>NW_024881957.1:0-507959 GCF_019059575.1 Amphibalanus amphitrite | reverse complement strand
TGTCGGTCCCACCCAGTCCACAGAGATGGAGTACAGCGATCATATAGGACGGCACACCATCAACATGCTGCCGATGACTGACATGTTCTGTCGGTCCCACCCAGTCCACAGAGATGGAGTACAGCGATCATATAGGACGGCACCACCATCAACATGCTGCCGATGACTGACATGTTCGAGACGTCATCAAGTCATGACCGGGGTCAGAGGACTTCAGGACGGTCCATATTCATAATTCAGTACAGATTCAGCCCGGACTCAGCCCAGATTCGGTACACCTCAGATCAAGCTGAAACTTGCGCACAATAGAGGATGTGACGTACAAAATCTACAGTCTGAGCCATTCGGTGGCACCTCCAGCCGTTTGACCTCCAGAGGTCAACAAATTTCACATGACACAAATTTGCAGAGCACTGAACAACTTGTAGCAGTAGAGGTAAAGCGCCAAAAAATGACACCAAACGACTCGTGAGCATTACCTACATCTTACTCTCTCGGTAGCAAATTGGTCTCCAAGGTCATGCGATGACCAAAGGTCATTTTTGGATATTTCGAAAATAAACTTGCACAACGGTTCTCGAGTATGAGCGTCGGCCGAATCCCAAATCAAAGTACATCATCGGTCAGGTTATAAGCCGTAGTAACGTTCCTTGATAACGGTTTCTCGATATGTGCGGCCCCGTTTGACCTCAGCGGGACAAATTGTACCTACCAATAAACGCCACCCCATTCGTTGCAGCCCGGATTCAGCCCAGACTGTTCGGGGGCTGACTGACCTGGTCAGTTAGTCAGGTCAGCAGTATATTGTCGGCCCCATGACCGACAGGGTACAGGGACCCGCAGTTGCTTCTGTACACACTAGTATTTCAGCGTATTCTTTGCCTGTGACACCGTTGGAGGCGAATTGGGAAATGATTGTGTGCTTATTAAAACCACCATCTGAAAGGCTTTAAACTGATGTGCTGCTCTCCTAATTCAGTGAACTTTTTATGGCTATATCAGCAAAACATTGTTTTCAGCGCTTTTTCCTGCCCCATTCCTTCTAAAACCTGGAACCGCTTATTCCATTTACTCCTGCCATCTGACGATGGTCGTGCTGACTACTAGTTCCGGCGCTAGTTACTGCTCCAGTTTTGCACCCGGCACAAACTCAGGCGGCACCGGGCCGTGGCTCGACCAGAGGAGGGTCGGACCGAGCCGACTGCCTGGGGCGCGGTTAGATCGGACGCCGTGCTGGGGAAGGGGACGGGAGTGAGGGGGAGGGGAGGAGGTGATCACGTGGTCCGTCCAAGCTCGCAGACGGCCTGTCCTGCGCCCAGCCATGTTCCGTGATCCAAAATGGCACGAGAGCTGTGGAATGCGTGGAGGAGACGCTTCGAAAGCGAACTTCAGCGGCACTAATTTGCCATATTCTGTGGAGATAAATGAGTATTATCTTATTGCAGAAAAAATTGTATGCCCAAGCTGTATAGTGTATAAGCTGTATCTTTTTATAAAGTTGTAAATAGGATTATTTTTAGGGACTTATGGTCTCGTATACACAGTGAATTGTGTTACATTAAGCCGTTTCGCTGTTATGGTTACTAACTGAAGAGTTATCCTTTTTTCTCACAGGGAATGACAATACAATAACAATACGAATAAAACCAGACGTTTCGCACAAAAAAGTGCCTCTGTCAGTGGCAAGAAATAAGTAATTAGGCATACATGTTTTCTTTCGATAAAATCGATGAAGTAGTTATCTTTATTTTCTAAGATATATTTTCAGCAGTTTTTTAAGCACATCATGGAAGCTTATAAACATTTGTGTATTTTATCGGCAACCCGGCTGGCCAGACCGAGACGGTGCCGCATATAGTTCTCATCGATGTTAAACCTATACACTTATTTTTCTCCACTGACGAAGGCACGTTGTTGTCCGAAACGTTTGGTTTTATTCGCATTGTTTTTATATTGTCATTGTCCGTGAGAAAAACATACTCACATTGACTGGTCTCAGTTCATGTAGAAATTGTTGCATATTCATCAACATAGATAAAATGAATATTAGCCCTCACTACACATATAAGTAGAGGTAGACCGCGCCCCCTGTTTTTCACCAATAAATCGCGATTCGCGGCAAAGCGAAGGTGTTCGGCCGATTGCTAAATTCGTTGCCTCCGAGAGTGAGGTCTCATTATGATGTCATTCACGAGAATGTTTAAATAAAGAAATAGCGGCTGGGTCTTGGCCCAGTTTTGCTGGCGGAACTGATCAAACAATATGTGTTTTGCCTAACTCAATATAAGAATTAATTTAATATTAATTCCGATTTAATGCGCATAGCTGCCGCTAGCGTATTGCCGCCGCCGCCGCCGCCGTCGCCTAAACAAATGGTCCTCCGGGCCGGATCTCGATAAGACCAGCCAAGAACGAAATAGCACCATGGAAGCCAGGTTGCAAAAGCAAGTAAGAGCCAAGAAAGCAATGTTAACTAGAAGTTTAACAGAACTAGACGCTCTGATCATAGAAGAAAAGAGCAGGGAAGAAGTAAAAGTCTACTTAGACAGCGTGAAGCAAAAGAAAGCCACACTGACAGAGAGCTATGAAAAGCTCTTAGCGGAGGTGAGTGAAGAGACACTGGAGACGGAGCTCGAATCGTGGGCTCAGTTAGAGGCACTGGAGAGGTCCAGTTTAGGGCGCGCTCAAAACTATCTGAAAAGTTCGCAGCCTTCTGTTGTCCTTCCCAATCTCGAGCCCGTTAAGATGCTACCTTTTGATGGAGATCCTTGCGCATACCCAGAATTTATCGCCGCATTTAAAGTCTTGGTAGCCAATAACCCGAACATGTCGGCAATGGAGAAGATGCTCCGTCTAAAAGACAAGCTCCGTGGCGCTGCTCTAAACGCCATCGGTGGTCTGGCCTTCTCCGAGGCAGACTATGTCTCGGCCCTCTTGATTTTGGAGCGGCGCTTCGGCGGCAGAGATCGCCTGATCCAAGACAGCCTCAAGCGCCTCCGAGCACTGCAAGGCCTGTCCAGCAGTGGATCGGCACACGGCCTTAGAGAGTTTGCAGATGCGGTTACATCATCCTTGAACAAATTACGCAACATCGGGGATACAAGCAACATTTATTCCGATACCCTTCTCAGAGAAGTAGTGGCTAAGCTGTCTTCCAAAGACCGAGATGCATTCTTCGAGATGTGTGTCTCCTCCGAACAGGCCTGTAATCTGGTGACACTGGAGCCGTGGTTGCAGCGCCGGGCCGAAGCCAGTCTGCTAAGCGAGACTTACAGGAAGTCACAGCCGACAGCCGACAGCCGACGGAGTGATGAAGCGGTCGGACGAACCAATCAGAGCCCTCGGAAACGCACGTTCGCCGTCAAAATAAGCGCTAGTTGCAGCATATGCAAGAATGGAGATCATCAGCTGGAGAAGTGCAAGGTCTTCCTGGATCAAGATATGGAAGGACGCTGGAGCATTGCTAAAGAGAGCAAACTTTGCTTCTCGTGTCTAAAAAGAAGTCATCGTTCCGCTGACTGCCGTCAAAGCCGCCGCTGTGGGTGCGGAAGGCCGCATCACCCGCTCCTCTGTGACGAACGGCAGATCGGTGACGCCACGACACCATCTCGAACGGCAGCCGGCACACTGGGCGGCATACAGGGGGGTACTTTTAACGCCGTAGCACTGCGGACCTTACCGGTACGGATAAAGCACCATGGTAAAGAAATGGTGGTGAACGCCTTCCTTGACGGTGGCTCAGACACCACTTACCTTTCTGAAGACGTTGCTCGAGCCTTAGGAGCGCAGTGGGACCCAAGGAGCATCAACATTACAACTCTGGGAGGAAATGTGATGCAGCAGAGCACTACTGAAGTAGGGCTAGAGCTAGGACCCGCAGGACAGGACGATTTCGTCGGAGTGGTCCAGGCCTGGACTATTCCAGTTGTGTGTGGCGGGATGAAGGTGACGAACTGGGCGAACGAAAAAAGAAGATGGACTCACCTCAGCCAGATTCCATTCATGGAGCCGCCCATCCCGAATGTTGTCGAGTTACTCATCGGCAGTGATTACCCCGAGCTGCACCACGTACTCGAGAGGCGAAGCGGGCCTTCTCAGTCGCCAGTCGCAGAGCTAACGCCTCTGGGCTGGGTCTGTGTTGGCCCGGTCGGGTCAGCTGACGTTATGAACCGTGTAACAGCCCGCGCCTCAGCAGTAGAAGAAAGCCCTGAAATTATGCTGAGAAGCTTTTTGGAAGTAGACGATGCTACAGTGAGTGGGAACGAAACAGAGCGAAACAAGATCCTGTCACCAGAAGAGCAAACCGCTGACAAGAAAGCGGACCAGCCGCTTCGTTTTGATGGGTACCGGTACAAAATCGGCATACCGTGGAAAGGAGATGGACCCACTCTGCCGGACAACAGAAAAGCGGCGCTCGCTCGTATCGGCTCGCTGGAGAAAAGCCCCGAGAGTAAACCGAACATGATCAAGAAGTATAAAGAGAAAAAGAGAGAAAGTTTGGGGAAAGGTTATGAGAGGTTGGTGGAAGGAAAGGAGAACGATTGCAATGGACCCGCCTGGCCTCATTTCCCCGTCGTGAGAGGAGTCAGGCAGACGAACATTGAAACGATCATAACGATCCTAACGATCGTCATCGTAAGCATCGTAACGAATTCTGCTGCCCAACTCAACAGTAGCAGCCTTAACTCGAAGACATGTTCAGGTCAGTCCAGACATGTTTCGGGACTGAAGAATCCTGCTGGTGAAGACGACTGCACAAGTGGCCTCAGCGTCAGAGGAATGAAAGCTGAAAATCGCTGGATAAACGGCCCAGCTTCTCTGCATCGGCCATCGGAGGGCTGGCTCAAAACACCAGTCTTTTCTGCCTCCGAAGACGCCAAGAAAGAAGAGAAGAAGGTGGTTATGTCGTTCTCAGCGAAGTCTGCCGAGCCCCTCCTCCAGCCAGGCGCCTCCTCGAGCTGGAGTCACCTGACAGCCGTCACCGCTTGGGTCCAAAGATTCGCGCGGAACTGCCGCACTGCAAAAGCCAACCGCTTGAAAGGACAACTGACGGCTCTGGACCTTGAGAAGGCACAGAAACTCCGGCTAAAGCACGCACGAAAAGAAGACTTCGGCGAGGCAAAGACGTCCTTTGCAGCAAAACGAGATCTCCACAATTACGGCAAACTAAGTGAGCTGCTGCCACTCATGTCAGAGTCTGGTGTCATGACCATGGGAGGAAGATTGCAGAAGGCGGACCGGCCTGTCCTAGCAGAGATCGAAAGCCTTCTGAACTCACGTCCGCTTACGTATCCGAGCTCCGATCCGAGGGACAACAGTCCTCTGACACCAAATCACTTTCTGGTCGGTCGGATGGGTGGTGCCCTGGCTCCTGAGCTCCCGGAGAAGGAGCTGATCTCCCCTAGACGAAGATGGCGCCACACCCAGAGAGTGCTCAGCAAGGTATGGAAGAGATTTCTGCGAGAAATGCTCCCCAATCTCAACAGGCTGCACAAGTGGCACGACGTAAGGCCAGATCTCAAAGAAGGTGACGTGGTGCTGGTGCTGGACACCACGAGCCCCCGCGGACACTGACCTCTGGCACGGGTGGAGCGGACTCATCCCGGCCGCGATGGGCATGTGCGGACTGTGGAGGTCAGAATAGGAGACCGCACTTACACCCGGTCCATCACGCGCCTCTGCCCCCTACGGCGAAGTGATGACTAGTGTGTGATGTGATTTGAGAGTAATGTGATGTGATGACTAGATGACTGTGACTAGTGTGATAGTTAGGTGGAGCAAACGTTGCTCCACGGGGAGGGAGGATGTTCGGCCGATTGCTAAATTCGTTGCCTCCGAGAGTGAGGTCTCATTATGATGTCATTCACGAGAATGTTTAAATAAAGAAATAGCGGCTGGGTCTTGGCCCAGTTTTGCTGGCGGAACTGATCAAACAATATGTGTTTTGCCTAACTCAATATAAGAATTAATTTAATATTAATTCCGATTTAATGCGCATAGCTGCCGCTAGCGTATTGCCGCCGCCGCCGCCGCCGTCGCCTAAACAGAAGGATTGCGACGATTCTTTGGTGCCCTGGAGTTAATCAAATTTACAACTTCCCGGAAAATTAAATAGTTAGCCCTGATCATTTTTGCATCTTGTCTGATAATTTTAAATCCCTGAACCAAATTACCTTTAACCTGTGATTATTTTTCCCAAGATCATGTCAGGCCAGAATAGCAATTGAAAGTCAGCGCACATCTTCTGTGTGTTTCCATAGTCGTTTCGTAATTAGCAACGTGACAACATGTGAAGTATACTATCTAATGTTTGTCTCATTGATTGTTGTGGGTGCCAAGGTCACGTGAAACTCAGGGTTAAGGTCATTTACTTGAAATGATATCGGTTAACTTCCTTAAATTCACACCTTTTTACTGTGGTTTTTAGGAAGTGTTGGTTTGAAATTTAGCACTCATTTTAGCATTTGAAAACTGGCATACTTAGGTATCAGTTATAGTGCCTATGCAATATGTTGCAAGGCTGTAAGTGCTGGTTAACCCTCGCACGACCAGGCCATTTCTCATAACACGAACGACCAGGGGGGGGGGGTTGTTACGACCCCCCCCCCCTGGCGTTTCGAAACGGAAGGTCGTAGAGCTTAGCGGAAAAAACCAACGGATTGCTCTCAACGAGATCTCGCGATTGGTGGTATATTTTTTGGTCCTATGTCAACATTTGACCTACTTTTGACCGGTCAAAGGTCAAATTTTCGGAAAAATATACTTTTTTCAACTTTCGGCGGCGATTGCGGCAAAACGGTGGGAGATATCGACTTGAAACCTTCACTATCGTGTTCCTTGATCAATTCTCTATCGTTTGGTATGTATTTCGTTTCCCTAGCTCTAAAAATGGCGCGTTGGGAGCGCCGGAAGTCGGCAAGGTCACAGTCGGCGGCAGAAATTCGAATAATCAAAATTTAAATTTTTGAAATCTGATTGTATTTTTGGATTTGGGAGGTCCATTTGCTCCCTATAGAAGCTAATATTGCTGCATATTCCCATTGAGGTGACAAGAATTAGCAAAATAGTGGTTCGGGCGCTTTTCAAAAATAGTACCGGACGCTGTTCCTCTTGTGACGTCATAGCTCCGTGACCTGACCTGACCCGGTCAAATTTCTTATACCATATGATAGCCAATACTTGCCCCAACATGCATGGGAAGTTTCATCACGATCCATCAACCGATGTCCGTACCACCGGCAGGAAACCTCGGGCGTTGGCACTCAGTTTGTGAAAATCCGGCCGGAGGCTGTACCTCTTATGACGTCATAACTCCGTGACCTGACATGACCCGATCAATTTTTTTTCGGCAAAAGATGCGCAAAGGTTGCCCCAGAGGGTATTGAAAATTTCAGCCCGCTACGACTAGCCGTTTAGCGTGCACTTTGAAAAAACCTCAGGGGGGGGGGGGTGATACAACCCCCCCCCCCTAGGCGTTCTAGGGTTAACATTCTATGGATAGGTGGCAGAACGCCTAATGGGTGATCTGGCGTAAGCCGTCCTACCCCAAATGCTTTGATACATCATCTTTGATCAAAGCAAGTGCAAATTCGGAGTCAGAAGCAAGCCAAGTCCCAGCAAACTTCACTTGTAGAAATTCTAGCAGGACCCATTTTTACGTGCTTTTGGGTTATTAACCTGATCTAGGAGGTCAACCAGTGACCTAGGATCTCAGCATTGACCAGGATATAAAAATAATTGGCTTTCTCTCGTCAGCGATGACCAGGACCCTCAAATCATCGGATTTCTCTCGTCACGAGCAGCTCGCTCTTTTTTTATTTTTCAGCGAAGCTCTGGCTATTTTTATCAAGGGCCGAATGGCTGAGGGTTTCTACGCCCCTCCGCTACATGTAAGACGCTGGAAAGAAATGCCTAAGTGGGTGAGGGTTAAATATCGATTGTTTTTTAAGTGCCGAAGCCCGAAGCACTTTAATTTACTTCGATAGCAGTTTTTAAGACCAACGAGCTCGAATACTATAACTTCTTGAACAATCTAAGCACCACATAAGATGAATCGTAAGAGAAGCGGCTCAAGATTAAGGAGCTATGAGACACTTAATAAAAACGGCATAGATTAGAAACTGCACCTAACTTGCACTGGTTTTTAAACCTTTTCGTTGCAGACTGGTAGATTAAATTTTAGGATTGATTTCAGCTGATGCTCAAATGGAGCTATTCATTCGTTCATTCATGCGACCATCCAATTCCATTCATAAAAGAAGCCAGTGACAAAATTGTTCATTTTAGATAAGTGTGAAATACAAACTCAATAAAAGTTAAATGATATGGCAAATTTGACAGCTTTTATAATGAACAGACAAAAAAACTTTAACAAATCAAAGTTGAGAGCCCCAAATAGGGGAGAGTGAGGGCATTTTTTTAGGCCATCACAGTATTTGTCAACAATTGTTGTTTGGGGGGCTGGGGAGGGTGGTTACTGGCTCATAATCTGTCCCCCCCCCCAAAAAAAAAGAAAAGAAAAAGAAAACGAAACCGATCATCCGCGAAAAGAACTATTGAGCTCGAACCAAGGTGACGAATCGATTTATAGGTATGCAGGATGGCTAACGATGCCACTTTTTGACTTCTTGTGTCAAATAAATTCCATCATCTGGATAGCACGTCAACATTCTATGACATTTTGTAACAAACGTATACTATTTGGCGCGACTAGCCTCATAAATGTTCTGAAACTAAAACCGTTTCTTCGCAATTAACTTGAACCACGTCATCCCAGCTTATGCACGACAAACATAACATAATGCTTCAGGATCACTGGCCTGAATTCCAATGCTTAAAGTTTACTCAAAACCGGTGTGGCTGAGGCACTCTTCGCTACATCTCGTGACGGCCACCATTGTATTGCATTTTCGGTAAGCTATAAGTTAATAAGGAAAGGATTGGTGAGTGGGCTGAAAACAGCCCTCACCCTCCACCCCCCCCCCCCCCCTCCTTCTTCTGGAAACATAAGTAAGCGAAAGATCTGGCGATGGTTTATCCGCCTCCTCTGCCGCCGCGCTGCGAGGCTTCGATTCGTTCGGTATGTGGCTTCCTGGGCGGTCCTCCCCGGAGGCAAGGTGAAAGTTCATGGCCTGTATCAGAAATTTATACGCTGCTGAATATGTTTTATAGTTCTTCCAAGGCCTTGGACACCGTTTTATTATATCGGATAAGCATTGCACTTACTTGTCAATCAATACATCTAAAGAAAACTTGATCATAATCTTAAACTGCGGCAATTGTAGTTCTGCTTACGGTTGCCTCTTTATGATACGGGCCACCACCACCTCCACTGCGCTGGAGCTCTGGCGTTCTACCCCTCCCCGCTACGGACCGGCCCTCGGGCTAGGTGTGTTAGTACTGAGCGCAAACCTGTAGTAGTCACGTGACTTTCATTCACGTAGCGGGAACAGAAGCTATAGGCGATACCAAGGACGGGCTCTGGGGAGGCAGCCGGCGCGGAAAAATAGCACGATTGTAGTTTTGGAAGAATATCTGTTGTGGTAAGAGGAATTATACAAAACATACGTCCTAGGAGCAAACATGTGTTATTCCTCCATACTTTGCACTACATTTCCTTTCTCCAATGACCAGCACTTAGCAAATAATAGCGCAATTCTAAATTGGTAATATATGTGTACAGTAGCAACTGCGGGTCCCTGTACCGTGCCTGCAGCCCCCCCCCCCCCTCCCAGACGCCAGTCGAGTTCACGTGACACAGGACAGAGTTCACCAACAGACACACCTTGTTCGGATTAGTGAAGACGGGCTGGCCTCCGCTGTGCATTAGCTATATCAATATCGGACCACTCATTGCAGTGGAAATTTACCGAAGGAGAGCCGTTTGCGCCATGCAATGTTTGAACGACGCCGCGTTATCGAGCCCACCTCGACTGTTCCGACGACAGGCTCTACAGGATTATAGAGGCCCGAGTGTCACACCACTCAGGGCAGACTCAGACATGAGGTGACCTGCAATCGGGGGATCAGCTATTGGCCGTCGGCTTTCAGCTATAGTTGGAGGGGCTCCTGCGACGACCGGCCTCTCAGGTCAAACCCAGGTCAACCCTGTGTGACCTCTGGGGTCAACTCTGAAAGCTAGAACGCAGGGGAGTTACATTATATGAGTTTTAACGTCGCCTGTTGGAGTCAGGGGCGGATCCAGGAAAACTCCAAGGGGAGGGTCATGAATCGAAGTGGTGCCCCTACCTATACCCAAAATTAAAAACTCAACGGATTTCGTCCACTTCATTTTGGTGGTGCCCCCATTTTCAGTTTTTTATTTTTATTTTTTATTTTTAGTCAGTATCTTACCTCTTAGCCACAACCACATTTACCAATTGTAAGCAAGTATATATGAATGTGCTATGTGTATATATGTTGTGGACGCTGAGTAATGAGTACTTACCAGGAACGTTATCAGGTAAGCAAATCGTTGTCAGTCCGACGAACTTGACCCTGGCGTCTAAGACACTTCAGGCTTGTCAGGGGCACCAAAGTCCTTCCAGGGACACCACAAACCTGTCAGGGGCACCTACGGCCTTGTAGGGGCGCCACAGGCCCGCCAGGGGCACCACAGGCCTGCCAGGAAGCAGGGCCACCACAGGTCTAGCAAGTATACACGACAGTCCTGTCAGGGGCACAACGGGCCTGTTGGGCCCATGAGCACCCCTAGGGGCAGGGGCACCACAGTCCTTCCAGGGGCACCGCAGGCCTGTGAGGGGCACCAGCGGCCTAGCAGGGGCACCAGTCAACACAGGCCTGCCAGGGGCACCACAGACCTGCCAGGGGCACCAGAGGCCTGCCAGGAGCACCACCGACCTCGCAGGGGTAACTTGGGCCTGTCAGGGCCCAGGGGCACCACGGGCCTGTCGAGAGGCACTTCAGGCTTTTCAGGGGCACCATAGTCCTCTCAGGGCGCAGGGGTAGCAGGGGCACCAGAGGCCTGCCAGGGGCACTACAGGCCTAGCAAGGGCACCACTGGTCTATCAGGGGCACCACGAGCCTGTCATAGCCAGGCATCTCAGGCTTGTCAAGGCCCAGCGGCACCACAGGTCTGTGAGGGGCACCAGCGACCTAGCAGGGGCACCAGTCAACACAGGTCTGCCAGGGGCGCCACAGACCTGCCAGGGGCACCACAGACCTGCCAGGGGCACCAGAGGCCTGCCAGGGGCACCACCGGCCTCGCAGGGGCACCTTGGGCCTGTCAGGGGCACGACGGGCCTGCCGAGGGGCACTTCAGACTTTTCAGGGGCACCAGTCCTCTCCGGGCGCAGGGGCACCAGAGGCCTGCCAGGGGCACCAGCGGCCTAGCAAGGGCACCAGAGGCCTGCCAGGGGCACCAGCGGCCTAGCAAGGGCACCAGAGGCCTGCCAGGGGCACCACAGGCCTAACAAGGGCACCACGGGCCTGTCAGGGGCACCTCAGGCTTGTCAGGGCCCAGGGACACCACAGTCCTTCCAAGGGCACCGCAAGCCTGTCAGGGGCACCAGAGGCCTGCCAGGGGCACCACAGGCCTAGCAAGGGTACCTCTGGCCTGTCAGGGGCACCTCAGGCTTGTCAGGGCCCAGGGGCACCCGCACCACAGTCCTTCCAGGGGCATTACAAACCTGTCAGGGGCACCAGAGGCCTAGCAAGGGCATCACAGGCCTGCCATGGACACCACAGGCCTGCCAGGGGCACCACCGGCCTTGCAGGGGCGCCTCAGGCCTGTCAGGGGCACCACGTGCCTGCCGGGGACACTTCAGGCTTGTCAGGGGCGTTACAGTCCTGTCAGGGCCCAGGGGCACCCGGCCCGTGGTGTCTCTGCTAGGCCTGTGGTGTCCCTGTCAGGACTGTGATACCCCTGATAGGCCGGTGGTGCCCCTGGAAGGTCTTTGGGCCCCCGGGCCTCAAGGGGGGGGCCATGACCCATGTGACCCCCCCCCCTTGGATCCGCCCCTGGTTGGAGTGAATTTTGAGCTGACCTCTAGAAGTGAGAGTACCTACCTATCGTGGAACTTAATGCTGACAATCCTCCAAACGCATCGCTCGATTGTCGTTCTCGGCATTTCGGAAGCAGATTCACAGGCATGATAGGCAACAAGTGAAGGCAACAAGTGGTTATTTATTTGCAAACGAGCTCCCATTGGCACAAAATAATCACTGAAGTCGTAATCCACACATAAAAACGGCGCTTCCATGCCAACCTCCGCCCGCCGGCGACCCGATGTATTTACAGCACGAGACAACTGCGACAACGCGTTGTGGGGGACACTTTTTAACCCTCGCCGGACCTATTGGTTTTCTACACACGCGCCGGCCGAGGGGGGGGGGGGCGGGTACGACCCCCCCCCCCTCGCCGTTTCGCCCCTGGTGGAGCTAGCGCGTCGCGGAAAAAACGAGCGTGTGCGCCGTTACGAGACGCAGAGATTGGTACCCGATTTTAAGGTCCTAGGTCAACCGGTGACCTCTGAGGTCAGGTCAAGTGCCCCAGGGTACGGTTCAGTTTTTGGTGAATAACTTCGCGAAAAACGGCCGCAGAGCCGCGATTTTGGCAGCATCGTGTTCGCCTCGCTCAGGCGCGTCGAATGGTATACTTTTTGTCCGGGTCAGGTCAACTTGGGGTGTTGACCTCAGGTCAAGGTCAGGTCAGCACCCCCAGGTCACGAAGTTGGTCGAAAGGGGTCATGTCGCATATCATTCGATTCGGCAGGTCTTCCTGAGTCCATTGGTGGCTTTCTCGACTCGCTAGCTCAATTTGATCAAGAGTTATTGACGAAAAACTAATATGACCTTGATGACGTCATAAATGACGTCACGCAAGGTCAACATTGCAAAAGTGACGCATCTAACCTTGCAAAGAGTGCATCAAATCACGATTCTGTGTGCTTGAGATAGTTGGAGATCGTTCCCGGCGCCAGAATAGCAGTTTTCATTTTTCCCCATTGACTTATAATGGTGAGGTCACGAAAATGACCTGACCTCATATGACCTTTAGGAAAAATCCGAGATATACAAGTTGTGAGACTCATAATGGATACTAGATCCTGCAAGTTTCATTTCCCTGTGACATCTCCTCTGGCAGTGAGGGCGTTGCGAAGTTGCGACATCTGAAGACCGTGCAGAGGTTCACTTATGACGTCATAGGTCAGTGACCTGACCTGACCCAAAAATGCGGTTGGTGTCAAAAGATGCGGCTTGGATCAAAGGTCAGGTATGCCAAGTTTCAGCTCTCTATCGCCAGCGTGTTCGGAGCTACCGCGAAAAAACCCTATGGGGGGGGGGCGGCACCCGCCCCCCCCCCCTCGGCCGGCGAGGGTTAAACATTAAATACATCTAAAATCGTTGTACCTATTGTGTTTGTATGTTACCTACGTTTGATGGGTGAGTCTTCATTTTCAAGCAATCACCAATCACCGTTCTGCAAACGATGCTGAACCGTTAGTTTTCATAAAAGGTCAGTGGCGGATCCAGGGGGGGGGGGGCAAAATGGGCAATAGCCCCCCCCCCCCAACGGCATAATTTTAACATTACGCCTATGGACGATGCATGGAAAGAATCGATAAATTGTTATGGTTTGTCCCCCCCCCAAACTCTGAGCTGGATGCGCCTCTGGAATAGGTATGTATGAGCTGCGTGTCCCCCAGTGGCGGCGCCACGAATTTTCGCCAGTGGGGGCAAGCTTGAGACTGACCCGACTGTTGTTTGATAACGCCGATCTGCAAAATCCATTAGCACCTTATCTTTCTAGTTGAGGTTTATTTGCCATTAGGTCTACAGTGCAGGGATAGGGGAGAGTGGGGAAAGATGCCCAGGGGTTTACTATGTCCTATATTATTCGAAAATGACGATCGGAAAGCAAAAACTTGGAGTTTCAACGGAAGCCGACATCATTTTTCTCCAAAAATATCACACTTTCGTGCCTTAAATATGATAACTTTTTTGCTATTAAGCATTTTCCTGAAGAAGTGAAAGGGGGCATCTTACCCCACAGGATGGGGAAGACGCCCCCTGGCGTTGGGGAAGATGCCCCCTGCACTATAAGTGACAAAATGGGCACGTGAATCGCCTGAACAAATCAGTAGTCCCTTCGAGCCTGCAGTAGACACCAAACGACATCGTAAGGGCCCTCAAAAGTAGTCGTAAGGGGCTTCAGAGGTCATCATTAGGGCCATCATAGTCCAGTGCGGCCAAACAAGCCTCCGTGGTGGCGTTCGGAGACCACTGTGGGGCCCTTATAGGTCTTCATGATGCTTGAGGGCCCTCGAGCCCATCGTGGGGACCTCAGATGCCAGCGCGGCCCGTGGAGCCAACGTGGGAGCCCTCAAAGGATGTCGTGAGGGGCCCTGGAGCCAATAATGGGGCCCACAGAGGCCGTCGTGAGGGCTCTCAGAGTCAGATGCCGCCCAAAAAGTCGCTTTGTGGGCCGAGAGACCGGCATGGGGAGCACCCGACCGTACTGGACTCTCAATAGCCCCAGATCGGCTTTTGTCTCTCATCCCAAGTATGTAATAAATGATTTGACGGGCTGCTTGAAGGACAGCCTACGGATTTAGGGGGGCGTCTTTCCCCATCAGGACAGGGGGCATCTTGCCCCAAGGTACCGAAGTAACATTAAATCAGTACAATTTGTTAGCCATAAAACTACACCCTGGAACAAACTGTTTGGGACACAGTACACGCATGTTAATGTATCACGACTATAGAAATGGACGCACAAGTTATCTACCTTCTTTAATATTTACAACGTTTTGACACCAAAATATTTTTTGAAAGCAGCAAATAAAAAACATGCAATCACCAGCCAGCCGTTGCCCAACTGAGCTTCGCAAATTTGTGTGCAGTTAACAAGGCAGGCTTCCGCTTTACGCTAAGAACATTAATTTCCAGGTTCGATTATTTGTTTCGCCGCTAGAGGGGGTGGGGCGTCTTTCCCACCCTGGGCATCTTACCCCACTCTCCCCTAATTCTATCTCGCACTCCTCTGAGATGCAAAGATAAGAATTTGTTATATCTGCATCCCTCTGAGATGCAAAGATAAGGTCTCGAGGGTTCATAGCGAGAAATCAAGAGTTCAAGTGATGATGGGTCAACAACCGAACGACATTTTAAATGGTTGTTTATGGATGAAACTTATGAAATAAGAACAAACTACTCTGAATCCATTTTTACATAGATAAATGCATTTAAATATAATATTTTATTAATTAAGAATAAACCTCAACATAGAAAGATATAGGATTCCTCATGGCTCACTCGTGGAAGATCGGATATCTTTTCCTCGCGTGTTACAGAAAAACCTCGCTCCTTCGTCGCTCGGTTTTTCAGTAACCCGCTTGGAAAAGATATCCTTATCTTCCACTCGGAGCCATGAAGAATCCTCTATGTCCCTAGATGTTGTCATTCAAAATTATTTTGGTTTCAGGTTTCATGCATAGGCGTATTGAGTTTAACCATTAACCCTCGCGGGCCCGGAAGGGGGGGGGGCGTTTTTCGCCTCCCCCTGGCGAATATTTGCGATACCTCACGAACGCTTAGGGATAGAAAGACGAAACTTGCTTGTACCTTATCCCCCATTAATTTGACATCTTTTGAAGCAAAAAATTTGGACCTAGCCTCCTTGATAATGTCTCAGGGCCGATTTTTCTAGACTCCTGCACGGCAAACTTCGGCGTCACAGACGTGAACTTCAACCAGCTGCCAAAAATTGAGTTTTAGAGATAAAGACAAATTACGAGCACGGTTGTGTAGCATTTGACCTAGAAAAAAACTTAAGTAACTTTGGTGACCTGAGGTCAGAGGTCAGGGCAACGACCCCGAGCTGGGGCTTTAGTTTCTTTATTCGCAAATAACTTCAACAAAAATGGTCCTGGAGCTACGGCAGTGGTACCTTCGCATTAGTCTTGTCGAACCGCGTCGAATGACATATATATTGTTTGGAAAAGGTCAAGTTTTATGTTGACCTCATGTGACCTCGAATGACATTTGGTTGATTGTTTACACATGGAAGGTCATTTGTGATGATTTCGTAGCCGCTGATCACGATTCTGGGCCTCTGGCATCCGTTTTGCTGTAAGCATTCATTTAGAGCCTCAGTATGGCAAAACATGTCTTAACACGCGCAGTGGAAGGGGGGGCGGATTTCGCCCACCCCTCCTGTTTTTCGCCAATAACTCGCGCCGCAAGCATAATATCAATGTGAAATTTCGGCTACCTGTCCAGAATTGAATTGCTGATCTTCTCGTGCAAGAAGTAAGAAAATCGGTTCACAACTTTTCCAGTAATAGCGGTGTAAAGTCAAATATCCTGCCGCCGCGGCGGCGCGGCGGCGCGGCGGCCGGCGCTAGCCGTTACGCGCCGCCTGAATTGTAGACTGTGCCGGGGCGGGACGGTTCCGTCTTTACATCGCGCTCCTTACCGCTGATTATATTAGATTCGCGTCAAATTCGGTGAGAAGACTGAGAAATGTACAGGCAATCATATGGTTAAATAATTTTGAAAATCGGCCGGTAACAACTTGAGTTATGAGTGTGTAAACACAAAATTGTGAATGCCGCGTTTCCCGCGTCGGCCGATGCCGCTTCAGCCGGCGACATCTTACCCTTAGCAGGCTTCTAACTGCCATATTTATTGTTGGATTATCTAGAAATTCACCATACATACTCACAAATGTTTGTTCTTTCGTATAGTGAAAGATTTAAAGAAATCGGCCGGTAACTTTTTGAGTTATTGGCGTGTAAACGCAAAAAAGTCGCTAATATGGCAGATTTGACCACATTTGACCTCATTTGACCTTGAAGATATTGACCTAGGGTCATGAAATTCACACACAACAGAGTTCCCCATGGCCCCCACCTACCCTCCAAATTTCGTCTTTCTAGCTCTACTGGGAGCTGAGATCTTAGGGGGGGGGGGCGACATCCGCCCCCCCCCCTTCCACTGGGCGTAGTACTCGCAACCCTTCCACTGCGCGTGTTAACCCGCGCACCGACGGGGGGGGCGGATATCCGCCCCCCCCCCCCTGAGGTTTTTCGCGAATAGCGGGAAAACCGCGGCGCGTAGCGCCGCGAAACTTGGTATGACTATTCCCTTATCAATTTTACACATGGTGTGCAAGTTTGAACCTCCTACCTTTCAAGGTCAGGTCACCAGGTCACTTTGAATGACCCAACCTCAAGTCACTTTTTTGCAACTTTGTCACCGTGCCAGAGCTACAATAGATGTCGGAGGCCTTTGAAAGTCGCAGGATGTTGTTAGGTCATTAGTAGCTACAATTTGTATATCTCGGAATTTTGATATCGGTGACCTAAGGTCAGGTCAATTTCGCGACCTCCCCATTATAAGTCAATGGGGGAAAAATCAACTCCCTGTTTTTACCACTAAAACGGGTCGGAATGGCCCCATATACCGTACATGACTTCATATACGATCAACCTTCACTACCTTGAGGTCTGTTTTGCTGTTGGGCAGCTGTGAGGTCATGTGACGTCATCAAAGGTCACCAAAGGTTTTTGGCCAATAACTCCGTACAGGAACAAGATACAGACGCGTGGATGGTCTCATTGTGTTCAGCTCGTCAAGACGCATCGAATGATATACATGATGACCTCGAGGTCACGTGACCTGAGGTCAACCTTTGACCTTGACCTTTCGAGGTCAACATATATATCATTCGATGCGGATTGACGAGAGGATCACGATGATGCCCTTAGTTTGTTCCTATCTTGACTAATTCGAAAGTTATTCGAGAAAAACTCTCTCCATATTTAGCGCCGCCATTTTGACTTTTTCGACCCCTGTGACGTCATCTTTGACCTGACCTGAAAATGACCTTTGTAAAAATTGTAGATCTTGACCGTGCGTATCCGATGCCGTTTACCGCTTCTCGCTATCTTGCTTCGTTCTCGAGATCTCAGGGGGGGGGGCGGTCATCCGCCCCCCCCCCCGTCGGTACTAAGTTGGCGCAGACCCCCGTCGGTGCGCGGGTTAACCCTATTAGTGGCAGGGGGGGGTTGTTTTTATCCACCCCTCAGGTTTTTCGGGAATATCTCCGAAACCGCTGAAGCTACGATGCTGTAATTTTCTGACTTTTCCTAAAACTAAATTGGGCACATTCCCTGAAAATTTCAAGTTCATACCTTTACCAGGGGCGGCTCCAGAGCACTGGGAATTGGGGGGTCCTATTCGTGAAGCGAGTCATTTGGGCGAAGATCACGATGCTGCACCAGTTTTACGAACAGTGAATGAAAGGTATCATGTGATAACATATACGAAGTTATTGTGCATCCTCTTTTGACACGTTTTTGCTATAATAGGCGGATCCAGGCGTCCAAAAAGGGGGGTTATTTTTTACCTCCCAACATAGGTGCCCTGACACCGCCTATGCATGACCAATACAATTTTAGTCGTTCTCTCATAAGAAAATTGTAACATAACAAGACCATTGCCACCCTTTTTAGAAACAGTACCAACAAAAACCTTATTTACTATACTTTTTGTGTACCCCCAATCTCAATGATCTGTATCCGCCTATGATTTTTGAAAATACATATTTTTAGGATCCATCTGAATTCCTGGTTCATTCTCTATCGATCGGTAAAATTTGCGTTAAGATTGGTTAAGAAACCTGGCCGTGATAAACAATCTAAAATGTATCTGCAATTTGCCCGTTTGTACCCCCCTCTACCCCCCCTATTGACATTTTTTTTTTTTTAGAAATGTAGATCTCGTTGAGCCAAATCGAATGCCGTTTGAATTTTGAAAATCGGCTGGTTAGATCTCGAGATATCAAGGGGGGGTCGTAAACAGCCCCCCCCCCCCCGCCACTAATATGGGGTAGCCAGGAGCCTGCCACTAATAGGGTTAATTATTATGCCTGACTTGAATAGTGAAATAGCCTCTAGCAAGGATACTCTCTTGTGACTTTGACCTCGTAGCAGCCTTGTATCGTAAGCTAAAGCACAAATAAGGGTCCGCTAAGCTTGAAAACATATTAAAACATCTCAGAATTTAATATACAAGATATAAGAAAAAGTGCAAAGTTTGTGGTCAATTTTGAGCCTGATCGTGACCTTGAATTTAAATGTTATGCACATCATCGGAATCCACGGATTCTCTTCTTTTGTTCAACATCCCTTTTAGCCGATTTTATGCACCATGCCGTCCTCTGGAACACGTACTTTGAGACCACTACATAATTGCCGTTTTTTTTTGCTTTTGACCTTGAATTCTGACCTTGAAAACTGACCTGAGGTCAAAAAGTTTAGGTGCTTTAGAATCTTCTTATAGATACTTTTCGTTTGGTACCATTTTTGTTTCCGTAGCTGCGTTATTAACGGAGTTTAACAGGGGGGAGGGCTACCCCGGGCTGCGGTACGATTAGGATTACCCCCGGGCCCGGCCGAAATAAAACTATAAAACTAGATTGCGAGACACAAACTTGTGAAAACGTTATGTTGTTCGTTGAGATGTAAAATGGTGTGTTCCTCAAAACTATAGTCAGTACCTATTTCTCCTTTTCCTCGTAGTACGTATATATGTGCGATTCTCTCACATACGATTGATATAGGTACGAGAATAAGCTCCATTAGGGTGACCCACATACAATTCCAGATAACCCGGGATATACATACCTATCACATTTTGTCATACCTCTCTGAGCTCAGTCTCAGTCTAAGGGTTCCCAAAAGACGGTGACCTCTTCTCTGGCCGACTTTTGATAAACTGCTTCTCAACCTCCTCGAGATCAAGCTCGAGGGCAGCCTTTTGGTGAATGAAAATGAGTAGGAGAATGAGTGGGAGTAGGAGATATGCGACAGACGGTCCGAGAACGAACGTTCTGCTGACGCACTTGATACGAGGCAAGGCCTCGTCCAACATGTTAACTGGGGGGGCCAAACCCCCGCAGTCATCGACCTGGCCCCCCCAGTCAGGGCAAAAAGTCCCTACTGGGGGGCCGGCAATAGTCAAAAGGCAAACGAATTTTTATTTCGCGGCGTCAGTGCACATAAAAACAAATGCGTAAACGAAACGATGCAGTGTGACCACATTGAAATACCCCATTACCTAGGGCTGTTTTGTGTTTATTTTGTTTACCTGAACCTTTTTTCGCTCAGCAATACGTTACATTTCGTCTTTTCAGGCGACCAACTCCGTGTCCCGGATATTCTTTTTTCATTAATTTTGTCCGAACCTTTTGAATGGAAGGATTCACAACAACAGAGCCCCCGCCAAGCAGAGCTTTGCGTTGGCCCTGCCCTCTACCCTCCGATCGCGCAATTCGTGATCTATGACAGGGGCGGATCCAGAAAATCGCCAAGGGAGGGGCCATTAGAAACCAGGAGCCCCCCCCCCCCATAATCCCACCTGTTGGAGGCCCCATCTTCCCACTTGTTGGGCCCCCCCAAAAAAACTGCGTCTATTGAGCTTATCTAGCTGTTCAGGCAACATCTCAACATCTGTGCAGGCTTGGAGGCCCTCTGTGCAGGTTAGGAGGCCCTGTAAAAGTGGTCATCTCTGTGAGTATAAGAGACCTCCAAGTTATGAAAAGCTTTACCAATCTTCTAACAAAGAAGTCTTCTCAGCTAGTCTTCTAAGAAATAACTAAGTGGGTAGGTTAAAAAAAAACTCATCGGATTTCGGCCACTTTATTTTCAGGAGGCCCCCTTTTCAGCTTTTTAACTTTTTAACTTTTTATTTTATTTTTGAAAAAAATCGGCCAAGGGTGGGGCCATGGCCCCCATGGCCCCCCCCTTGTATCCGCGCCTGATCTATGACAGAATTTAGAGCCCAAAGTTTAACGTATGCACATAGCCGCGCACGGCCGGTCCCCTCACTGACTTCGAATGGCTACGGCCTGCCACCAACCGTAACCATACTCGCCAGGAGGCTCATAAAGATCGTGCGATGTCGCGCTTCGAACCTGGACTGTTATAACCGGGACGCGTGTCCTCACCACGCGGAGTCCAAGGCTCTACCGGCAAAAATTTCTCCTTTAGGTATCAATCTGTTGTTTCTGTCCTCGCCCCTCGGGGCGTCAATCTCTTGTTTTTGCCTATCATCGTCCTCGCTAGCGGCGTCCAACTTCTGGCTGGACGGTCACCGGTGTGCGGCTAGAGTAGCTCCTAATCGTAATGAAGCAGGCTCCCGTTCTGAGTGGTCAAAGGTAGGCGCAGATGCCAGACTGGTGGTCTGTTTGTGGGGACGGGAACTCTGACAGCTGGATTATCTTAACCCTCGCCCATGTAGGGGGGGGGGTTGGTGCAACCCCCCCCCCTGAGGCTTTTCGGAAATAGTGCAAAAACGGCGGCGCGCAGCGCCGCCAAATTTTGGGTACCTTATGGGGCAAAACTTGCGCATCTTTTGATAAAAAAAAAATTGACCGGGTCATGTCAGGTCACGGAGTTATGACGTCACAAAGGGAACAGCCTCCGGCCGGATTTTCACAAACTGAGTGCCAACGCCCGAGGTTTCCTGCCGGTGGTACGGACATCGGTTGATGGATCGTGATGAAACTTCCCATGCATGTTGGGGCAAGTATTGGCTATCATATGGTATAAGAAACTTGACCGGGTCAGGTCAGGTCACGGAGCTATGACGTCACAAGAGGAACAGCGTCCGGTACTATTTTTGAAAAGCGCCCGAACCACTATTTTGCTAATTCTTGTCACCTCAATGGGAATATGCAGCAATATTAGCTTCTATAGGGAGCAAATGGACCTCCCAAATCCAAAAATACAATCAGATTTCAAAATTTAAATTTTGATTTTTCGAATTTCTGCCGCCGACTGTGACCTTGCCGACTTCCGGCGCTCCCAACGCGCCATTTTTAGAGCTAGGGAAACGAAATACATACCAAACGATAGAGAATTGATCAAGGAACACGATAGTGAAGGTTTCAAGTTGATATCTCCCACCGTTTTGCCGCAATCGCCGCGGAAAGTTGAAAAAAGTCTATTTTTCCGAAAATTTGACCTTTGACCGGTCAAAAGTAGGTCAAATGTTGACCTAGGACCAAAAAATATACCACCAATCGCGAGATCTCGTTGAGAGCAATCCGATGGTCTTTTCCGCTAAGCTCTACGACGCTCCGTTTTCAAACGCCAAGGGGGGGTCGCACCAACCCCCCCCCCCCCTGCATGGGCGAAGGTGGCAGATCGCCGTTTACGGGCGAGGGTTAAGAAGTCGGCAGGGAGTCCTGGAGGGCAAATGCCAGCCACTTCGTGTCCCAACTCCCAACTGGCCTCAAAGCACTACTATCTTCATTTTTGTTTAGTTTATAGCCTCTGACGAGTGACGACCTTAAGGTTGTGTCGAAGATCCACGGCGATTACGGAGAATCCACCTGAGAAGACATCAGTCTCCATGTTGATACACAGGCATTACACTGGTCTGAGTTACACTGGCCTACTGGGAAAATACGGTCTCCACTCAGATTGACCCTGGTATGGATCATATAAAACCAGTGTGGGCTACCATAGAGGCCGACGTAGGTCCAGAAGCTGACATTAGCCCTCAGAGATCGGCATCGAGCGCTCAGAGGGACCCATCAGAAACCGATGTGGTTCTAAAAAAAAAAAAATGCGTATGGGCCCTCGACATAAGGCTCGGCATGCAAATTCCTTAGACACGGCTGACGGCACTGCCACTCAAACACACGCTCAACAACGAGAAGTGTGATTATTATTGTCTGATGAGGCAATGTGAGGAGGCTATAAACTAATATACAAGCATGGGTCGGATGGCCTACTATTTTTTTAGTTTTCAAAAAAAAAAAAATCATGGTGTCAGGGCTGTGATGAAAAATAAGTGGTCTAAATCCGGTGAGAAAACAGGATTTGGGGGTACCCTAGGTTTGGCTCCTTCAGTCTCTGGCCCCCCCCAGTGAAAATTCCTTAGACGAGGCCCTGATACGAGGACTGTCAAAAACAGGCGTAGGTAGGTACTATTATAACCGCCTATAATGAATGTTGCACCGGTCTTCTGTTCCCATACATCAGCCAAATTTTGTGGGGGCAAAAACATAGTCTTGCCCCCACGGCCTCCTGCCAGTGGGGGCAGTCTGCCCCCACTGCCCCCACGGTGGCGCCGCCCTTGGTGTCCCCGCTCTCTAGCTACTCCCCCCCCCCTAGCAGACAGCAAAGGGTTCCAAGAAGTCGTTTATTTCAATACTTCAACACTGATGTTCCAGCATCACCGCACCCGGTGCTCATTGGACGTTCCAGTACGGACGGACGAGTCCATTATTTTGCTCATACAAACGGGGGAGGTAGTTTCCATCCCCATCGTGTATAAACAGCACGGAACAAGGCAATTAGGGGAGAGTGGGGTAAGATGCCCAGGGTGGGAAAGACGCCCCACCCCCTCTAGTGGGGAAACAAAGAATCGAACCTGGAAATTAATGTTCTTAGCGTAAAGCGGAAGCCTGCCTTGTTAACTGCACAAAAATTTGCGAAGCTCAGTTGGGCAACGGCTGGCTGGTGATTGCATGTTTTTTATTTGCTGCTTTCAAAAAATATTTTGGCGTCAAAACATTGTAAATATCAAAGAAGGTAGATAATTTTTGCGTCCCTTGCTATAGTCGTGATACATTAACATGCGTGAACTGTGCCCCAAACAGTTTGTTTCAGGATGTAGTTTTATAGCTAATAAATTGTGCTGATTTAATGTTACTTCGGCACCTTGGGGTAAGATGCCCCCTGTCCTGATGGGGAAAGACGCCCCCCTAAATCCATAGGCTGTCCTTCAAGCAGCCCGTCAAATCATTTATTACATACTTGTGATGAGAGACAAAAGCCGATCTGGGAGTATTGAGAGTCCGGTACGGTCGGGTGCTCCCAATGCGGGTCTCTCGGCCCACACAACGACTTTTTGGGCGGCTTCTGACTCTGAGAGCCCTCACGACGGCCTCTGTGGGCCCCATTATTGGTTCCAGGGCCCCTCACGACATCCTTTGAGGGCTCCCACGTTGGCTCCACGGGCCGCGCTGGCATCTGAGGTCCCCACGATGGGCTCGAGGGCCCTCAAGCATCATGAAGACCTATAAGGGCCCCACAGTGGTCTCCGAACGCCACCACGGAGGCTTGTTTGGCCGCGCTGGACTATGATGGCCCTAATGATGACCCCTGAAGCCCCTTACGACTACTTTTCAGGACCCTTACGATGACGTTTGGTGTCTACTGCAGGCTCGAAGGGACTACTGATTCGTTCAGGCGATTCACGTGCCTATTTTTGTCACTTATAGTGCAGGGGCATCTTACCCAACGCCAGGGGGCGTCTTTTCCACCCTGTGGGGTAAGATGCCCTCTTTCACTTCTTCAGGAAAATGCTTAATAGCAAAAAAAAATTATCATGTTTCAGGCACGAGAGAGTGATATTTTTGGAGCAAAATGATGTCGGCTTCCGTTGAAAATCCAAGTTTTGGCTTTCCGATCGTCATTTTCGAATAATATATGACATAGTCAAACCCTGGGCATCTTTCCCCACTCTCCCCTATGTTTGTTTGCAACTAACAAAGCTAAAAAATGATTCATTTTGTAATGAATAGATCGGCGCATGTACCAACTCTGGTGTGTGGCCCCGCGCCGGCCCGGCTCGTCTCTGTGCTGGCCGTGACGCCCAGGGGTGTCGTTTTCCGAAAATGATTGGTAGGGCCCAAAGGCGGCGGCCGGCCATATATGACGGGGCTTACAAGGTAGGGTACTCCCAAATCTGTTTTTCTCATCGGATTTCGGCCACTTATTCTTTCGCCCTGGTCATTGACAAGACAAACCAAAATCTAAAAAAAATCTTTGGAAGTCTAGCCCTCGCCCGCACATGGGGGGGTGGTTGCCAACCCCCCCCCCCCAGGCAGTCTTTCTGCTCTGCACTCAACATTTTTAGAGCTAGAAGGCTGATTTTTCGTATAGCTGCTCGTCTATCCTTTCTTGATGTCCACTGAAAATTTCAAGTTTCTGTGATTTTTGGTTTCGGAGATATGACCTTGTTTTTCAGGTCATGTCATGACCCAAATGGCCAATTCTCAACATCTTGCGTTTGCCATGGGCCTTGTGAGCTTTTGACACCCTGATTTCGGCCTTTTTGGCCAGTCTTACCTCCCACCTATCATGGAACATGTTGTTCGACGATGTACAGGGGTCAAGGTCAGGGTCAAGGTCAACCTAGGTCATCTAAGATAATTGCGTTTTAGGCAAGCTGAATTTACTTTTTGTGAAGTTTTTTGACTGCATTTTTGGTAAAAGCTTCTCAGATCATGATTTCATGTGATATGGACCCAAAAACAATCGGTGCACACATCAGTATACACACAGACACACACAGACATACAAACCCATATAATTGACCTTGACCTAACTTGACCTGAAATGACCTCAGCAGCAAAATTCTGGTCGGATAGTGTGACAAAGAGGTTCTAGCTGGCTTGGCACCAGAAAGCAGCATCGTCATCGGTATTTGATAAGCAGCGCACTTGATATCCAACGGTGACCCAAAACAGCAACATTTTTTAGTTTGACCTGACCTGGAAGGTCAATGACTGACCTGAGAAGGTAAAACTGGGTATCATTGGATTCGTCTCTTCCCAAAGAATCTTTTTGGTCTTTACTGCTAAGCTCTATCTCCAACAGGAACGAAATGGCGCGGGGGGGGGGTGGCAACCACCCCCCCCCCCATGTGCGTTCTAGGATGGGAAAATGGCATGTGCGGGCGAGGGCTAGGCCCTTACCGAGCCCCATGCACAAAACGTGCAGTGATATAGGCAATAGTGTCGGAGGAATGCACGCCATTCTGAAAGAGGCCCACGCCGACTTAAAAGGACGGCTGTGCTGAAAGGGGCCAGGAACAGCTTTGAGGGCCCAAGCCGACTAAAAAAGACGGCTGCGGGGCCAGGAATGGCTTTGAAGACCCAAGCCAATTGAAGGGTTCGGCAAGCAACGAGGTCTTGAAACACCATGATAGTTAGAAAGACTTGCTTGCCAAAATAAAAGGATGACAGTACGAGGGGCGCTCAGAAAGTTACGGACCCCACCACGAAAGAGCAGAGAGATACAGCATCGACTCAAGTTAGACCAAAAAGTTAATTTATTCAAATAACCACCGTTAAGAGAAACACATTTCGCGCAGCGCTTCGCGAGAGCCCTCAAGGTCTCCATAACCAAGTGGTTTTTGGACCCATCGGCCATCCCGCACGTCCAAGATGGCTGATTTCGTCTCCCTGCTGTCAGCGAAGTTGCCACTGCTAAATTCTTTGGCCGGGGGGATCCAGGGCGTCGCAAGTCCATCTACGACACGTCGCAAGTTACGACACATGTCCCGTCGCAAGTTGTGTCGTAGCGAAAAAGGAGGGATGTTGAGGAAAGAGGGGTTTGTCGGAGGATACGACAGAACGTAGCTGCGACGAGGCTTAAATACCCGCTTTACACGAGAATTTAAAAGGCTACACGATCAGCTGATCCCGTAGTAAACGTCAGTAAGGTCGAAAACTCTATCACGCATAAAGAAACATTCGCCTTTCTGGTTTGCGAGCTTATGAGACAGCAAGGTCAAGCATGTTCTCTGATTCTGAAGCTTTGTATTAACCCGCGAGTTGCTGGGGGGGGGCGTTAAACGCCCCCACTTTTTTCGCCGGGCCATAGCATAAAAACGGCGCGCCGCAGGCGCGCCAAATTTTGGGTACCTGTAGGGAATTGATTGAAGTTTATTGTGACAAAGTTTCAAAAAAATCGGTCGGAAAATTTTTGAGATTTCGAGGTTTTAGTGACGTCATGATTTCTGACTTTTCGACCAAAAACGGCATATGTTCAAAAAATCATATAAAATCACAGAATAGACATACAGACATGCCGTAAACGCCATTAGACTGCCAATACCATGATCAATCAAATGGCTATCTTCGATTATTGATTATCGTTCCGCATTTTCCAAAATCTTGAACTGAATCTTGGCAATTTTTCGTGACTTCTTCACGACCATGATACATGAATTTCTTAAATTGAACTTTTTGAGCCAAACACGTACACATATGATAAAATGAATGTCACCATCGTGTTCTACGTCCCAAATTACCTATAAAACATGTGTCACAGGCTGCGAATATCAGTTTTGATTTTCGGGGATATGTGCCTACCCGGTTGACCTGACCTTGACCCTGACCTATGCTTGACTGACCCCTATATGAAGCTGACACTCTTGTAGGCCTTATAAGATGGATTGTGCACCGTTTTGACAGAGTTTATGGCGAGAGGCGCCCATTGCGAAGTCCTGAACTCCATGTTACTGAAAGCCCGATTTCAGGTGTTTGACCTGACCTTGACCCGACCTGTGACCTCAAAATTCAACTTTAAACTACTCATCTGAAGCGTCTCGTCGCGCTCTTTCGTTTGCCGCCTCGTGCGTTTCGCTGCGCCTATTGGTTCTCGAGTTATCGGCTGGGGGCGTTTAACGCCCCCCCCCAGCAAACGGTGGGTGGCGAAATACCCCAGCAACTGCCGGGTTAACTGGGTGACTTGTGGTTGCTAACGCTCACGTGATTTGCCATAAAATTTGGGATCGATCACAGGAGATTCGTGGCTATAGGGCATCTAGAATCGATGCTTTAGAAGAAATGAGTTCCGAGAGTTTGAGGTCACAGAGAGGTAAGAAATTTGTAGATGGAGGTCACAATTGGAGGTTACAGAGGTCATCTGGGACACGTCAGGTCACAGAGGTCAACTTGGGGTCATCACAGAGCTCAACTGGAGACCACGGAGGTAACCTGAGACACGTCAGGTCACAGAGGGCAACTTGGGGGCACGTCAGGTCACAGAGGTCAACCTAAGGTCATCACAGAGCTCAATTGGAGGTCACGGAGGTCATCTGGGACACATCAAGTCACAGAGGGGTCATTACATAGCTCAATTGAAGGTCATTGGGGCCATCTGGGACACGTCAGGTCACAGAGGTCAGCTTGGTGCCATCAGAGAGGTCACTTAGAGGTCACAGAGGTCATATGGGACACGTCAGGTCACAGAGGTCAACTAAAGGTCATCAGAGAGCTCAATTGGAGGTCATCTGGGACACGTCAGGTCACAGAGGTCAGCTTGGAGTCATCAGAGAGCTCAATAGGATGTCACGGAGGTCATCTGGGACAGGTCAGGTCACAAAGGTCATGTTGGGGTCATCACATAGCTCTATTGGAGGTCATGGGGGTCATCTGGGACACGTCAGGTCACAGAGGTCAGCTTGGAGTCATCAGAGAGCTCAATAGGATGTCACGGAGGTCATCTGGGACAGGTCAGGTCAAAAAGGTCAACTTGGGGTCATCACAGAGCTCATTGGAGGTCATCGGGGTCAGCTGGGATACGTCGTTTTTGGAATTGGGAGAATATTTTGGGGGATGCCCCTTGCAACGTCCAAGACCGCCTTTCTGGATTCGCCAGTAGTTGCTGGAACATGGTGTTAGGCTACTTCATATCCCCGAATACCCCAATAAATGTGAATATAACATGTTATGCACCATTTTCAACACTCTCGGTGGCACGGATTGAGGCGTCATAGACGACCCGTCAGTTCAAGCTCTATAACTCGCGTTAGCGTCAACGGATTGCAACCAAATTTTCAGGATCTAAGGTTTAAACAATTTTACACCTACCATGTAAATTTCGTGACCATGACCCGAATGACCTGTGACCTGTGACCTCTTCCTCAAGGCAAGGTCAACTTGCGACACAACTTACGACTGCTATTTCAAATTCGTAAGTTGTGTCGCAAATCAGGCTATTTGCGATAGACTTTACTACTTAAGTAACGCTACTCATCGATTGATCCCTTCAAAAACGACTTACTACACAACTTGCGACACGTCGCAGCTACGACGAGGCTTACGACGCTCTGGATCCCCCCAGCCTTTATGTTGGGGAAGAGGTGGCAACCGGAGTGTACAAGGTTCGGAGAAAAAAGTGGATGCGACAACAACTCGAAGCCACAGCTCACCGCTTCACTGATCGTCACCCCGCCCATGTACGCAGGTGCGTGGTCGTGGATCAGGTGCACACTTTATGTCAGCTTCCCTATAGCCTCTCCTCGATGTTTATCGAATGAACGCACATCATCAATTGTGCGCCCCTGTTTTAGAAAGTTGACGAGCAGAGCCCCGTCAGCATCCCAAAATGCATAGGTGGGCAAGTCCGTTAAATCGCTAATCCGTTAATTAACCCGCGCCCCGTAGGGCTACCGGCGGACCCTACCACCCGTAGGGGGGGGGGGGCCGTTCCGGCCCCCCCTAAGATCTCGGAAAGTTACCGGCCGATTTTCAAAATTCAAACGGCGTTCGATAGCCCCACCCGGGAACTACCTTGTGACCAAATTTCATTGACCTAGGTCAAACCGATGACGTCACAGGTCAGGTCAAAGGTCAGATTTTCACCGTTCACAGGCAATTCAAGAAATGTGCTGTGAAAGCGAGTAAATTGGTAATTTATTGAAAACCATCGATGGTACATTGTTCGTCAAACACATACTTTGCTATATGAGGTCACTGATACCAGGTCAGGTCACAGCGAGGTCAGGTCACCGGGGGTCACAATATGAATGTGTCGTGTGATACATGTTTTATGGTCCATTTTACATGACAAATGCGATTATGTGGGTTAGGCAGCCTTTGGGGCCAGCCTAGGTCACGTTTTGGTGAAGGTCAGGTCAAGGTCAGGTCAAATTAGGTCAAATTTCAAAGTTGATATTTTTGCATAAAATGGGTATCGATTCGATGCAGCTCGTCACGGGGAGTCTAATGGTGGTCTTCGTTTTGATCTACGAGTTCTAGAATTGCCAAAAATTGAGTTTGAAAATTTGACGTCATCATTTTTGAACAGTTTTTTCGCTATAACTTGGCCAAAAAACGAGGTATCGATCTGAAATTTGGTATGTGGATAGAAGACGGTAGGCACTATCACATATATTCCGGTTTTTTCGAAACTCAAAAAACTTTTTGGATTTTTTGGCGAATATATCCAAAAAAATGCTTTTTTGATTTTTGGGGGTCACAACTCAAAAATTTCAAAAATTCGAGATAGCAGTTTTGTAGCCCTGTCAATTCTACACCTTTTATGTCTTGATCATTTTTCTGTATCTTCAAAGCTGTAGGCGTGACAGGTCTTCTCGCGAAGGTCTTTTTTCGGTCGAAAATGACAGAACATGACGTCACTCTGACGTCATTTGTGGCCAACCTATCATAGCCTCTGGAAAATTTTTTGGTCACAATGTGTAAAATTGATGCCCGGAGGGGTCCTGAAAGTTTGGTGGCGATATCTCCAGCCGTTTAGGAGATATCGACCGAAAAGGACAGGGGGGCCGTTTCGGCCCCCCCCCCTACGGGGCGCGGGTTAACGGAACTAAATTTTGGGTTAACGATTAACGGACTCGCTAATTTTTTCCACGTGTAACGGACCGTTTTAGTTCCGTTACTTTTCGGCTCCGTTAATCGTTAAAATTTAGTCCGTTAATCCGTTAATCGTTACTTTTATTTCGAAGCAAAAAGTTCACCGTAAAGTTACTGGTGTGTATAAAACCTTCATGCGGCGAAGTTTGAAGGTTCACCCCCCCCCCCGAGGGTGATTGCCGCTCCGCTTGTGCTCGCAGGCTGCGAGCACAAGAACACAAGTTACTTGAGTGCGCCTCTTGAGCTGTTTGTGTGCGCCTCATCTATGGTATTCAGTGTGTTGCGGCAATATACGTTGCAAATTGTGATGCACACGCCTGTCATTGGAACGCTGCCTGGCTGAGAGGCGGAGAGAAAGGGTAGAGTTGTTTGTCAGGCGAGCTGAATCGTCGGAAACGCAGGTTGAAATCGGTCGCAACTCGCATCAAACATATCAGCATTCATCACCATGTATTATATTTATAAATAGGTAGGTATATCTTATCCATGCCGTCACCGAACAGGCGCAATTGTTGGCAGGTCTTCGAGAGCAGAACCGCGCTACGACAAGTGAGTGGCGCCTAGCCGTTAGCGTAGGTTGGTCGAGTTGTCCTAAAAAAAAAAAAAAAATGCACAAGCATTTCATATTGTTTATTACCGTGTAAAATGTTAACGATTAACGGACTAAAGTAACATCCGTTACTTTTGTTGTGAATTAACGGATTATCGTTTAACGGAACTAACTTTTTAGTTAACGGATTAACGATTAACGAAACTAACTTTTTGATTAACGATGCCCACCTATGCCAAAATGCAACTACCTACTATCACCTTGCCGACTAACCTCACCAAGTTGCACTCATTTCGTGGCTGTTACTCGGTGTGCTCCCACTTGCGCAACTCGGTCACGCCCTTAGGGTCAATGTGCGACACCCACAATTCCTTTACGGTAACAAATGTTCAAACTGACATCTTCTAGATCTTCGATAAAGGGGCCAAAAATTTCGCGTTGAGCCTCCTTTCGAGCTTGCCTTTTCTCTGCAGAGTCAGCAAAGGGGGATACATCTTGCAGAGATAGAGATCTTAAACATACTAAGACGCTGATGAATTGCTTTGAGAAATCCGATGCTTCTACACTGCGTGCTTCCAGACAAGAAACATTTGCCATTTTTCAACAAAAAGTGCTCATTTTTCATATTTTCTTGAGTCATAGATAACATATGATAGATTCATGTTATCTATGCTTGAGTCATAGGCAGTCCCAGGGGGGGGGGGCACGGGGGCCATGGCTCCCCCCTTTGGTGCTGAAAGGTGGGGCCATACTATCTTTTGGCCCCACCTTTCAGATTGAACAAAAGTCCTAGAAAGCTTTTTGTTTGTTTCATTTTCTTTCTTGCGCCATCAAATGACGTAAATTTTACTCATGAGTGGGCTCAGCTTCGCATTCTGTCAATTTGGCGGTCAGCGTCGCTGGCACCGGTTCACGAGTAAGGCTGGATCTTATATGGAATATCAGCGTGGGTTTACTTGAGGCTCTCGTAGGCCCAGCAATGTACCTATGGCATGAGACCCTCTTCGGCAGTGGCGGGTGGGCCCTGCCAAATGAGCGTGGCTCTACGACACTAAAGTAAGACCTCATGGGTTGGTGCTGTGCACCTCAGAAGCCCGGTGGTGACTCCGTATGCCGGCTTGGTTTCTTAACCCTCGCGGGCCCGGGGGGGGCGTTTTTCGCCCCCCCCCCCCTGGCGAATATTTGCGATAACTCCCGAACGCTTAGGGATAGGAAGACGAAACTTTCAGTACCTTTTCTCCCTTGACATCTTCTGAAGTAAAAAATTTGGACCTAGCCCCCTTAATGACGTCACAAGGTCCATTTTTCTAGACCCCTGCACGGCAAACTTCGGCGTCACAGACGCAAACTTCAAATAGCTGCTAAAAATAGAGTTTTAGAGATAAAGACAAATTACGAGCACGGCTGTGTAGCGTTTGACTTAGAGAAAAATAGAAAAATAGTTTTGGTGACCTGAGGTCAGAGGTCAGGTCAACGACCCCGAAATGTGGTTTTAGTTTTTCGCAAATAACTTCGACAAAAATGGTCCTAAAGCTACGGCAGTGGTACCATCGCATTCGCCTTGTCAAGCCGCGTCGAATGATATTTATTTTGTTCGGAAAAGGTCAAGTTTCATGTTGACCTCATGTGACCTCGAATGACCTCTGGTTGACCTTGACACATGAAAGGTCGTTTATGATGGATTTGTACCCGCTGATCACGAATCTGGCATCTATTTTCCTCTAAGCCTTCATTTAGAGCTTCCGGATGGCAAAATTGTCTTATTTATTATTACTAACTTGAATAAGTGAAATAGCCTCTAGCAGGGATACTCTTCTGTGACCTTGACCTTTAAGCAGCCTTGTATCGTAAGATGAACCACAAATAGGGAACTGATAAGCCTCAAAACATTTCAAAACATCTTGGAAGTTATCACGCAATATGTGCGAAAAAGTGCCAAGTTTGAGGTCAATTTTGAGCGTGACCTTGACATTGACCTTTGATTTGGAGCACATTTTCAGAATTCTCAGATTCTCTTCTTTCGTTTGACACCAATTTTGCCGGTTTGATGCAGCCTGCCGTCCTCTTGAAGGCTTAATTTGAGATCACTACACATTTGCCGGTTTTGGCCTTTGACCTTGACCTCTGGCCTTGAAAATTGACCTGAGGTCAAAAATTTTAGGTGCATTAGAATCGTCTCGTAAGGACCTTTCGTTTGGTATCGCTTTTGTTTCCGTAGCTCCCTTATTTACGGAGTTAGACAGGGGGGGGCGAAAAACGCCCTCCCCCGGGCTGCGGTGGTTTGGACTACCCCCCCGGGCCCGGCCGGGTTAAGGATTAGCGTGGGACCTCCGGGGCCTGCATAGAGTTTGCATGAGCTAGTATGCAATCTCAGAGGCCTGTGTGTAATGTGTACACAGTGGCGGTCGCGTGGGGGGGGGGCATCAGGGCCATGCCCCCCAAAGGCCAATAAAGGGGGCCATCATATCATTTGCCCCCCCCCCTCAAACAACCGATGGGCCTCCATAGGTGTATGGGGCCCTGGCTCTTATTCGATCGTCACGAGGCTCAAAAAACCCACTCCAAGCTATTAACCCGCGCCCTGCTGGGGGGGGGGGGGTGTTTGAACACCCCCCCTTGTGGTTTTTCGCGAATATCTCAATATCTCTTGGTACACCTTATCATACACCAATTCTACACATGTTGTGAAAATTTCAGACCAAGGTCATTCAAGGTCAGGTCACCAGGTCACTTGAAGTGACCTCACCTCATAAAAAGTTTCAATGTCTGTCATAGCTACACCGAGTGACCGATCCCTTTGAAACTTTCAGCGATTGCTAAGAGCAATAGCATGTACAAAATGTATATCTCAGAATTTTGATATCGATGACCTAAGGTCAGGTCAATTTTGCGACCTCCCCATTAGGTATAAGTCAATGGGAGAAAAATGAAATGCGCCTCTTTTGGATGAAAGACATTATAAACACTCCCAAACACCGAATTACAAGTGGTTTAGACACACTGAACTTGAAAATGGTGTCCGTGACCCTTGTTTATGCCCTGAGGTCATCTTAGGTCACGAATGGTATCTAACAGTTTTTCGCAAATAACTTTTGATAGAGGCATGCTAGAGCGATGAAAACGCCTTAGATGTGTTCAGCTCGACGATACGGATCGACTGATATGCAACATGACCCTTTCCGGTCAGGTCATGACCTTGACCTGAGGTCAAATTTTCAAGTTCACCTTTCAAGGTCAAGTTATAGTTCATTCGATGCGTCTTGACGAGAGAAACACGATGCCGGTAAAAGTAAGCTCGTACAAGGCTTGGGTCAAAAGTTATTGCAGAAAAACTGTTTTCGAAAAAATCGGCTATTTTTGCAGTTTTTGCCCCCTGCAGGCAAATCGTTGACGTTAGGTCAAATCTGAGAGAATTACTCAGAAAGGGCGTTAATAGGGCTATCGAATGCGCCTTTCCGCGGCGCTGTAGCTCTATTGGTTCCCGAGTTATGCGTTGGCTTCTTGAAAATTTTTGACATTCGACCTGGAAATCGGCGTGAAATTTTGCCTTCAATGACCTCTGGTGACCTGACCTTTGACCTGACCAAAAAATTGACCGAAGTGATTTCGTCATTATTTTTGACGCTCTTTCGAACGCCGCCTTCCGCGTATCGCTACGTGGCCCAGGAGCCGAGTTACAAGGGGGGGTGTTCAAACACCCCCCCCCCCCAGCAGGGCGTGGAAATCCAGGACCCCCAGCAGGGCGCGGGCTAATATAGCTCCCACGCCGGTCTTTGAGCGTCCTACACTGACCTCTGAGGGAACTTCAGTGGCGGTCAAGCGCCCACGTTGGCCGCTAAGAGCCCACATCGACCTCTTAAGCCCCACACCTGGCCTATGAGGGCCCCTAACCGGCGTCTGAGCGTCTCACACCGGTCTCTGGTGGCCTTATTTCTGTCTCTGGTGTCCTAAGACGAACCTTTAGGTGCCAATGAGGGCCCCGCACTGGCTGCTAAAGACCCGATGCCGGCCTCTAAGGGCCTGCATTGGCCTCTGAGGAGTGAGGAGGGCCCATCTTGGCCTTTGAGGGCCCTCTGCTGGCCTCTGGGGTCCAACGACGGCTCATGCCGGTCTTTTAGAGCCCCACGCTGACATCTGAGGGCCCCATGTTGGCCTGTAATGAGTAAGGACCCACATTAGCCTCTGAGAGCCCAACTCGGTCTCTGATGGTCTCAAACTACTGGCCTTTGCAGTTTGCAGGCCCTGTACTGGTCTCTGAGGGCCCTAATCTGGCCTTTAAGTGAAAACATACATGGGTGGGCTTCTGAAGATCAGAGGGCTTACGCAGACTCCTGTACAGCCTTACGTTGGTCCTGATCGAGATCACTTTACGTCCTGATGGTCCCGCGTAGATTCCCTCATATTTTGACATCGGGACCCCATGAGCCGTTGTGGGTCTTGGGGCTGGCAGAGACTGATGAAATCCTCAGGGCTCAGGGCCAGTCTTTTCAGCATGAGAACTAGGCAGGTTGAGTGAGCCCCAATAGAGCCGTTACGAAGCCCGCAGGAGTCGCGCGCGGCCCTCAGATGCCAATTTTGAAAGCCAGGAACCTTTGGTCTACAGAGGTCGGTGTACCTACTCTCTCCCGACGCCACACAACTATATGGGTAAATGTCATAGCCTGAAAATGCTCTCTGGTTTTCACATGCTTGTTCAAAGCAAGAGGTAGATATCTGTACTTTTCCGAATTGTTTTATAGTGGTAAGGTCATAAATCCGCGTGCCCGACCTTTCAGTATATGCTACATCGATCCGTCGCCATGGTGCAGTGGCCCGACCGGTGGAAACACCGTGGGACGGGAAATGGAACTGGTGATTTTGCCTTAAATTGTGCTTAAAGATTCCACGCAAGAATGACATGGATGAAGCATAATTAGTGCCAACTGCGCGGCGCCTCGTGGACGTAAAAATTAGCCGATCACCCCCCCCCCCTCCGGTGACGGATAAATGTTATGTCCCACGAGTGTGAGTTTGGCCCCCCCCCCCTTTTGCTAGCGGCTGCGACCGCCAGTGGCTTGAGTCAATGCTATTGATGGCTGGCCACTGCGGGGGTCACCTTCAATGATCTGTTGATCAAAATTGGGCAGGATACCCACTATTTGACGCTGCTGTAAGAAAGGCAAACCTCGACATGTGTTGTCAGTTGTCACTAGCTTTTCGTGAATAACGCTTGCTGCCTTTTCTGCAGTACCTATACTATGAACCGAATCACTTCTCTCTTCTGGGTGTCGCCCATCCTATCCGAAATGGCAAACTATGCTACGATTAATTAGCAGCCCGCCCCGAATCAATCACAGGACAGACTTAATGGATACGTAAGTGGACATTCCAATAACACATCATTTAACATACCGCCTTGCCGGCCGAAATTCCAACTCCTTCATTGTTCGGTGCGAAAGTGTTTTGAACGCCCCTCGTAGATAATGAGCTTGAGTTTTCAGGATCTGATGCGGAAATGACCTGGCGTTGGACCCTCGGGAATCAGGCTGCATCACCCACTCAAACCAATATACATATGGCCTATCCTGGAGCAACGCGGCACCTTTCGAAGTCGGGGTAGGGCCTCCAGCGGCTGGTGTGGAGACGGATCGGGGTCTATTAGGGGCGGTCGCGTGGTTAGGACCTCTATAGAGGCAGTTATGGACCTCTATAACCAATTGCTTTTTCGAGCCTCTTAGAATCCACCAAGGACCGGAGTCCCAAGACACGACACCTCATTGTCAGCTACATGCACCTACTGTGGCTAGAACCTTATATATCTACATATGTGCTTATTTGCCTACCTGTTTATTTTGATTTTTTATCAACTGATAAGTAACAAAAGATTGGTAGGGCTCAACAAATATTGGTAGGGCCAAAATAGACATTGGTAGGGCTCAGGCCCTACCAGGCCTATACAAAACGACGCCCCTGGTGACGCCGGCAGCCGGAGGTGGCCGCCGGCCGGCTCCAGTCGGCGCCGCGCGCCTGTCGCTGCCGGCGGCCGGCGGCTCTTATCGGAGCCGCCGCCGGCGGTCGGTATATCAGCAGCGGCGCCGGCCGGCACCGGCCAGTCCTTCTGTGACAGTGATCAGTGACACCTAGTGTTTGCCTTACGCTAGATCGCTTACCTATTTCAACTGCCTACATAGATACAAGTATGTCTAACATCCTCGATGCCGTGCGCTTTTACAGGCTGGAGCAGGGGAGGAGGCTGGTGGGGACTCTGAGCCCCGCGGTGCAGCAGCTGGTGGAGAGGTGCGGGTCGGCGGCCCATCTGGTCGCCGACACGCTGCTGGTGGCCGATGACCTGGTGGACAACCACGGCCCGGGACGACAGGCCCACATCACCTCCTGTGAGGTCGGTGACGCCGTCACTGATCTGTTGTACCGCCCTCTGCTGTCGGCGCTGGCGGAGGCCGGGGCCGCCGCCGCCGCCGCCCGGTGTCGTCACTGCCAGCCCCGCCAGCCGCTCCGGCTGGTCACCTGTAACAGGTCGGGGAGCTCGGCTGAGGGGCTGGCTGACCATATCATCGGTAAGGGGGGCACGTCGGATTTTGACATTATGTTGGAGTTTGACGGCCCTTTCCGCTGGGCGCCGCCGGGCGCGGAGAAGCCGGCCGACATCGAGCCGCGCTCTGCGCCGCAGCTGTGGGCCCGGCCGACCGACAACGCCGGCTTCGTGACGCTGCACTGGGTGCGGACGGACCGGTGCGGCCACGAGGAGCCGCTGGAGGCGCTGCCGGCCGACTCGGTCCGTCGGCTGATGGTGGACTTTTGCCGGGTCATGAAGGATGGTGAGATCACACCCACCGGCCCGGCAGTCAACGTCAAGGGGCCTGGTTCTAAGAGCGGCGGCACCGACTTCGTCTTCTGCCTGCTGGTGCGCGGCTGGTGGCCCGCGCCAGTCTGGCCCGACGGCGCCCCCTGGGACACCAGCTTCGGGGTCCACCTGGTGCCCACCGGCCGGCCGGGCAGTAAGACGGAGTTCATTGAGTACCGCATCTCGCTGTCTCGGGCGGAGCTGCTGGCCGTCCGTCAGCTCTGCCCGGGGCTGCGGGCTGCGGTTAGAGCCCTAAAGGCCATTAAAAACATGCTGAAGGAGAGCGGGGTAGCCATTGGCGACTTATTAAAGTCGTATTTTATCAAGACGGCGGCGCTCTGGCTGGCCCAGGAGCCGCACGGTGGACCGCGGACGGGCGTCACGGACGGCGTCCACCGGCTCCTGGACTGGCTTGAGCGGCGCCTCGATGAAGAATGGCTGCCCTGCTTCTTCTACCCGGATATTAACGTGGCGGCGGAGCTGACCGCGGACCAGCGGCAGGCCATCATCGGCTCCCTCCGGCTGGTGAGGGAGCACCTGACACCCCTTCTGATGGCCTGCTGTGAGAAGCGGGGGTGGTCCCTGGACATCCTGCTGGAGGGGCGGCCGACGGAGCCGCTCTCAGAGCGCCAGCTGCGGCTCCGTCTGGGACGGACGCTCCTCCGGCAGGCTGTGTGGGACGGTATCAGGTTCCGCCCCACGGCTCCCTGCTGGGAGAGCTGGTGGAGTGACGCCATCCCCCGCCTGGCCCGCGCGGCCCCCCGCCTGCTCCAGTGGAGCCACCACATGACGTCGGGGACACACTACCAGCAGTGTCTCCTGCTCATGGCCTGGAGCGTGGTGGACCCGGCGGACCTGGCGGACGGCGGGCCGATGACGTCACCGGTCGGTGACGTCACCGTCACGCTCGACGTGACGCCGCTCACCCGGCTCCTCACCGAGTCTGACCTCAGGCGTCTGCTGGGTGAGCCGGCCGCGGTGGCCGCCTGGTGTCGCCGGGAGCGGCCGGCCGGCCTGACCGCCGAGCCGGACACGCCGCGGGGCCGGGCCGAGCTGCTGCTGCGGCCCGAGCTGCTGCTGCGGGCCCTCGGTGAGGCCGTGCCGCTGATGAAGTTGGTGTGTCGAGTGGTGGACCGGAAGGAGAAGGAGGCCTGGGAGGGGAACCACCGACCACCGGCCACCTACCAGCAGCGCCGGGAGGTGTTGGAGCTGCTCCTCAGCCACCCTGACCTGCTGCAGGACTGGCTCCGTCTCAAACTACCAGAGATGGACGGCCCGACGGTGGTCGCCACGGCCGGCCTCTGGCGCCGGCGGACGCAGCAGCTGCTGACCGGTGACCGGCTGCGCGCGGCCTACGACGCGGCCGTCGGCCGGTGGCCGGACCGGTGGCAGCTGCTGCAATATTACCTGGCGGAGGACGACACACAAGGTAAGTCCGCCGCCGGCGCCGCCGCGCGGGTTTCGCTTTGGCAACCGAGTTACTGACTGAATAAATGCTATTTAGAAACACAGGCAAAAGCAAATGTACGCACCAGGCCGCGAACCCGCAACCTTTGGCTTGGAATGCGACTGCGCCAGCTATTACGCCACGGATCCACTTTTCTCAGATCGACTTAAGGCCGCCCCACACTGGAACTCGCATGCGGGTTGCGAGTTTTTGGATTTTCGGGTTTCTTCAAAATCAAATAATACAATCTAAGCTGAGTGACCCACACTATCATCTAACAAGCGAGTCTGCATGTTTTTAGCTTGCGAGCGACCTTGCATTGCATTCCACAAGTTGATTTTGAGTCAACTTTCGATTTTCCTCGCTGCGAGGTCTGCGAGTTCTGCGAGGCTTGCGGGTTTTTCGTTGGAGTCGAATTTTGATTCGTTGCGCTGGTATTGCGACTATATGCAATTTTCTGAAGGTGTACCGGCTTCACTGCATTCATGATGTTACCATAAGGGAATGGTCTAATCATTCTATGAATTGGTATTATGCCCGCAAACTCAAAACCCGCAAACCCGCAACCCGCATGCGAGTTCCAGTGTGGGGCGGCCTTTATTAGTGAATTATAAGGAGAAGTTGATTATTCCCCGTGTGGCTCCTCCCCTTCCGCTGACACACACAGAAACACACACAAGTGGGCGGTGCACTCCGTCACCCGGTGGCCACAACACTGGACCGGATTGGTCATCACTGTACAGCGGCAATACGAGAGACCACCGACTGTTCAATGGCCGTGGACCGATACTGAATCAGAATGTGACCCGTGACATTGATCAATTCGACATATATAAGTAAATTATATGATATGATGTAATGATTAGTATGATTATATGATTAGATGTATGTACCCAGGCTCTATCATATGGTACAAATGCGATTTACCTATACCTATCATGCTAGTGAATATCTGTAAGACTTTGCATCTCACTTATGTTGCAAAAGTTAATGCAACCCCGTTAATACCTCCAATACAATACCAATACCACGGTGTTGAAAAGCCTCAGTAGCGAAGATTGCCCTTGGAGACAAATGTCCAAGATATGAGCTGCAGTCGGTGCCAAAAGCAGTTTGAAAGATGGCAGCACCATTAAAGGGACCCTCCCACCTTCAAAAAAGTTAATGAATTGGCATGAAAGTGATGTCGCTCGGTTCAGAAAGAGCAAAAACGAATATCTACCAAATTTCATCGAAAAATATTCACCGGTTTTCAAGATATTAGACTTTTACTTTTGTTTACTTTTTGGGATCTCCGCTGTTCCTAGCGACTTTATTTGAAAGTGCGGCATTTGTTGCGCGCAAAGCAGCATATACCACCGCGTGCTACAAAACGTTTTAGTCAAACATTTAACGGACGTTCGAAAGCCTGGTGACGTCATCAGACTCCCGTAATGGTTAAGAGATAGGGACCACGCTGGTCCCACCCTGCAAGTAAAGGGAAGAAATTTCTTGAACACCATAAAGCTGCGGGGGTTGCGACCAGGATAAATGGTGGTTTCTGAGCCTGGCCGCAAACTTGGCTATCTCAACTCAAAACTAATGTTAAGGTGGGAGGGTCCCTTTAACCGATGCCTGTGTAGGTGGCAGCACCAGTCACAGCAACAACAGTCCAAAGCTGCAATCACAAACAAAAGGGTTATTGGCAACGAGACGAATACCGTTGAAAGGTGCGTCGAACTCTACGAACACAGCAAAACGGGAAGATATGACAGTCATACTTGTTTATAGAGGAAGCAAATTATGAATCATTTTCAGCTGCTGCATTGATTTATTTATCATGTTAGCGTTTCAGATTAGCTATAGGTAGGTAGCCAGGATATTTGCAATAAAATAAAATGGTTCAACGTAACTAGATTAAGCAGATGGAAAGTACATTCATTGTGCTAAATACAATTATAACGTATGAATAGATTCAGACTTGATCCAGTCCATGATACCCATCTGCTGCCGTCGGTGTCGGAATATGCCGTCAGATGACAGGGCCGACATCAGAATAGGAACCGATTGAAATGTCGACATCAGTCTCAGAAACACCATGGAGTCGAGCTGCGAACAGAAACAACAAAAACATGTCAGAGTTACGGAAACGTGCAGCTGAGTGAGCACTTGCCATTTCTGGGATGGACAAATAGGCACACACAACAAGAAACGAACAAAACAACAAACGTGCATCGTTAGCTCATGTTGAGGTCATCGTTACCCCGCGCCCCGTAGGGGGGGGGGGCCGAAACGCCCCCCCCCCCCGTCCTTTTCGGTCGATATCTCCTAAATGGCTGAAGATATCGCCACCAAACTATCAGGACTCCTCCGGGCATCAATTTTACACATTGTGACCAAAAATTTTACCAGAGGCTATGATATGTTGGCCACAAATGACGTCAGAGTGACGTCATGTTCTGTCATTTTCGACCGAAAAAAGACCTTCGCGAGAAGACCTGTCAGGACTACAGCTTTGAAGATACAGAAAAATGATAAAACATAAAAGGTGTAGAATTAACAGGGCTACAAAACTGCTATCTCGAATTTTTGAAATGTTTGAGTTTTGACCCCCTAAAATCAAAAAAACATTTTTTTTTATATATTCGCCAAAAAATCCAAATAGTTTTTTGAGTTTCGAAAAAACCGGAATATATGTGATAGTGCCTACCGTCTTCTATCTACATACCAAATTTCAGATAGACACCTCGTTTTTTGGCCAAGTTATAGCGAAAAAACTGTTCAAAAATGATGACGTCAAATTTTCAAACTCAATGTTTGGCAATTCTAGAACTCGTAGAGCAAAACGAAGACCACCATTAGACTCCCCGTGACGAGCTGCATCGAATCGATACCCATTTTATGCAAAAATATCAACTTTGAAATTTGACCTAATTTGACCTGACCTTGACCTGACCTTCACCAAAACGTGACCTAGGCTGGCCCCAAAGGCTGCCTAACCCACATAATCGCATTTGTCATGTAAATGGGACCATAAAACATGTATCACACGACACTTTCATATTGTGACCCCCGGTGACCTGACCTCGCTGTGACCTGACCTGGTATCAGTGACCTCAGATAGCAAAGTATGTGTTTGACGAACAATGTACCATCGATGGTTTTCAAAAAATTACCAATTTACTCGCTTTCACAGCACATTTCTTGAATTGTCTGTGAACGGTGAAAATCTGACCTTTGACCTGACCTGTGACGTCATCGGTTTGACCTTGGTCAATGAAATTTGGTCACAAGGTAGTTCCCGGGTGGGGCTATCGAACGCCGTTTGAATTTTGAAAATCGGCCGGTAACTTTCCGAGATCTTAGGGGGGGCCCAAACGCCCCTCCCCCCCTACGGGTGGTAGGGTCCGCCGGTAGCCCTACGGGGCGCGGGTTACTCGAGGGCAGCGCTTTTCGAGGAGCCCTGTGGCCCGAAGGTTTGGACTTTGAATTGTGAAAAACGCCCGCCCGTCGTTAGCTCATGTTGAGGTCATCGTTATGGACAACTCAGAGTATTGCATATCTCAAAGTGGTTTGACAAAAATTGACTATGGGACAACTTTGCACAGAAGGGCGATAGACCCCCCCCCCCTCCCCCTAGGATCTCGAAAACGATGGGATACATTCGGTTGATGTCTGCAATTTTTACGCCGGGGTTTTTCAAGTCAGTGCAAAGATGACGTTGCAGGGGCGAAACTAGTCAAAGTTGTGGCGTGTAAGGCCAAGAAAGTACAGGGTGTCCCAAAAAAGGTTATGATTTAAAACTTCACACTCGCCCTGGCAGGGGCGGGGGTCGATGCGACCCCCCCCCCCCCTAAGGTTTTTCGAAGATAGCGTAAAAACGGCAGCGCGCAGCGCCGCCAAATTTGGCACAGCCTATGGAACATTTTTTTTTACATACGACCTGAAAATTTCAGGTACAGGTGACCTTGGGTCAGGTCACCAGAGGCCTCTTGCACCAAAATCCTCTTGCACCAATGCTCGGATTATTTTGCATCGTATGCCCAGTCCGAGTCTCAAATGTAACAATTAACGTGCAAAATTTAGCAAGCACATGTAGGATTATGTATTGGGCTATTGCAAACAAATTTACCGCCGTTAGATTAGCTTATTCTGAAACCGGTTTTTCGATTTTACCTAGCTAGGTAGTTTGGTGCAAGAGGCCTCAGGTCAGAAAAACCGGTACAGGGTAACAGGGTCATGGTCAAATTTCAATTTTCTTTTTGCACCTGTTCTTCTCACAGTTTTTGACTGATTTCCTTCAAATTTTTCAGGATGTGCTATGTTCACCGAGTTGTATAACATATAGTTCGGGTTTTTTTAGGTCACTGACCTGAGGTCAGTTAGAGGTCATTACGTCGTAATGTTAAGCCTATGGGAAAATACTAAATTCCGAAAATACTGGAGATGTCTACTTCTTTCTATCACTTTTGTGCTTTGAATCCATAGTAATTAACAGCAGGTCACTTGGTGCTTCGTTGTTTGGTGTACTTATCCATGGGTCAGGTCAAATGAGGTCAACTGAGGTCAAATGACGTTTTTGCCAATAACTTGGCACATAATGACGCTAGAACTTAAAAAATGGTATCATTGTGTTCCTGGTGATCAGCAGAATCGAATGATATGCGATATGATGCAATTTGGTTAATTTGAACTTATTTTATAATTTTAAGTTTACAAGAAAAACTTTAAGCACACTTAAGCCAGCTAAAAAGTATATCATTCGACGCGCCTTGACGTGCTGGGTTCACTGGTGCTTTTCTTTTTGCTCTATCTTAATTAGATCAAAAGTTATAAGCGAAAACTTTTGACTTGTTTTTAGCGAAATTTTTACATTTATACCCCCCAAAACCCCCCTAATATTGACCTAGAGCAACCAAATTTGCACAGGGGCGAGAACTCCAGGGGGCCCACCTACCTACCAAATTTAGTGTTTCTAGGTGCCATAGGAGCCAATCGCGAGGGGGGTCGCATCAACCCCCCCTGCCAGGCCGTGTTATGAAAAATGTCCTGCCAGGGCGGGGTTAACCCGCGCACTGTTGGGGTCTCATTTATAACGCGACCTAGTGGGGGGCTATTTTTTGCCCCCCCCCCTCGTATCTCCGAAACAACTGGACGGATCCGCGAAATTCAAACGGCGTTCGAAAGGCCTGTCAAATTTGTCGAAGGAAACCAAATTTCATTGACCTTAGGGTCACCGATGACGTCACAGGTCAGGTCAAAGATGAAATGTTTCACCGTTCACGGGTCATCTAGGGAATGCGCTTAACACCGAAGAAAACGCATTTTGTCGAAAATCAGCGATAGGGCGTCAGTTGCCTAGTACATATGTTGCTATAAGAGTTCACTGACATTACCAGGTCAGGTCACAGGTCAGGTCACCAAGGGTCACAGGTCAGGTCACATGAACCTAACTTTAGGTACTAAGGTTGTGCGATGCATGTTTTATGGCCAATTTTTCATTTCCAACTCAATGGTGTTGGTTATAAGACTTTTAGGTACGGCTTAGGTCACTTTCTGGTGAAGGTCAGATCAAGGTCAGGTCAAAAAAGGTCAAATTTTAAAGTTGATAGTTTTGCATAAAAGGGGTATTGATTCGATGCAGCTCGTCACGCGGAGTCTAATGGTGGTCTTTGTTTTGCGCTAAGGGGTCTATGATTGCTAAAAATTAAGTTTGAGAATTTGACGTCATCAATTTTGAACCGTTTTTCGCTATAACTTCGCCAAAAAAAGAGATATCAATCTCAAATTTGGTATGTGGATAGGAGGTAAGGACTATCACATATATTCTGTTTTTTTTTGCGAAATTCAAAAAACTTTTTGGATTTTTCGGCTGTTATATTCAAAAAATCTATTTTTTGATTTTTGGGGGGTCAAAATCCAAAAATTTCAAAAACCCGAGATAGTAGTTTTGTAGCCCTGTCAATTCTACAGCTTTTATGTCTTTATCGTTTTTCTGTATTTGCAAAGCTATAGGCCTGACAGCTCTTCCCGCGAAACCCTTTTTTGGGTCGAAAACGGCAGAACATGACGTCACTCTGACGTCATTTCCGGCCAAGCTATCATAGCCTTTGGAATTTTTTTGTCACAATGTGTAAAATTGATGTCCGGGAGGGTACTTAAAGTATGGTGACGATCGACGCAGCGGTTCTGGAGATATATCGAAAAGTCTGGAGGGGGGGGGGGGAATTGCCCCCCACCAGGGCGCGGGTTAAGGGGCGAAATAGCCCCCCCCCCTACGGGTGGCAGTGTCCTGCGATAGCCCCACGGCTCACGGGGCGTACGGGTTATGCGAATCATTTAGATAGCTTACCTTCTGTGGGTGGCTATCAAAGCATACAAAAGCGCAGCGTACAATCCTCAAAACATACAAAATCGTAAAATACAGCGCGCAAAACCTACAAAACAGGCCAGGTAGGGGACAGACCAAACGTACAAAAGCGCAGCGTACAAAATCCCAACGTACAAAAGTTTACCGTCCAATGGGTAAAGCGTACAATGGCAAATCAACCAATGATCAGAACGTACAAAATTGGAACGTACAATGGCAGATCAAACAAACGCGTATCATACAAAATTGCAACCTACAAAACGAGATGATCGTATCATACAAAATCACATCGTCTAAAATCGGAAGGTACAAAATGCCTCTGGTTAACGCCGGGTGAATTGATATTTAACAAGTCAGCCACCAGATGGGGTAATGGTGCTGTGGCAGTGGTTTTTTGGAAGCCACCAGGAAATAGAGTGGAATGCCACTAAGTCCCTTAGAAACACGATACCTCTGGACGCTGCACCGGCTGGCTATCGACGCTGCGGGCGGTCGGAGGGTGCCGAGGGGAATGGTTCCGAGCAGGCGGGAGCACGATACCTCTGAACGCTGCACCGGCCGACTATCGACGCTGCGGGTGCTGCGGGGACCGGTGCCGAGCAGGCGACGAGGAGAAGCGGGCATCAAGACCGTGAGAAATCTATTATATTGGCGGGTGTGCTTATGTAGGTAAATGAGGCAAACGTACATAGGTTAGGTATGTAACACCCTCATCCTTGATCACACACCCCTACCCACGCACTGCGGGGGGGGGGGCTGTTTGAACAACCCCTCCGGTTTCTCGCGAATATCTAAAAAAACGGCGGCTCAGAGTGCCGCCGTGTTTTGCACACCTTATCATTCATCTTTTCTACGCCTTCTGTGAAAACTTCAGACCAAAGTCATCCAAGGTTAGGTCACCATATCACGTCAAGTGACCTTACTACATGAAAAAGTTTCAATGCCTGTCACAGCTACACCGAGTGACTGATCACCTTGAAACTTTGAGTAATTGATAAAACAACAGTATACGCAATACACATAATGTATACAATAATAATAATAATGATACACAAAATGTATCTCTCGGAACTTCGATATCGGTGACCTAAGGTCAGGTCAATTTTGCGACCTCTCCATTATGAGTCAATGGGAGAAAATTGAAAGGCGCCTCTTTTGGCCGAACGTCATTCTAACCACTCTCAAACATCGAATTACAAGTAGACATGACAAACTGAACCGGAAAATGGTACCTGTGACCCCTCTTAATGTCCCTGAGGTCATCTCAGGTCACGAATGGTATCCTACAGTTTTTTGCAAATAACTTTTGACAGAGACATGCTAGAGCGATGAAAAAACCTTATACGTATGTGTTTGGCTCGACGATACAGATCGACTGATGCAGCATGACCTTTTCTGGTCATGTCATGACATTGACCTGAGGTCATGACCTTGTCCTGAGGTCATGACCTTGACCTAAAGTAAATTTTTCAAGTTGAACTTTTGAGGTCAACTTATAGTTCTTTCGATGCGTCGCCTTGACGAGAGGAACACGATGCTGCTGAAAATAAGCTCGTGCATGTTTTGAGTCAAAAGGTATTGCAGAAAAACAGTTCCCGCAAAAACCATCTACCTATTCTGGCAGTTCATTTGGCCCCTGCAGGCTAAACCGTTCCTAAGCTTTGCGCCGGTTTTTCGAAATTATCGAAGTTTGACCTGGAAAGTGGCTAAATTTTACCTTTGGTGACCTCTGTTGACCTGACCTTTGAGCTGACCTAAAAAGTGGCCGATATAATTTCTTCATTACTTCTGCCGCTCTTTCGAACGCCGCCTACGGCGTGTCGCTACGTGGCCCAGGAGCCGAGTGAGAAGGGGAGTGTTCAAACACCCCCACCCACTCCCCCCCCCCCCCCCCAGTGCAGGTGGCGCCGAGCACCGGCCCGGCGCCGGTTAGTCAATCGCATGGCGTTTAACATAACGGTACATCATCGGTGTTTAACCCGCGCCCTGCTGGGGGGGGGGATGTTTGAACACCCCCCTGTGTTTTTTCACGAATATCTAAAAACGGCAGCGCGGAGCGCCGCCGTTTTTGGCACACCTTATAATACATTTTGTACAGGGACCCGCAGTTGCTACTGTACACATATATTACCAATTTAGAATTGCGCTATTATTTGCTAAGTGCTGGCCATTGGAGAAAGGAAATGTAGCGCAAAGTATGGAGGAATAACACATGTTTGCTCCTAGGCCGTATGTTTTGTATAATTCGTCTTAACGCAACAGATATTCTTCCAAAACTACAATCGTGCTACTTTTCCGCACCGGTTGCCTCCCCAGAGCCCGTCCTTGGTATCGCCTATAGCTTCCGTTCCCGCTACGTGAATGAAAGTCACGTGACTACTACAGGTTTACACACTGATCTCGCTCAGGCCGACTGGAGTGCTGTTTTTAACGCCACTTCGGTATCAGAGAAGTGGGATAGCTTTCTTGCGGCGTTTCTACCTGTGGTGGATGCCCACGCCCCTATTAGGTCTGTTCGGGCCCGGAACCCTAATGCTCCCCCAGTGTCAGACTCAACTAAAGCTTTGATGAGTCGCCGTCGGGGGGCGCTGGCGGTGTACGGACACGGGTCCACCGAGTACCGTGACGCGAACCGAGCCGTGCGCGCCGCCATCAGGCGGGACAGCCGTAATGATGTTGAGCGACGCATCAAGGAGGCCGGACGTAGCTCAATGTGGAAAGTGATCAGGTCTTTTGTTTCTGACAAGCGACAACAGGGAACGATGCCCACGATCTCAGCGGATGACCTGAACACCTATTTTGTTAGCGTCGGGGCTCGCCGGGCTCGGTGACGTGCCGGAAGTAGCCTGCCGCCTGCCGCGCGTCGGAGCCTGCGCGCTCCAGCTGTCCCCGCTCTCACTAGGCGAACTGCGAGCCATCGTTTTTGGCCTCAGCAGCTCGTCGGCCTGTGGAGATGATGGGATCAGCATCCACATGTTTCGCATGTCCTTCGACTCTATTGGTGAGGTGATTTTGCACTTGGTCAACTCCAGCATCACCCAATCCGACGTTCCTGCATCCTGGAAACACTCACTAGTACACCCAATCCTCAAATCCGGTGATCCATCCGATCCGTCCAACTTCCGTCCCATCTCAATTGTCCCAGTCATTTCTAAAATCCTCGAAAGAGCCGTCCACCAGCAGCTCTATGCGTATCTATCCGAAAACCACCTCCTTTCCCCAAACCAGCATGGTTTCCGTCCCCGTCACTCCACCGAAACCGCGCTAACATCCGTATCTGACCATATCCTCTCCTCGTTCGACCATGGAGAAGTGTCCCTTCTCTGCCTGCTGGACTTGACCAAGTGCTTTGATGTGATAGACCACTCAAGACTCCTTTCAAAATTACAGGCTCACGGCATTCATACGTCCTGGTTTTCAGCCTACCTTAGAGGTCATACTCAAAGCGTCAGCTTCACTGGCGCACGGGGGGAGGTTAAAACATCCCGTCCGCTGCCCAACAACATCGGCGTGTTTCAAGGTTCGGCCTTAGGGCCTCTTTTATACTGCGTGTTTGCCAACGATCTACCTCAATTTGCACAGGACGCATTTGTAGTTCAGTATGCGGACGACACTCAAATTTTAGTCAGTGGTAAAAAATCTCAACTTTACACAGTCGTCGCCCGTATGGAAAACGTTCTTAGCTCACTCGACATCTGGTTCCGCTCGAACGGGCTCAAAGTTAACGCCACTAAAACGCAGCTGATGTTGTTGGGCAGCCCCCAAAATTTGCGATCTTTGCCTGACATTAAAGTACTATTTCGCGATCATCCTTTACTCCCCGTACCAGAAGCCAAAAATCTCGGCCTGGTATTTGATCGTTCGCTCAACTGGACAGCACACATTTCCGCCGTCACTAGACGCTGCTTCGGAGTCTTGAGTGGTCTGTCGCATCTGAGAGGACATCTACCACCCAGCGTTATCCTGACGCTTGTGAACGCCCTGGTCATATCACAGGTCAGATACTGTTTATCGGTGTACGGCGGCACTAGTAAGGAGAACTTATGTCGTGTTCAAAAGGTGCTGAACTATGCTGCCAAGGTTGTATTCGGTCGCAGGAAGTATGACCACGCATCTGACCTGCTGCGGCGGCTGGAGTGGCTCAGCGCAGATCAGCTAGTGTCGTACCACACCCTCAGCCTGCTGCACAAGGTACGCCGCAGCGGGGAACCCGAGGAGCTGGCAGCCGGTCTCGCCACTGTGGCCGAGGCCCGCGGCCGCGACCGGGACGTGGTCACGCGACAGGACCACCTGCTCCACGTGCCGCGGTGCCGCACCGAGATGGGGAGGAGGCGGTTTCAGTGCCGCGGGCCGGCCGCTTATAACGCACTGCCGCCCGACCTGCCGCGGCTACCTCCGCACCTGTTTGGCTGCCGCCTCAGGCGGCACCTCAGAGTTGGAACCGATTTAAGACGCGACTGAGTTTTTGTGTGTATGTGTGTGCGTGCGTGTGACAGTTGTATGTTTGATCGTTGTCATTTTGTGCCTACTCTCCCATTGCCGATTGACGTTCATTTGTTTTATCACGTGACGAAAGGCAGTAATAGCCGCAAGTATATTGCGGATGTCCTTAATACAGTATGAGATGAGATGAGATGAGATGAGGTTTGCGCTCAGTACTAACACACCTAGCCCGAGGGCCGGTCCGTAGCGGGGAGGGGTAGAACGCCTGAGCTCCAGCGCAGTGGAGGTGGTGGTGGCCCGTATCATAAAGAGGCAACCGTAAGCAGAACTACAATTGCCGCAGTATAAGATTATGATCAAGTTTTCTTTAAATGTATTGATTGACAAGAAAGTGCAATGCTTATCCGATATAATAAAACGGTGTTCAAGGCCTTGGAAGAACTATAAAACATTCAGCAACGTATAAATTTATGATACAGGCCATGACCTTTCACCCTGCCTCCGGGGAGGACCGCTCAGGAAGCCACATACCGAACGAATCGAGCCCTCGCAGCGCGGCGGCAGAGGAGGTGGATAAACCATCGCCAGATCTTTCGGTTACTTATGTTTCCAGAAGGAGGGGGGATGGAGGGTGAGGGCTGTTTTCAACCCACTCACCAATCCTTTCCTTATTAACTTATAGCTTACCGAAAAAATGCAACACAATGGTGGCCGTCACGAGATGTAGCGAAGAGTGCCTCAGCCACACCGGTTTTGAGTAAACTTTAAGCATTGGAATTCAGGCCAGTGATCCTGAAGCGTTATTTCATTTTCGTCGTGCATAAGCTGGGATGACGTGGTCCAAGTTAATTGCGAAGAAACGGTTTTAGTTTCAGAACATTTATGAGGCTAGTCGCGCCAAAAATGTCAAATAGAATGTTGACGTGCTATCCAGATGATGGAATTTATTTGACACAAGAAGTCAAAAAGTGGCATCGTTAGTCATCCTGCATACCTATAAATCGATTCGTCACCTTGGTTCGAGCTCAATAGTTCTTTTCGCGGATGATCGGTTTCGTTTTCTTTTCTTTTCTTTTGGGGGGGGGGGGACAGTTTATGAGCCAGAAACCACCCTCCCCAGTCCCCCAGACAACAATTGTTGAAAAATACTGTGATGGCCTAAAAAATGCCCTCAATTGTGTTACTTAGGGGAGAATGAGGTAAGTTGAGCCACTTTTTGTTTTTCGTAAGCTACACTGGCTAACTTACTGATCATTTTTCTGCGTTTACGGGTTGGACGGACAGAGTGGTCATTTGCGCATGTAATGGTGGCCAGAAATGTTTCATACCGCTTATTTTTGTACTGAGAGGCTACGTCAAAAATCAGCTTGCACGTTGCTCATCTTACCCCTGAGACACGTCGTGGGGAAAGTTGAGCATGGATAGAAAAAGCGAACCTCTTCTTTTCCCGGGCGCGGCGAAGAGTGGGCTCTTTTATTTACTCCATGGCATACATACTTATGGCAAAGTTTTTTTCCTCCATCAAAAAGTGACTGTTTTAAGCCTTCCAATAACTCGTCAAGTTTTCTATCACGGAAGAAATCATTTTATCCTTCAGATAATCTGCAAATCACAACTTGTGTATATCAACAAAGAAAAACAATTTCCTACCATTTTTATTCAGCAGAAACAAGCGCAGCTCAGTTTGGTTTTCGACAGCAGAGAAAACAATGGCTTATCCGGCTCATCTTCCCCCAGGTGAAAATGGCTCATCTTGCCCCACCCGTGGCCATTTTCGATTAATGACACCCGCTAAGGAAAATCACCATGCACCGCAGATAACAACCATCTCATTTTAAAGGCAAAACATGTCTTAGTTATCAGGGGCGATACCACATGTTACCGGGCGCTGAGCGTGAGAACGTTGTCTGTCTCACGTGAAAGACTGCAGCATCGTAAGCGAACGGCACATGGAAGCTCAAGTCAATTAGCAGCTGAGAAACATGGGGTGGCTAAACTTGCCCCTTGGCTCATCTTACCTCACTCTCCCCTATTTGGGGCTCTCAACCTTGATTTGTTAAAGTCATTTGTCTGTTCATTATAAAAGCTGTCAAATTTGCCGTATCATTAAACTTTTATTGAGTTTGTATTTCACACTTATCTAAAATGAACAATTTTGTCACTGGTTCTTTTATGAATGGAATTGGATGGTCGCATGAATGAACGAATGAATAGCTCCATTTGAGCATCAGCTGAAATCAATCCTAAAATTTAATCTACCAGTCTGCAACGAAAAGGTTTAAAAACCAGTGCAAGTTAGGTGCAGTTTCTAATCTATGCCGTTTTTATTAAGTGTCTCATAGTAGAGGTGGCAAAAGATGAAAATTTTGGGAACCAGACTCGAACCAGACCCGGCTGGACATTTCTGGAACCAGTTGGACCCGGCCTTAGTTGGAATCGGAACCAGTTGGACCCGGTTCCCCCAAAGTCAATTAATACAAACTACTTGTAGGTGTCATTAGTTGCATCATGTAAAGCAGCCTATTTCCCACTGGGAATACTCATGAGCTACTGTGTGCCAAGAAACATTCACTTCATTCACTTCATATTTTGCAATAATGTGTAGTGTGCAAGATGTACAGTTTATGGTAGGACCCGGTTGGACCCGTCAGAAAATTTCCAGGAACCGATCTGGAACCATATGGGTCCAGACTGGTTCTTTGGACCGGGTCCTCGGGTCCACATTTTGCCACCTCTATCTCATAGCTCCTTAACCCGCGAGTTGCTGGGGGGGGGGCGTTAAACGCCCCCACTTTTTTCGCCGGGCCATAGCATAAAAACGGCGCGCCGCAGGCGCGCCAAAATTTGGGTACCTGTAGGGAATTGATTGAAGTTTATTGTGACAAAGTTTCAAAAAAATCGGTCGGAAATTTTTTGAGATATCGAGGTTTTAGTGACGTCATGATTTCTGAGTTTTCGACCAAAAACGGCATATGTTCAAAAAATCATATAAAATCACAGAATAGACATGCAGACATGCCGTAAACGCCATTAGACTGCCAATACCATGGACAATCAAATGGCTATCTTCGATTATTGATTATCGTTCTGCATTTTCCAAAATCTTGAACTGAATCTTGGCAATTTCTCGCGACTACTTTACGACCATGATACATACATTTCTTAAATTGAACTTTTTGAGCCAAACACGTACACATATGATAAAATGAGTGTCACCATCGTGTTCTACGCCCCAAATTACCCATAAAACATATGTCGCAGGCTGCGAATTTCAGTTTTGATTTTCGGGGATATGTGCCTACCCGGTTGACCTGACCTTGACCCTGACCTATGTTTGACTGACCCCTACATGGAGCTGACACTCTTGTAGGCCTTATATGATGGATTGTGCACCGTTTTGACAACGTTTATGACGAGAGGCGCCCATTGCGAAGCCCTGAAGTCCATGCTACCGAAAGCCCAATTTCAGGTGTTTGACCTGACCTTGACCCGACCTGTGACCTCAAAATTCAACTTTTAAGTACTCATCTGAAGCGTCTCGTCGCGCTCTTTCGTTTGCCGCCTCGTGCGTTTCGCTGCGCCTATTGGTTCTCGAGTTATCGGCTGGGGGCGTTTAACGCCCCCCCCCCCCAGCAAACGGTGGGTGGCGAAATACCCCAGCAACTGCCGGGTTAATCTTGAGCCGCTTCTCTCATGATTCATTTTATGTGGTGCTTACTAGAGATGTCAATCGGATACCAACATTTTGGTATATCGATACCAAACCGATACCAACTTGGTAGAGACCAAACGATAGAGAATTGATCAAGGATCACGATAGTGAAGGTTTCAAGTCGATTTCTCTTGCCGTTTTGCCGCAATCGGCGCGGAAAGCTGAAAAAGTTAGATTTTTTTCCGAAAATTTGACCTTTGACCGGTCATAAGTAGGTCAAATGTTGACCTAGGACCAAAAAATATACCACCAATCGCGAGATCTCGTTGAGAGCAATCCGTTGGTTTTTTCCGCTAAGCTCTACGACGCTCCGTTTTCAAACACCAGGGGGGTCGCACCAACCCCCCTACATGGGCGAAGGTGGCGAAACACCGTTTACGGGCGAGGGTTAAAATTCTCAGACAAGATGCAAAAATGATAAGGGCTATTTAATTTTCCGGGAAATTGTAAAACTGATTAACTCCAGGGCACCAAAGAATCGTCGCAATTCTTCGCTTTGCCGCGATTTTTTTTGTGAAAAACAGGGGGCGCGGTCTACTTACCTCTACTTTTATGTGTGGTGAGGGCTAATATTCATTTTATCTGTGTTGATGAATGTGCAACAATTTCTACATGAGCTGAGACCAGTCCATATGAGTATGTTTTTATTACGGACAATGACAATATAAAAACAATGCGAATAAAACCAAACGTTTCGGACAACAACGTGCCTCCGTCAGTGGAGAAAAATAAGTGTATAGGTTTAACATCGATGAGAACTAAATGCGGCACCGTCTCGGTCTGGCCAGCCGGGTTGCCGATACAATACACAAATGTTTATAACCTTCCATGATGTGCTTAAAAAACTGCTGAAAATATATCTTTAAAAAATAAGGATAACTACTTTATCGATTTTATCGAAAGAAAACATGTATGCCTAATTACTTATTTCTTGCCACTGCCGGAGGCACTTTTTTGTGCGAAACGTCTGGTTTTATTCGTATTGTTATTGTATTGTCATTCCCTGTGAGAAAAAAGGATAACTCTTCAGTTAGTAACCATAACAGCGAAACGGCTTAATGTAACACAATTCACTGTGTATACGAAACCTATCAGTCCCTAAAAAATAATCCTATTTACAACTTTTTAAAAAGATACAGCCTATACAGCATGGGCATACAATTTTTTTCTGCATTAAGATAATATTCATTTATCTCCACATAATATGGTAAATTAGTGCTGCTGAAGTTCGCTTTCGAAGCGTCTCCTCCAGGCATTCCACAGCTCTCGTGCCATTTTGGATCACGGAACATGGCTGGGCGCAGGACAGGTCGTCTGCGAGCTTGGACGGACCACGTGACCACCTCCTCCCCTCCCCCTCACTCCCGTCCCCTTCCCTACCAGGGCGTCCGATCTAACCGCGCCCCAGGCAGTCGGCTCGGTCCGACCCTCCCTGGTCGAGCCACGGCCCGGTGCCGCCTGAGTTTGTGCCGGGTGCAAAACTGGAGCAGTAACTAGCGCCGGAACTAGTAGTCAGCACGACCATCGTCAGATGGCAGGAGTAAATGGAATAAGCGGTTCCAGGTTTCAGAAGGAATGGGGCAGGAAAAAGCGCTGAAAACAATGTTTTGCTGATATAGCCATAAAAAGTTCACTGAATTAGGAGAGCAGCACATCAGTTTAAAGCCCTTCAGATGGTGGTTTTAATAAGCACACAATCATTTCCCAATTCGCCTCCAACGGTATCACAGGCAAAGAATACGCTGAAATACTAGTGTGTACAGAAGCAACTGCGGGTCCCTGTACATACTATTGTTCTTAGCAATCGTTGAAACTTTCGAAGCGATCGGTCACTTGGTGTAGCTATGGCGGACATTGAAACTTTTTATGAGGTGAGGTCACTTCAAGTTATCTGGTGACCTGACCTTAAATGACCTTGGTCTTAAATTTCTAAAACATGTGTAGAATTGATGTATTATAAGGTGTGCCAAAAACGGCGGCGCTCCGCGCTGTAAACTATACTAAGATAAACTCTGCATATCTCAGAGTTTTGATATCGATGACCGAAGGTCAGGTAAATTTTGCGACCCCCCCCCCCCCCCCCATTATAAGTCAATGGGAGAAAATTGAAAGGCGCCTCTTTTGGACCAAAGCCATTATAAACACTCCCAAACAATGAAATACAAGAAATTAAGACACATTGAACATGAAAATAGTATCCGGGACCCCTGTTTATGCCCCTGAGGTCATCTCAGGTCACGAATAGTATCTAACAGTTTTTCGCGAATACCTTTTGATAGAGGCATGCTAGAGCGATGAAAACGCCTTGGATGTGCTCAGCTCGACGATACGGATCGACTGATATGCAACATGACCCTTTCCGGTCAGGTCATGTTGGTAAAAGTAAGCTCGTGCAAGGCTTGAGTCAAAAGTTATTGCAGAAAAACTTTCCCAAAAATTGGTTATTTTGGCAGTTTTTGCCCCCTGCAGGCAAAACCGTTGGCTCTAGGTCAAATCTGAGAGAATTATTCAGAAAGGGCGTTAATAGGACTATCGAAGTCGCTTTTCCGCGGCGCTGTAGCTATATCGGTTCCCGAGTTATGCGTCGGCTTCTTGGAAACTATCGACATTTGACCTGAAAATCGGCGAAATTTTGCCTTTGACCACTGGTGACCTGACCTTTAGCCTGACCAAAAAAGTGACCGAAGTGATTTCGTTATTATTTTTGGTGCTCTTTCGAACTCCGCCTTCCGCGTATCGCTACGTGGCCCAGGAGTCGAGTTAGAAGTGGGTGTTCAAACACCCCCCCCCCCCCCCCAGCAGGGCGTGGAAATCCAGGACCCCCAGCGGGAATACGATTCAACTCTCATTCGACTTTTTTGCGCTCGAATTCGACTTTGCGCAAAATAAAACGACAGCGCTTAAAAGCGACAGTTGCCGCAAATTGCACACTCAAACTGCGCTGAAATACGACATTTCTTTCATGTCGCAAAATCTTCAAAGTTATGCATTCTAGGAAGCTCGCTGCAATGAAAAGAGGTAAATTTAGCCCCCCGGAATATGTGATAGTATCAGAACACTGTTTGATTCCGCCACAAATGAGAAAAACGCGATGCAGAACGATGCGGTGAAACTGCGCTCATTCGCGACAAATCGTGGGCAAATTGCGCCTGTATTCAACAGTCCTGTTGGAGCCTGAGTGGTCGAGCACTTTCCGTTTTTCTGTTCTCATTCGTTTATTTCGCAACCAATCTTTAAAAAATGATGCTCATTTGAAAGAGATTTTCTCGCTCGTCATTTCTGATGCATAATGCATACATTTGGTACATCATACTCACAACCATATGTACTTGAATTTTCAGATGAAGGATTTTGCCCTGACGACGGAGTGGGTGTCGTATACCTTACCTAGATGTTGAGCTGGAATTCGGTGCACAAGTTTTTTTTAAATAATGACCTGAAGGTGACCCAAACACTTTTAATTGATAGGTGTGTTTGCAAAACGCATTCCGACAGCTTTTTTTGCGTTTAACACTTGTATTTTTCTCGAAATACCTGTTTGAATAATTTTCCCGAGTCGACTTCAGGCGCAATTATCAGACACTTAGCCTAAAAACGACACTACCGAGTCAGATAAAAGCGCACTGCGCCATTTAACGACACTCTGCAGTATGATCCGAGCGCATATGCGCCCTTTCCAGACACTTTCATGTTTGATTTGGGCGCATTGCACTTACACTTGACGGCACAATTTACTTGGCAGAGGCGGCTTCAGTCACTGGTTTTGTGGATTTAATGCCTTTTATGCTATACTTTAGCATGTTTAGATGTTAAAGATCAGTTTTGTTGTATTTACTCTATGCACATACTTACCTGTTGCTTGCGCGGGACCCCTCTTCATTAGGCCTGTTATGTGTAAAGTATTAGCGGAGGGGATTTCCTTCGCACTGGTCTATGTGCTGCCAAATGTGTCCGTGTGGCGCTCAGCTGGTCGGTGTTGGCCGATATATGAATGCATAGGTGTATGCAAGGCGGACGGCTCCAGTGGCGGTCGCAGGGGGGGGGGGGCATCAGGGCCATGCCCCCCAAAGGCAAATCAGGGGGCATATCATTTGCCCCCCCCCCCAAAACAACCGATGGGCCCCCATGGCCGTATGGGGCCCTGGCCCGTATTCGATTGTCACGAGGCTCGAGAAACCCACGCCAGCTATTAACAGCTCCTATACCAGTCTTTGAGGGTCGGAGAGCCCTTCAGTGGCGGTCAAGCGTCCACATTGACCGCTGAGGACCCACATTGACCTCTGAGGGCCCTCCACTGGCCTTTAACCCGCGACCCGCTGGGCTATTCAGCCATACGCGCCCTGCTGGGGGGGGGGGCAGATTCTGCCCCCCTGTCTAACTTCCGAACCGATGGTCGTAGAAAGACGGGAAAAACGGCAATCGAAAGCTCTTAATTAACAAGGCGGATCTTAAGAGCCCAATTTTTTTTTTGCTTAAGTAGGTCAGAGGTCAGGTCAAGGTCAGATCAAGGGTACAAAATGCAAGTTTCTACAGTATCGGCCTTGCACCGTAGTTGCCGAAGAATGGACTGAGACTGATTGCCCAAAACGTGTTCTTAGACTACCAAGGCAATATTCGTTGCATACAATGTCATTCAAAGGTCAAGGTCAAGGTCAGGTCAGGTCAGGTCAGGTCACCAAAAACAAAATATAGAAAAGGGCATATGCGACACATGTTTTATGGGTCATTTTACTCATAGAATTCAATAGGCACACTCAATAAGTGATATGGACCACCTGTGGATGAATTTCAGGTCGAGGTCAGGTCAAGGTCAGGTCAAGTGAGGTCAAATTTTGAAGTTGGTTGTTAAGGCCTAAAAAGGTGTCCATCTGATGCAGTTTTTCACGACGAATCGAATGGTGCTATTTTGGTTTCCGTACGAGGTCTAGCACTTCCAAAAAATCATTTTTCAAAAATTTTGTGTGTCGTGACGACATAAAATTTTGAATAACTCCCACATTTTTGAACCGATTCTTCTAAAAATTGGTATGTAGGTGCACATAGACCACTTCTCCGACATATATTCCGTTTTTTTCGATACACTCAAATTTTAAAAACCCGATATAGCCATTTGATAGACAAAGTAGAATCACGTAGTCGTATAACCTTTTTTGTTACGTCTTGATTCCTTAAAAATGAAGATGTAAGCGGCGTTTGAAATTTTGCCGTTTTTGAGGCAAAAATGGCGAACATGACGTCACTAAAACGTCAATTTCTCAAAAATTTTCCGACGGATTTCGCTCAAATTGTCAGGGAACGTGTCAAATCGATGTATGATAAGGTACTGAAAGTTTGACGTCGCTGGCGTAACGCGTTTAGAAGTTATTGGCGAAAAACGGGAGGGGGGCAGATTCTGCCCCCCCAGCGGGGCGCGGGTTAAGGGCCCCTAAACTGGCCTCAGGGGCCCAACCGGCGTCTGATAGCCTCACGCCGGCCTCTGGTGGCCTCATTTCTGTCTCTCTAGTCCCAAGACTAGCCTTTAAGTGCCTCTGAGGGCCCCGCACTGGATTCTGAAGACCCGATGTCGGCCTCTAACTCTAAGAGCCCGCATCGGCCTCTCATGGGGGCCCATTTTGGCCTTTGAGGGCCCCCGCTGGTCTCTGGGGTCCAACTCCGGCCCATGCCGGCCTTTAAGGGCCCCACACTGACCTCTAAGGGCCCCATGCTGGCCTGTAAGGACCCATATTAGCCTCTGAGGGCACCTGCACTGGATTCTGAAGACCCAATGCCGGCCGCTTAGGGCCCGCATCGGCGTCTGAGGGCCCATCTTGGCCTTTGAGGGCCCTCCACTGGCCTCTGGGGTCCAACGCCGGCCCATGCCGGTCTTTTAGGGCCCCACGCTGACCTCTGAGGGCCCCATGCTGGCCTGAAAGGACACACATTAGCCTCTATGGGCCCCGCACTGGATTCTGAAGACCCCATGCCGGCCTCTAAGGGTCCGCATCGGCCTCTGAGGGCCCATATTGGCCTTTGAGGGCCCTCTGCTGGCCTCTGGGTTCCAACGCCGGCCAATGCCAGTCTTTTAGGGTCCCATTCTGACCTTTGAGGGCCCATGACGGTCTGTATGGGCCCACATTAGCCTCTGAGGGCCCCCGCACTGGATTCTGAAGACCCGATGCCGACCTCTAAGGGTCAGCATCGGCTTCTGAGGGCCCATCTTGGCCTTTGAGGGCCTTCTGTTGGCCTCTGGGGTCCAACGCCGGCCCATGCCGGTCTTTTAGGGCCCCACACTGACCTCTGAGGGCCCGTGCTGGCCTGTAAGGACCCACATTAGCCTCTGAGTGCCCAATTCGGTTTCTGATGGTCTCAAACTGCCCTTTGCAGGTCCTGTACTGGTCTCTGAGGGCCCTAATTTGGCCCCTAAGGACCCAAACCAGCCTCTAAAGGTCCCACACCGGCCTCTGATGGTCCCAACTCCCATTTCTGTCTTTGGGACCCAAACTGACCCTTATGTGCCTCTGAGGGCCCCGTATTGGCTTCTGAAGGATCGATGCCGGCTTCTGAGGACCCATAACGGTCTTTAAGTGCCTCATACCGACACCTGAGGCCCCACACTAGCCTCTGAGGGGCCCCAAACTGGCCTATGAGGTCTCTACACCGGCCACTGATGGCCCTATTATGTTCTCTGGGGGGGGGCTCAAGCCTTACCTTTGGGCGTCACGCACTTGCCTCTGAAGGCCAACAGCAGCCTCTGGGGCCCTACCTTGGGCCTTTGCCCTTTGAGGCCCTTCGCTGACCCTTGGGTCTAACACCGGCCTCTGGGGGGTCTGACACCGTACTTTAAGGGCCCCATTGCAGCCTCTAGGCGATAGGTATAGCCGAAGCGCTATCGATGGGCCCATAAGGGCGCTGTACGGTGAGGAGGGCGCTATAATACGATAAGGAGGGCGCTGACAGGTCAGGAGGGCGCCGGCAAGTGTGGAGGGCGCAGAAAGATCAGGAGGATGCTGTGTGGTAAGGACCATGAAGGCGCCGACTGGTCAGCCCAGAGGGCGCCGAATGTGAAAAGGGCGCCGGCAGGCCATAAGAGCGCTGAATGGCGAGAAGGGCGCCGACAGATCAGAAGGGCTCCGAACAGGCAGAAGGGCGCTGAAGATGATGCCAGGGTGCTAGATGGTCAGGAGATTGGGGGTGGATGTCTGGCAGTTCAGGATTGTGGGTGCATCTTCACCCACAAAGAGATATAAAATTGTAAACCTGGGCGCCAGTGCCGCATGGTGTACCGCAATGGCTAACCGTCGAGGGCGCCTAGAGTGCTGGACATTAGAAAGGCGCCTTCGGCACCCCGAAACGATCGTGGAAGGCGCCATCCAGGGCGCCTACTAGATTGGGGGGGGCTAAAGCCCAGTGTGCCCCCCCCCCCCTTGGCTGCGCCCCTGCTTAGAGCGTTTTACTGTTGTGTTTTCTATCAAGATAAGGTCGATGAGATTGTTGCCTGTGCCCGCGTTATGTACCTACCTACTGTGTGCGGCCGTCTGATCCTTGCGGGGCGGACGACCATTGACGTCATTTCGTCAGCTGAGCAAATGTAAACAGACCTACTGATGAGTTAACCCCCTAATATACGGCCTTGGACGATAAACCGATTAATGAATATTGTCTCACCGCCCGACGCTGCGCGCGCTGGGAGCTAAGGCATACCCCTGACGTCACTCTAATGACGTTGCGAGCGATCTGTTAGCTTATGATGAATCGCGTTTGGAACAGAGGTCTTAAGGAACCAAGTACAAAGAGAACAGAGGTTTGAGTGCGAATGCTGCTAGCGTGCTGGCGGAGCGGCGCGCTAGCGTTTTGCGATGACGTCATAGCTTAGCGTCAGAGTGAAGTTTGTTGATATTGCCATGGAAACCCAACGCGCCGACGTGCGCAGCGCACTGCAGCGATCTGCTGTGAAACACCACCCTGGAGTCAAGGTCACTGGAGTAATTGGGAGACATTTTCACTGAAGTTCTTCTACGTCATTAACGCCATTGGTTTCACACTCGAACGCCGTCAACAGCCACAGTAGCTAAAATAGGGCAAAGTTTCCCGAGTATTTCATGATATACAGAATGCAGATGGACCAGAAACATGCGATCAGCAGCTCATGACTATGACATTCGGTTGAAATAAATCAACCACCAATGAAGTCATAGCCTACGATTAGACAGCCCTATTCAAAGAAGATATGGAGCCGTAGATTTGTGGACGGCTCCGGCTCCGGTTGAGTACCTAGGCTCTTATTGAGCTTCGGACGCCACAAGCCATTTGCTACTTCTTCCCCACTTTCTTACCCCCCCCCCCTTCCTCCCTGATTCCGCCACTGGCGGTTTCTGTCGCCTGCCGGCGCAGATGGAATGGGTGCGCTCGGACGGCTCAGTCGACTGTTGTTGTAAAGCGCAATTTGTTAAAATATGTGCAATTCTAACGCCGAATTAATTCGAAAAAGTGTCGAATGCCAAATCGTCTCCTGACTACAATGTTTGATGGATTGGCAATATCATTGGTACCGAAGCATTATGAAACATTTATCTCGCTTTATTGAAGAGAGCAGGTTAAACTGAGCACGTTTATTGTCTTTAATTGCGTAAAACTCTCGGTTCGATATAAGCGCACTCTGTCTATTGAAAGCGCACCTCTAGGTCACGTGACTGCGGTGTGTCACGTGATTGCGCTTAAAACCGAAATCGGCGTCACGGGAGGGGCGCGGGTTAAAACACATTTGGAAAATATAAATATCTTCAATACAATGTGCGCTAACCAGTTTTCTCAGTAATTCAGCTAGTAAATATCGTGCTGTGTTGTTTACATCGAGGGTCGAACTTAGCCCGCGCCTTGCTGGTGGCCTAGGTTTTCCGTGTCGTGCTGGGGGAGGCGTTTTCACGTCCCCGTCTAACTCGGCTCCTGGGTCAAAGGTCACGTCACCAGAGGTCATCATAGGTAAAATGTTGCATATTTCAACATTTTCCCAAACACCCAACGCATAACTCGGGAACCAATAGAGCTACAGCGCCACAGAAAAGCGCATTCAACAGCTCTTTCAGAGGCCTTTCCGAGTGCTGTTGTTAGATTTGACCTCAGGTCAAATATAAATCGTGACGTTAGCATCAACGCACGATACGTTAGACGCTGGCAAAACGCCAATACGGGCGAGGGTTAAATCATATGTGAACCAACCAGTTTTTGAGTGGTTAACCTACCAAACATTTTAAATGTGTTTAACAGGATGTTTACAGTGAGGGTTGAACTTGAAAAGACGGACCATTGCACGATGGGACCGCGGCCCGAATTAGCGCGACATTGGTGGCTTTGCCGCCCTTTCCCAAACTGAGTTAGGCTGTTCCACGTAGTTCAGAAATGTCCATGGACCACGAATCTGCAAATATTTTCGTCCATGGTGTATAGCGTCCGCGCCACATCAGCCCAAATACAAAGTTCTGTGACAAGCATCGTAGACCCGTTTTCGTACGGATAAAAGTAGCAGCTAATGTAGGTAAGAAAAAATATATATTAGACGGCTTTATCAATATTTTCGGGGTATAACCTGATAGTTTAGACCATGGGCTTCACGATGGAAAGAAAAACTTTTTACGGAATATATAAATACGCTTCAAATGTTAAGTTTGTAGGTGTTTTTAAAATTGTGACTTAATTTTACTGTTATAAACATTCTAGAATGCCGATATAAAACGTCCCGCTAGGTCGCGCTCTTCTTAGTTATCAATATATGGTCTTTACCGATCAATTGCCTTTCAGAAAATGTATAATTTAGCTGCTGCAGCCTGCTACATCGAAAATGAGGGGCATTTTTGTTTTTACTTCAGGTCGCCGGTGCTGGCCGTGCGCGGTTACCACGAGCCGGCCGGAAGCTGGGAGTAACAGATCCGATCCTCCTAGGAGTCGAACAAGTCTGCCAAGTGCCAACTATATTTAAGTTTTGTCCGGAAATATCCGTACCTGCTATCGGAGTGTCTGATGATACACTTTTCTGCCCCTCACTTTATTTGTTATATAGTCCATCAGGCTATCAGATTCCCATCATGGTTTTGGTGGCTACATTATTTGCTTATCGGAATTTCCGGTTCCGTCATGACTTAACCTGGCAGGTGATGCCATCTTATCACGTGACCGAACCGAGTCAAGGTCAACGCTGGTCAACTGATTAATTAATTGATTAATTGATTAATTAATTAATTAATTAAATGACTAATGATTATTTAATTAAATTTATCAGGAAGTGCTTCGAAAGTACACCGACTACCATTTGTGTGATTCTATCATCCCTTTCATGTGAAAAGCGGGCACGAAACACGAAAAAGTACCGATGTCGCGCTAATTCTTGCTCCGGTCCCATTGTGCATTGTGAGAAATAGTTTTAGTGTCTATGCTACATATTTTGCGACCGATACCCCCTAAACCCGATTACGACTCGCTGACGAAGTTTTGTAAATACAATTTGAAAGCTCCGACCCGAACGATTTCTTGTGGAGTAAAGCTCTCATTCACTTATTACATTAACAAACTCCACAGTCCACATCATATCCTTAACTGTAACTAAGCTGTTGGTGGCGGTAAACACCCATTTGGATGTCGGCGGTGACGCCTAATGGTTGAGTTGACCTGACCCGACCTACCCAAAATGCACGGATACATCGTCTTTGATCAAAACTTGCACGAAATTCGAAATCAGAACGCCGAAAAAAACTCCATAACAACCTCATTTTAAAAAGTTAAAATAGGCCACGATTTCCCTGACTTTTAAGTCATTTACCCGACTTGAAATGCCAACTAATGACCGGCGATCTTAAAATCGGGTATCATCGGCTTCCTTTAGTTACGGTAGGACGTTCATGTTTTCGCGAAGCTATAATTCGGTTAGGGACTGAACGATTGGGGATCCAACAGAATTCCCCCCCCCCCCCAAATTATATGCTAGCGGCTGAAAACGCGGTCACGGAAAGAGCATACAAACACATAAGTCCATAATCCTCGCCCGTACTGGTGTTTTGCCAGCCGCGAACGTATATGGGGGGGAGGGGGTCCGTTGGAGACATAGTTTGTTACGAGAGACGCCCATTTCGAGGTTTGAAGTCCATGCTATTAAAAGCCTAATTTCAGGTATTTAAAATAATCTTGGACCGACCTGTGACCTCGGAACTCCACTTGAAGGTACTCATCACATCAGAAGCGTCTCGTAGCGTTATTTTGTTTGCTGCCTCGCCCGTTTCGCTGCGCCTCGAGCTATGGGCTATGGGCTATGGGTTCTCGAGCTATGGGCTGGGAAAGTTTACCGCCCCCCCCCCTCCCACCCCCACCCAGCAAGTGGTGTGTGGCGAAATACTCCAGCAACTGTCGGGTTAACCTTCGCCCGTACTGGTGTTTTGCCAGCCTCGAACGTATAGGGGGGGGGGGTCGTTGGACCGCCCCCCCCCTTGCCGTTTGGCCCCTGATCGAGCTAGAGCTTCGAGAAAAAAAAACGAGCGTGCTGCTCGTGACGAGAGGAAGCCGGGGACCGGGGTGATACCCAATTTTAAGGTCCTAGGTCATTGGTTGACTTTCCAGGTCAGGTCAATGACCCACAAGTCTGGAAAATCGGGACCTGTTAGAACATCGTAAAGTGAGGTTGATGAGGGATTTTTCGGGGTGCTGACGACGAATATCGTGTCAGTTTTGATCATAGATGATGTCTTAATGCATTTAGGCCAGGTCAGGTCAGATCAGGCCAATCAGTAGACGTCCTGCCAGGTATTCATAGTGCGTGTCAGCCGTTACTGACAGGCTGACAGCTTCGTAACATGTTACGAAGACACCAAAACAACTTCGTAAATGTTCAAATGGTTGCTTAATTCGAAATCAGCTCCAAAAAGTAGCCTAGAAACATGTAAAACTCGAAGAAGTGAACCTAGGTCATCAAAGGTCAATGATCTGACCTGACCTTCAGGTGACCTTGACACCCACCATAATGCATAGGACCAACATCATATCACATGTTTGAACGTTTGAAACCGCAAAAATACTGCAAACGCGCGGCTAATACGAGCCGACATACGCCGAATCGCGATTCCGGCCAAACATGGTCTCGAAAAATAGGCCACAGGTCAAGGTTCATTTGGGACAGGGTCATGAAATTTTGAGGGTAGGTGTACAATTGATTGACTCGACAGTACTGAAAGTTTCATCGCGATCAACCGCTTTTTACGCGAGTTATTCGCGAAAAACCATGGGGGTGGCGGTTCGTTTGATCCTTCCCCCCTATACGGGCGAGGGTTAAGTCAGTTAATTTTTTTTTTTGCAGTTTTCAATTTAATTTACGAATTATGTACCGGCAGCTATGGTCGAAATGAGCAAAATGCTGCTCAATGTACCAAGCGCCACTTCGTTCTCCGGCCCGCAGAGAGCGGGGATGTAAGTCAGGCACGGCCTTGGCCGTTTCCTCTGGGGCCGCGCCGTCTGCCGAGGGAGGGGAGACCTTGCCCAGTCTGAGGGAGGGGGACGACGGCGCCGCCGGGACGCCCCGTCGCTCCGAGACCGGCGCTCACTGTATAAACAAGCAAAAAACGCTGGCCGTGCAAAGCTTGGCTGTGCTTTGACAGAGGAGGCATCTAGCGGAATATTTCGTAACTACGCAAGCTTCTAACAAAGATGTCGCTTGAAGCGCAGTTGAGATTGTAGGTTTTGATCCAACTGAAAATTGACATCTCAAGGACGACGAAATGATGTAAATTTATATGAAATGGTTTTGTATGATGCGTACTTTGATTAATGCCATTAATTTCCACTGCCTTTTTGTGTGAAACGATTTTGTACCTTGCGATTCTGTATGACACGATTTTGTATGCTGCGCTTTTGTATGTTTTGACTGTCCTCTACCCGGCCTGTTTTGTAGGTTTTGCGTGTTGTATGTTACGATTTTGTATGTTTTGATGATTGTATGATAAGATTTTGTATGCTTTGATATGGAGCCACCTTCTGTCATGACGAAATAGAAGTAGGTATTGGTTTTTTGTAACAAAAAAGTTGGAACTTGGACGAGCGGTCACCATTACAAAAGAATCTAAGGCGGAAAAATAAAAATAAATAGTACAAAATGCAGTAAAACAATTATTACACCTACAATGTAGTTATTAGATATTATTCAGGAGGATGAATAAAGCTATGAAGGTTTTCGAGCATTTACTTTACCGTTTACGTATCGTGACCGAGTTGTGACCCAAATTCCTGAAGGCCGTCTTTCTGATCTTCGCTCTCAATCACGTTCACATCTTCTTATACCAATACCTATTTAGAGTTGATGCCACATGAAAACACAAGAATCCGTTTTCGCCGGCATTTCCATCCGCTCCCTCCCTCCGCTCCCCGATACAAGCCGTTGCCAGGCAACCGTTGTCATGACAACCAATCTGGGCATTCCAATTGGCCGAGTTTCCCGCCATACCGGGATCCAAGATTGTGAAGGATGCACAGTTTACAGTTCGCATGACGAATTGGCCCGGGGGGGGACTTCCCTTTTCGGTGAATCACTATCCACCCACAAAATGCCTGTTTTTTGTTATATGGTGACTGGTGAGCTCAAATGGGGTTAACCCGCCCCCTGTATGGCCGTCAACCGACCCTGCCACCCGTGACTCCCCCCCCCCCTCCCAAAGATCTCGGAAAGTAACCGACTGATTTTCGAATTTCAAACGACATTCGATAGCCCCAGCGGAGAACTACCTTGTGACCAAATTTCATTGACCTAGTTTAACCCTCGCCGGCACAGGGGGGGGGGGGGGGTGATGCAACCCCCCCTAAGGTTTTTCGCGAATAACTCGCGTAAAAAGCGGCCGATCGCGACGAAACTTTCAGTGCCCTCGCATTGATCAATTTTACACTATCCCTGAAAATTCCATGACCCTGACCCCAATGACCTTTGACCTGTGACCTCTTTTCCGAGACCATGTTTGGCCGGAATCGCGATTCAGCATACCTATATCGGCTCACAGCCGCGCGTTTGCAAGCTTTTTGTGGTTTCAAACGTTCAAACATGTAATTTGATGTCGCTCCCATACATTAGGGTGGGTGTCAAGGTCACCTGAAGGTCAGGTCAAGTCATTGACCTTTGGTGACCTCGGGTGACCTCGGTTCACTTTTTCGAGTTTTACATGTTTCTAGGCTAGTTTTTGGAGCTGAATTCGAATTTGGCAACCATTTGAACATTTACGAAGTAGTTTTGTTGCCTTCGTAACATGTTACGAAGCTGTCAGAGACGGTTGACACGTATTACGAATACCCGTCACAACCCCTACCGGTTGACCTGACCTGACCTGACCCGACCTGGTCTAAATGCTTAAAGACATTATCTCTGATCAAAACTAACACGATATTCGTGATACTGATCAGCACCCCGGAAAACCAAATAGCAGCCACAATTTACGACTTTCTAACAGGTCCCGATTTTCCCGGTTTTCGGGTCATTGACCTGACCTGGAAGGTCACCCGATGACCTAGGACCTTAAAATTGGGTATCATTGGCTTTGTCTCGTGACGGGCAACACGCTCGTTTTTTCCGCGAAGCTCTAGCTCGATCAGGGGCCAAACGCGAGGGGGGGTCGTAGCCCCCCCCCCTTGTGCCGTCGAAGAACGCAAAATGGCCTGTGCCGGCGAGGGTTAACCCTCGCCCGTATTGGTGTTTTCCCAGCCGCGAACGTAAAAGGAGGCTGGGGGGAGGTCCGTTGGACTCAACCCTTGCCGTTTCGCCCCTGATCAAGCTAGAGCGTCGCGGAAAAACGAGCGTATTGCATGTGACGAGAGAAAGCCGATCATACCCAACTTTAAGGTCCTAGGTCATTGTTTGACATTCCAGGTCAGGTCAATGACCCAAAAGTCGGGAAAATCGGGACCTGTTAGAACGTCGTTAAATGTGGCTACTATGGGTTATTCGGGGTGCTGATCACGAATATCATGTTAGTTTTTGCTCAAAGATAATGTCTTCATGCATTTAGGCCTGGTCGGGTCAGGTCAGGTCAGGTCAGGTCAGGTCAATCAGTAGGGGTTCTGCCGGGTATTCGTTGTAGGTGTCAACCGCCTCTGACAGCTTCGTAACATGTAACGAAGGCACCAAAACTACTTCGTAAATCTTCATATGGTTGCTAAATTCGAATTCAACTCCAAAAACTGGCCTTGAGGCATGTAAAATTTGAAGAGTGAACCGAGGTCATCAAAGGTCAATGAAACGATGTAAAGATGTCAGGGTCAGGTTCAAGGTCAACCTAGGTCATCTAAAACATTGCGTTTTAGGCAAGCTGAATTTACTTTTCGTTAAGTTTTTTTGACTGCATTTTTGGTAAAAGCTTCTCAATTCATGATCTCATGTAACAGGGACACACAAACCAATCGGTGCACACATCACTATACACAGACACAAACACAGACATACAAACACATATCATTGACCCTGACCTAAGCTGACCTAAGACCCCAGTCAGTAAAAACTTAGTCGGATAGTGTAACAAAGAGCTGTCCTAGCTGGCTTGGCACCAATACCGCAGCGTCATCGGTATATGATGGGCACTGCACGTGATATTCCAACGGTGACCCCATACAGCAACATTTTTTAGTTTGACCTGACCTGGAAGGTCAATGACTGCACATTGAGGTAAAATTGGATACCATTGGATTTGTCTCTTCCAAAAGAATCTGTTGGTTTTTACCGCGAAGCTCTATCTCTAGCAGGAACGAAATGGCGCGGGGGTATAGCCCCCCCCCCCTCCCCCATGTGCGCTCTACGGTGGAAAAATGGCATGCGTGGGCGAGGGTTAAAAAACTAACCCCGACCACTCTAAGTAGGTACCCTGTCCACCGACTGCCGTCCTGTGTTCTAATCAAACATCATGGGCTAGATGGCGATAGTAATGACGCCGATACTGAACAGTTTTAGTCATGTACAGTACCGCGAGTCAGTGTCTTATTTGTTACATTATCACCGTGAGGCACGATGCAGTGTTCATTATTTGAATAAATCGTAAAAATAAAAAAATCATTTTTTGAAAAAATCGTAACAAATCGTAAAAATAAATGCATAAAAAAATGGTGAGCGAAGTAACTAGATTTTGTAACTCTCTTGCCCATGCTGATAAATGGCATGCCATAACACATGGTCTTTTACCTCGTACTGTGAATAGTGATCCAGTTTTCTTTCGATTTGGTCGCCTATCGACCTTCCTCCCAGCGTGTGACTTCTGTCTGACCTGCTGTGTTCCAGACTCGCCGCAGAGTGACCGCGACGGAGGGGTCGAAGACGAGGAGCAGCACTACGACGAAGAGGAGCAGCCATCAGAGGGTCTGCCTCACCCACACCGGCAGAGGTGGCGGCAGATTGAACAGCAACATCAGCAGCGGTGGAAGGAGCTGGAACTACAACATCAGCAGCTATGGCAGGAGCTGGAGGATCCAGGAAACGAAGAAAGAGTGAGGATGGACAAAGACCATGAAGAGGAGCGTCGGCATCTGGGCCAGAAGCACGACCAACAGCGACAGAGCCTGCTGGCTCGTCACTACCAGGAGCGCAGTGAGCTCCATCGGCAGGAAGACAGCGCAGGAAGGCAGCTAGATGAGCTGGAGCGTGCTGGTGACCTGCAGCGGGTGGGTCGCCTAGTAGACCTGCTGTGTGAAGAGCTAACTGGCTATCACGACCTGCATTGGGAAGGCCTGACTGGCGACTGCAAAGTCAAGCTAGAAGAGTTTGATCTCGATAACGACATGCGCTGGGAAGAAGCAGATTTCTATCACGAAACGGAGTGGGAGGATCTGAACCGTCTTCGCCATATGCACAACGAACAACTGACTGTCCTTCCAAAACTATATAGAGAAGGATTGGATCGATCTCACGGCCTCCAGTGGTTAGATCTCCAGCACACACTACAGCAGCAGTGGCAAGAGCTGGAGCAGAGACACCAGAGAGAGTCACTGGAGCTGGAGGAGAGATTCCCGAGCGTTCGGTCGGGGGAGTTGGATCGGCTGCTGGAGGAATGCAGCAGCAGACGTCACGAGCTGCAGGATGAGCTGCAGAAGGAGCTGGATAAGGAGCTGGAGGAGCAGCTTCAGGAGCCGCTGTGCCTTGTAACAGGTAAGTGAAAGGTTCTTGTATTAGGTATATTTTTCTTCTCAGCAATGTTTTAGACGGGAATGGTTGTGGAAAATGAGTTGAAGGAATTGCTACAGAATCAACATTGCCTTGAAAGAGGTGTGACAGACCACAATGTCATTTTTTCCCAGCAGTGCTCAGACGAGAAACGTTTTTTTTTTTCAACTGAAGTCTGTAGCCCTGAGTTTGAAATAGCTCTGCTTGAGCCGCACTGACCTGTGACTGACCCTCCCTGACCTCTGCCTGACCCGGCCTGTTGCAGACCGGCCGCCGAGGGCCGTCGGAGGCGAGGCCAGTGGCGATCAGCGGCCCGGCTCCGACCTCCGTCCCACCCCTCGGACGGAGGCGTGTCCGGCCCGTCCGGCCGGCAAGCGGCGGCACCAGGAGCCGCCGGCAGCGGACGCCGGCCAGCCGCCGGACGCCAAGCGGGCTCGTCCGGACGTGTCGGACGGCCAGCAGTGACGGGGCCGTCCGACACGGCCCCGTGTCGGCGAGCCGATGTGTCGGCCAGCTGAGCGGCGCCATGGACACTGACCGCCCCGTGAGTATAGGCTCTGAAACAAACGGTATGCGGTAAATGACGTGTTATTTGTTGGTCAGTCACTGAGCGGCGCCATGGACGCTGACCGCCCCGTGAGTATAGGCTCTGAAACATACGGTATGCGGTAAATGACGTGTTATTAGTTGGTCAGTCACTGAGCGGCGCCATGGACACTGACCGCCCCGTGAGTATAGGCTCTGAAACATACGGTATACGGTAAATGACGTGTTATTAGTTGGCCAGTCTCTGAGCGGCGCCATGGACACTGACCGCCCCGTGAGTATAGGCTCTGAAACATACGGTATACGGTAAATGACGTGTTATTTGTTGGTCAGTCACTGAGCGGCGCCATGGACACTGACCGCCCCGTGAGTATAGGCTCTGAAACATACGGTATACGGTAAATGACGTGTTATTAGTTGGCCAGTCTCTGAGCGGCGCCATGGACACTGACCGCCCCGTGAGTATAGGCTCTGAAACATACGGTATACGGTAAATGACGTGTTATTAGTTGGTCAGTCACTGAGCGGCGCCATGGACACTGACCGCCCCGTGAGTATAGGCTCTGAAACATACGGTATACGGTAAATGACGTGTTATTAGTTGGCCAGTCTCTGAGCGGCGCCATGGACACTGACCGCCCCGTGAGTATAGGCTCTGAAACATACGGTATACGGTAAATGACGTGTTATTAGTTGGTCAGTCACTGAGCGGCGCCATGGACACTGACCGCCCCGTGAGTATAGGCTCTGAAACAAACGGTATACGGTAAATGACGTGTTATTAGTTGGTCAGTCACTGAGCGGCGCCATGGACACTGACCGCCCCGTGAGTATAGGCTCTGAAACAAACGGTATGCGGTAAATGACGTGTTATTTGTTGGTCAGTCTCAGTGACGGGCAGAGCGATACTGAATGGCCGGTCCGGACCTGGCTGTTTACTCGGTCGGACCAACAGTTCGGGTGTGGGAGTGACGTCACACCACTGTCAAGGCCTGGCTACACTATGCGTTTTCTTCGTGCGTTTTTTGCGTGTTTGCGTGTTTTGCGTGATATCGTTCTAGAAAAAAGAACGATATTACGTTTTTGTGATGTTTTTCACCTTAAATTTTAGTTACATAAGAGTTATATTAGCTTTTGTATATAACCAAAGTAAAAATTATATTGTTTATAACTTTTTTCCTAGAACGATATTACGCAAAACACGCAAACCTGCAAAAACGCACGCAGAAAACGCATAGTGTAGCCAGGCCTTCAGACCCGGTGTGGGATAGCGGTAGCGACACGGCGGGTGTGGGAGTGACGTCACACCACTGTCAGACCCGATGTGGGATAGCGGTAGCGACACGGCGGGTGTGGGAGTGACGTCACACCACTGTCAGACCCGGTGTGGGATAGCGGTAGCGACACGGCGGGTGTGGGAGTGACGTCACACCACTGTCAGACCCGGTGTGGGATAGCGGTAGCGACACGGCGGGTGGGGGAGTGACGTCACACCACTGTCAGACCCGGTGTGGGATAGCAGTAGCGACACGGCGGGTGTGGGAGTGACGTCACACCACTGTCAGACCCGGTGTGGGATAGCGGTAGCGACACGGCGGGTGTGGGAGTGACGTCACACCACTGTCAGACCCGGTGTGGGATAGCGGTAGCGACACGGCGGGTGTGGGAGTGACGTCACACCACTGCCAGACCCGGTGTGGGATAGCGGTAGCGACACGGCGGGTGTGGGAGTGACGTCACACCACTGTCAGACCCGGTGTGGGATAGCGGTAGCGACACGGCGGGTGTGGGAGTGACGTCACACCACTGTCAGACCCGGTGTGGGATAGCGGTAGCGACACGGCGGGTGTGGGAGTGACGTCACACCACTGTCAGCCCCGGTGTGGGATAGCGGTAGCGACACGGCGGGTGTGGGAGTGACGTCACACCACTGTCAGACCCGGTGTGGGATAGCGGTAGCGACACGGCGGGTGTGGGAGTGACGTCACACCACTGTCAGACCCGGTGTGGGATAGCGGTAGCGACACGGCGGGTGTGGGAGTGACATCACACCACTGACAGACCTGAGCCCTGTTCGGGTCCGCGCAAAATATTTTGCAGTGTGTGACGGCAGTGGCACACTTGGAATGACGTCAGCCACTGGCTCCGCCCACTCTCCGCCGGGCCGCCAGAGCCGAGGGCCGCGGCAGCCATTATTCGACGCGTGACGAACCGTGGCGCGGATGGACTGGTGGTTTTCGTTCAAAAACTGAATAAAATGCGTTCAAATGTGGTTAATAGCAATGTGCCACTGAAAAAAGTGATAATGATACCCAAAAAACAGCATTCAAACCGCTTACAATAAGAAATATAGGACGGTAAACTTTAATTCGCGCCACTTTCGCCTCCTGCAGCTCCTATTTTCTTGTTGCGCAAAACTGAAAGATTTTGCGCGTGCCGACGTCACACATGTGACGTCATACGCCGAAGGGCGGAGCCTGGCACCCGAGAGACCCCTACTGCGCATGCGTGGTGCAAAATTTTGCAGCAGGATGCGCTGCCCGAACAGGGCTCCGGTGTGGGATAGCGGTAGCGACACGGCGGGTGTGGGAGTGACGTCACACCACTGTCAGACCCGGTGTGGGATAGCGGTAGCGACACGGCGGGTGTGGGAGTGACGTCACACCACTGTCAGACCCGGTGTGGGATAGCGGTAGCGACACGGCGGGTGTGGGAGTGACGTCACACCACTGTCAGACCCGGTGTGGGATAGCGGTAGCGACACGGCGGGTGTGGGAGTGACGTCACACCACTGTCAGACCCGGTGTGGGATAGCGGTAGCGACACGGCGGGTGTGGGAGTGACGTCACACCACTGTCAGACCCGGTGTGGGATAGCGGTAGCGACACGGCGGGTGTGGGAGTGACGTCACACCACTGTCAGACCCGGTGTGGGATAGCGGTAGCGACACGGCGGGTGTGGGAGTGACGTCACACCACTGTCAGACCCGGTGTGGGATAGCGGTAGCGACACGGCGGGTGTGGGAGTGACGTCACACCACTGCCAGACCCGGTGTGGGATAGCGGTAGCGACACGGCGGGTGTGGCTGTCAATATCAGGGGACCTAAAACTGGACACTGGTGTTTCAGATCACCACAGACGTCACCATCACCAGCAGTGACAGCACCACCGGCACCACCGGCAGGCGTGAGTACACCAACGGCAGTCGGGTCCAGCTTCACGGCTCCCGAAACCACTATCAAGTGAACTGCCATTGACTTAGAGTTACCGGAAATGATAACACAGCTATCATACTTTATAAGACAATTAATGATGTTATTTTTACAATTTGTCTGCTAACTCAAAATATTTGTGGTTGTGATTTTGCTTCTTTAGCGCTGTATCTAAGATATAAACATCACAGACGACATAATAACTAGCGCCTTGTATTTCAGCTCCGCCATCATCACCGTCCCCAGCATGACCATCATCATGACCATCACCAGCACCAGCACCACCGGCTCCGGGATCAAACCCGTCACCAGCATGTCCGTAAGTGTCGAATCATAAAATGGCAATGAACATGTAAAACTCAAAACCTTTTTCCAATCGTCACAGTTTTGAACAAATTCCTCAGTTTGTCTTACTTCTTGTTCTTACTGCGCATAATACGCTGATCTAAAAACCTACTGACTGCTTTCAGATCATCTATCATCACCATCACCAGCCATCACCAGCACCACCACCAGCACCACCGGCTCCGAAACCCAGTCCATCACCAGCCTCCGTGAGTACAGACGCGATAACCGGGCACTGTTGCCTCTTGCTTGTCTCTGGGAAACTCAAACATTTGGCGATGCTGAATGATGCAGAAACTATAAACAAACTAAAAATGAAAATAAGAATAAAAGCAGTGAAATATTTATTTTTTCATTATCTTCGTTAGGTACATTTATATTTATTCGGTCTAGCAAACTGTCAGTTCCCACTCGTCTTTGATCTAATCAATAAATAGTCATTTACTTGGCATGAAAAACACCATGAACGTATTTTTCAGTTATATATTTCACGGTATTGCTATATGTGATCGATACTTTTTGTAATGACTGTACTTGTCCGAACATTTGTGTTCATTTTGCCGTAGACATTGCTACCGCTCTGTCTGTATGATAAGGTGATCGTTTCGTCTGTCATATATAATGATTTAATCGTTCATATTGTTTCAGGTCCGCCATCACCACCATCACCAGCACCATCACCATCACCGCCACCAGCACCACCGGCTTCGGGATCAAGTCCTCCACCAGCCTCCGTGTGTGTGTAATCATTGAATGCATCCTGAAACGTAAAACTTGTTCTTTCCGCAATGTTACATAGGATTTGTGGTCAATATTTTTTGCATAATCAGATCGATAGGAATAATATCATTATACAACAATAATAACGGATTCTGTCAGCATTTTTCTGACCGTAGGGCTGGTTGAGAGGTGAATCCACTGTATTTTATAGGAGTTCTTTCGGTTTGCGGTCAATTTGTACTATCTCCCTTTTAGACCATCAGCCAGCACCGCCACCAGCACCACCGGCCTCAGCACCAAGCCCGCCACCACCAGCACCACCGGCCTCAGCACCAAGCCCGCCACCACCAGCACCACCGGCCTCAGCACCAAGCCCGCCACCACCAGCACCATTGGCCTCAGCACAGCACCAAGCCCGCCACCAGCGTCCGTGAGTGTCTTATTAGCAATTGACCATAAAAACTATATTTTTTATTTTAGTCGTAAGTTCGAGACACACTGATATTATATTTTTCATCACCAAATTTATATCGATAGGCTATATATTTTATTGTAACAAATATTACATCAGGAATGCAGTGCTAATGAGCGAATGATGTGTTAATAATAAAAGTGGCGCAATAATTTTCTTACAGTGAATAACAATTGGAGCTCAACATGTGCTGATTCTTTTTCAGGTCATCTACCATCACCACCACCAGCACCACCGGCCTCAGCACCAGGCCCGCCACCAGCCTCCGTGAGTACAGACGGGATATCGGCGAGAACACTGTCTTCTGTACCGCACGACTCAGTAGTTTGATATTTAGCCAACAGATGGCTCTAGCATACAGCGCCTGAAGCATGCTGTACCGCACGACTCAGTAGTTTCAGTGTTAGCCAACAGATGGCTCTGTCATACAGCACCTGAAGACTGCTGCGCCGCAGGTCTCAGTAGTTTCTTATGTCGCCAACAGATGGCTCTGGCATACAGCACCTGAAGAGTGTTGTACCGCAGGTCTCAGTAGTTTCTTATGTCGGCAACAGATGGCTCTGGCATACAGCACCTGAAGAGTGCTGCGCCGCAGGTCTCAGTAAATACATAGGGAAGACCACCACCGGCCTCTGAGAGCTCGGACACGATGTCATTGGCGCACTGTCGTCCGTGGCTAGTTTCTAGCAAAGGAACGCTTGACGTTGATAATTGATACACAGACAAAACAAATGGAATAATTTATTTCGTCATTGTCATGGATACACTTATTACGGAGCGAGCGAAGCGAGCGTAGTCTTTCCTTAGATTAACCCGCGCCCCACTGGGGTCTGTGTATAACACGCCCTACTGGGGGGGGGGGCTATTCATAGCCCCCCCTCCTAACTCCGAAACTACTGGGCCGATCGTCAAAATTCAAACGGCGTCTGATAGCCCCGGAAAAACTGTCGAGCGAAACCTAATTTCATTGACCTCGAGGTCATCGATGACGTCACAGGTCAGGTCAAAGTAAAAATTATTAGCACTTTGGCTTGTTCACATTTTGGGCTCTGGCCGCCGTCTTACAAGTCAGATCAGGCTCATTTTTGGTTTCCACACTCGTGAACAGATGCTCTAGATACCTTGAGGGTACCAAACTTGTACTTTGATTTTCAGGTCAGGGTCAGGTCATCACAGGTCACGAAAATATTATATCATGCGTCGGTCACGTGACACATGTTTTATGGTCCATTTAGGCCATAGATTTCGAATTTGATGTCGTCTGTGTCATTCAAGGTCATTTGGAGTCGAAATTAGCTTAGGTCAGGTCACTTTCAGGTCAAAAAAGGTCAAATTTTGAAGTTGAAATTTTTCAACAAAAAAGGTGTCTATGGGATGCAGTTTGAGCTCAGGAACACGATGGTGGCATTTATATTGGTGTACGATGCCAAATACGTACTGAAAAATTGATTTGAAAAATTAATAATTGTGAATTTTTTGCAATAATGCGTATAACTTGGCCATTTTTGAAGATATTTAGCTAAAACTTGCTAGAGTTAGTCATAATCATGCGTTCTGTCACATATATTCCGTTTTTTTCGAAAAGTCAAAAACTTTTTGAAAAAAATATAAAAATATAAATTTTGAATATTATTATATAAAATTTTCGAAATTTTCAAACTTTTGAAAATCCGAGATAGCAGTTTGATAGCGCGGTCAATTCTGAGCTCTTTCATGCAAAGAAATTGGATCTAGCTTAAAAACTGAGCTCTTGGGAGCGATTGCCGTGGTTCAATGTTTTGCGTCGAAATCGGCCGAACATGACGTCACTCTGACGTCATTTCCGGCCGACCTATGGTAGCTACGAAGTTCAAATTTTTACACAAGGTGTCAAATTGATGCAGCCGAAGGTACTGAAAGTTTGGCGTCGATTCGTCAAGCGGTTTGGAAGTTATTGCAGAAAAACGGGAGGGGGGCTATAAATAGCCCCCCCCAGTGGGGCGCGGGTTAACGGAAATTTCTGAGTATGAGCGGCCGGCCGGCCGGCCGGCCGTGGTCACGCTTTTGCGAGGCTTATATCTCAGCAACCACTTGACCGATTTACGCGCGGTAATTTTTGTAGGGTAGCTTCATTCCTTCTACCAAGTATTGGACTATTCCCGATGCATGTGGGTGACCCCTTATGCACGTGCCACGTGCAAAACGAAGAGGTGTCAGTTTTGTAATTGTTGCAATATCTCGGTAACTACTTGGCCGATTGTGCTGAAAGTTGGCATGTAGGTAGGCACCCACTAGGCACTGCATATACATGTGCCAGAGTTGGGGTGCTACTGCACGTGCGCACGTGCAGGGGTCGTTTCCAGATCTCGGGAACGGCTGGACCGATTGCGCTCAAAGTTGGTACACGGTTAGGGACCGGTTAGTAGGGTGCCGTGCACAAGTCAGTTGGGACCCATTTTGCACGTGCGCACGTGCAGGGTGCCGCTTCCAGATCTCGAGAACGGCTGGGCCGATTGTGCTCAAATTTGGCACATCGCTAGAGACCGGTTAGTAAGGTGCCGTGCACAAGTCAGTTGGAGGTACCCCCTCGCAATTTCGCACGTGCAAGGCCCACCCTCTCGCTCGCTCCGTTAGTCGCCACAAAAGGCGTTATACTGGTTTAGATTCGCTATACAAAATTGTCAGTTGTGACTCTTCTTTGCTGTGTCCAATAGCCATCTAGCTGTGTGAAATGCACCATGAACTTGTTTTTTAGTTGCAGATTTCACGGTTTCGTTATATGTTATCGAAACTTTTTGTATTGTAGTGTCAGACTAATTTTGTTCATTTTACCGTAGACATTGCTACCGCTCTGTCTGTATGATAAGGTGATCACTTGGTCTGTCATGTACAATAATTCAATCGTTTATATTATTCCAGGTCCGCCATCAACACCGGCCATCACCATCACCATCACCAGCACCACCGGCTCCGGGACCAGGCCCGCCACCAGTCTCCGTGAGTGTCTGATTTTTATTGAAAGCTGAAAACGTAAAACTTGTTCTTCTCGCTATGTTACGTAGGAGATTTTGTCGGTAATTTCTTCTTCATAATCAGATCAATAGGAAGAATATATGTATAATAAAAAACGCTGTAATAATAAATTTAAATAATAATAATCCGCTGATAACGGATTCCGTCAGGATTTTGTTGACCGTTGGACTGGTTGAGAGGTGAATCAACCGTATTTTATAACAGTTGCATCGGTTTGCGGTCAATTTGTATTTCTTCCCTTATAGATCATCAACCATCACCACCACCAGCACCACCGGCCTCAGCACCAAGCCCGCCACCAGCGTTCGTAAGTGTCTTATTACAAATCAACTATTAGGGTGGATATATTTTATTTTGGTCGTTTGTTCGAGGCACATTTTTAGTTTGTTTTTTCATCACCAAATCTACAACGATAGGCTATACATTGTATTGTTACACATATTCAATCAGGAATGCTATTGAGCGTAAAACAAAGAAGAGAACGCTATATTTTCTTACAATGAATAGCAATTTGAACTCAAATGTGCTGATTCTATTTCAGGTCATCTACCAGCAGCACCAGCAGCACCACCGGCCTCAGCACCAAGCCCGTCACCGGCAGGTAGGTGCGGCTCCAGAAATACTCCCCTTTTTTAACCCTTGCCCGCACATGCCATTTTCCCATCCTAGAACGCACATGGGGGGGTTGCCACCCCCCGCGCCATGTCTGTGTCTGTGTGTATACTGATGTGTGCACCCGGCACCGATTGTTTATGTGTCCATATTACATGAAATCATGATCTGAGAAGCTTTTACCAAAAATACAGTCAAAAAACTTCACAAAAAGTAAATTCAGCTTGCCTAAAACGCAATTATCTTATGCGTGGTTCACACCGGATCCGTAATGACGCCGTAACCGTTACGGCCGTAATGAGCTAGACATTTTTCAAGATTCCCCAAGCATTGCGACTTTTCTAGACGAAGTTGAAATGTGGCAACCAGCCGCCGTAAACTGGCAGCGTCCACCGTACTCGTTACGGAACGTAACAGAAGTTGGGAAAATTGAACTTTTCGGCCCGACCGGCCGCCGTAATGACTTTTGTTGACATGTATCTCCAAAACGGTTTGACTGTTTGATGAGCGGTCTTCTTTGGAGAGGGGATGTATCCTTTCTTCATGGAACTGTGCTATCCATAAAACTCATGAGTGCCTGTTACAGCGCGTGCCACGTGCGACGTGAGAGGTTCCAGAAGAGCTCGTCATTTCATAACTCGGGAACGGCTGAAGCGATACAGCTCAAAATTTGTTTGTTGTTTTGGCTGGGTGCACACTACACATCCGGTGACCTTTGAACGGTTTTGAATTCCTTTCAGCGCGTGCGCACGTGCGTACCCCTTTTTAATATCTCGGGATCTGCTGGGCCGATGGCGCTCATATTTTGTATGCTAGAGGACACCATGTAAATATGAATATTGCACGGGCTGGCAAAGACATTGATTTGCACGTGCGCACTTGCGTACCCCTTTTTCATATCTGTGGATCGGCTGGGCCGATAGCGCTCATATTTTGTATGCTGAATTACACCATGTTTATAAGCAGATGGCACGGGCTGGCAAAGACATTGATTTGCACGTGCGCACGTGCGTATCCCTTTTTCATATCTGTAGATCGGCTGGGCCGATAGCGCTCATATTTTGTATGCTGAATTACACCATGTTTATAAGCAGATGGCACGGGCTGGCAAAGATATTGATTTGCACGTGCGCACGTGCGTACCTTTTTTCCATATCTGGGGATCCGCTGGGCTGATAACGTTCATATTAGGTATGATGAAAAAACACTATGTTTTTAGGCATGTTGCACGGGCTGGCAAAGACATTGATTTGCATGTGCGCACGTGCGTACCCCTTTTTCATATCTGTGGATCAGCTGGGCCGATAGCGCTCATATTTTGTATGCTGAATAACACCATGTTTATAAGCAGTTTGCACGGGTTGGTTAAGACATTGATTTGCACGTGCGCACGTGCGTACCCCTTCTCCATATCTGGGGATCCGCTGGGCCGATAACGCTCATATTAACCCGCGCCCGGCTGGGGGTCCTGGATTTCCACGCCCTGCTGGGGGGGGGGGTGTTTGAACACCCCCCCTTCTAACTCGGCTCCTGGGCCACGTAGCGATACGCAGAAGGCGGTGTTCGAAAGAGCGTCAAAAATAATGACGAAATCACTTCGGTCAATTTTTTGGTCAGGTCAAAGGTCAGGTCACCAGAGGTCATTGAAGGCAAAATTTCGCCGATTTCCGGGTCGAATGTCGAAAATCTCCAAGAAGCCAACCCATAACTCGGGAACCAATAGAGCTACAGCGCCGCGGAAAAGCGCATTCGATAGCCCTATTAACGCCCTTTCTGAGTAATTCTCTCAGATTTGACCTAACGTCAACGGTTTTGCCTGCAGGGGGCAAAAACTGCAAAAATAGCCGATTTTTTCGGAAACAGTTTTTCTGCAATAACTTTTGACCCAAGCCTTGTACGAGCTTACTTTTACCGGCATCGTGTTCCTCTCGTCAAGACGCATCGAATGAACTATAAGTTGACCTTGAAAGGTCAACTTGAAAATTTGACCTCAGGTCAAGGTCATGACCTGACCGGAAAGGGTCATGTTGCATATCAGTCGATCCGTATCGTCGAGCTGAACACATCTCGATAGGCGTTATCACAAGTGTATTCGCGGTCATTGGGGCGACGTAAGAAAAGAAGAAAACAACTGGCCCCAAGAACTTTATATTATCAGTTAGCATGCATCTTTTCCTTTCTGTAGATAATTTACCATTAATTGCTAGAGAAAATTGCATTTAAAATCTTCCATCTATGTTTTTTTTTCATCGTTTGCACAATATGTTCTTTTTTAAAATAGAAACACTAATTAGAAATAGTTCCCGCATCATCAAGAACAATAGGGAAGGCTTGAAGTGAATACAATAATCTTAACGGTGTTGTAATCTATGTGAAGACACTTCTAAAATTGCCTGTAGAAATATTGAAGGCAAAAGTTCAACTTTTTCACAAGACGGATGTCTATAAACCTATTCAACGTGTGACAACTCAGCCGGTATTTCGTCGCCTACAGCCCAGCTTTCCCTAGTGACCGATAGAGGCGCTGCTATCGATGTCCGCCCGTGCCGCCTAACGTAAGGCGTTTTCATCGCTCTAGCATGCCTCTATCAAAAGTTATTTGAGAAAAACTGTTAGATACCATTCGTGACCTAAGATGACCTCAGGGCATAAACAGGGGTCACGGACACCATTTTTATGTTCAGTGTGTCTAATCACTTGTAATTCGGTGTTTGGGAGTGTTTATAATGTCTTTCGTCCAAAAGAGGCGCATTTCAATTTTCTCCCATTGACTTATAATGGGGAGGTCGCAAAATTGACCTGACCTTAGGTCATCGATATCAAAATTCTGAGATATACATTTTGTACATGCTATTGCTCTTAGCAATCGCTGAAAGTTTCAAAGCGATCGGTCACTCGGTGTAGCTATGACAGACATTGAAACTTTTTATGAGGTGAGGTCACTTCAAGTGACCTGCTGACCTGACCTTGAATGACCTTGGTCTGAAATTTTCACAACATGTGTAGAATTGATGTATGATAAGGTGTACCAAAAACGGCGGCGCTCCGCGCCGCCGTTTTTGAGATATTCGCGAAAAACCACAAGGGGGGGTGTTCAAACACCCCCCCCCCAGCAGGGCGCGGGTTAAGTATGCCGAATGACACCATGTTGACCTGCAGATTGTAGTGGTCAGCGAGGGTATTGACTAGCACGTGCGCACGTGCGCACCCTTTTTCCATAACCGCAGATCGGCTGGGCCGATAGAACTTATATTAAGTATGCTGAATAACACCATGCATATTAGTAGACCTCGCAGGTCAGCGAGCGTATTGGTCTGCACACGTGCGCGTGCTTACCCTTTTTAATGACATGTTCCGATTGCTTGGGATTGCATCTTTGGTAGGTTAAGCCAAGGTATCGCCGAGCAGTTATGGAGCTTCTAAATGTCGACGAGGGCAGCGGTCTGCTCGTGCGCACGTGCGGACCCGTTTACCTTAGCTCGAATCAACCTGCCAATAATTATTATTTCTTGTGAGCATGCCCTCAGCGTGTAACGCTCACGGCTTACTTTGTATCTTGTATGTGGAGTTCTGAGTGCTGAGTTTCATGGAGTTCTGAGCAAAGTTCACCGGCCATATTGTCCCTGCTACTTGCTAAATTTGATACTTGGACTTGTAGATATTTGCAGACGTTTGAACCCACATTACTCTTGGCAAGCCAATCGAGCAGAGGGTATACAATACAGATTCTGGCGTCCGCTGGTATTCCCACCACCCACGAATACCAAAGAATGTAAAAAATAAACTGCAGCGTTGACGGGCATAGACATGCCCTCTTGTAATGCAAGAAATAATGCAAGAATCTCCGTCCAGTGTTCTGCCCACCGGCGTTTAATTAACAATGATATGACTCGATACAATTGCAGACCGCTATGTCAGAGTGAAATTAACAAATTAAAAGGAAGAGAGTAAAACAAGTCTACATTCCGGCGCTCTGATATTGAAAACAGCTCTTGGCTTTAGCCCATTTTCCGCTTGCATATAAACAAAATAGAGTTTTGGCGCACTTGATGCGAACGGTGACGCTCAGCGATGGCAATTCCCGGTACACACCGAATCCGTAACCATTACGGCGTTACGGCGTCAAAAAATCGAACTACGCATGCGCGTTGCATTGTGCCCTCCACTTTCGAGATATTTTTTAATCGCCACCGTATTCATTACGGAACGTAACGGTCATTACGGATCCGGTGTGAACCACGCATTAGATGACCTAGGTTGACTTTGACCCTGACCTTGACACCTGTACATCGTCGAACAACATGTTCCATGATAGGTGGGAGGTAAGACTGGCAAAAAAGGCCGAAATCAAGGTGTCAAAAGCTCACAAGGCCCATAGCAAACAAAAGATGTCGAGAATTGGCCATTTGGGTCATGACATGACCTGAAAAACAAGGTCATATCTCCGAAACCAAAAATCACAAAAACTTGAAATTTGCAGTGGACATCAAGAAAGGATAGAGGAGCAGCTATACGAAAAATCAGCCTTCTAGCTCTAAAAATGTCGAGTGCAGAGCAGAAAGACTGCCTTGGGGGTGGCAACCCCCCCCCCCATGTGCGGGCGAGGGTTAACCCACGAGCCGCTGGGGGGGGGGCATAAAGTTGCCCCCCCCTTTACGTTTTGTGAAATATCTCCGAAACCTGATAAGCTACGAACGTGAAACTTGGCATAGCTTCAAATGAATACCTAGGCAATGTTTGATAAAAGTTTGGTGGTTGTAGCACCTAAGATGACGTCACAGTGACGTCATAAAGTTTTGTCGTTTTCCGATATGGACCGTTTCTGATGACGCTGAGCATGAAACTCAACTGTCAATGATCTAGACAGCACCTGCGGTCATCCTAAAACATCTAACTACACTTCCATCTAGTTTCTGACCAATAATCGACCCTTTATATTCGGTCCCATATATCTGATGTATCGTGAGGAATATGAGAGTCGCAAATCTATGATTTCACTTATGACGTCACTGTGACGTCATTTCAAATGGGATCGACACCAAATTTAGACACAACCTCGGCTAGGTATTCAGGAAGATGTGTACAAAGTTTCGCTTCTCTATCTCTTCGCGTTGCGACGATATCGTCGCAGAATTAACCCTCGCCCATGTAGGGGGGGTTGGTGCAACCCCCCCCCCTGAGGTTTTTCGGAAATAGTGCAAAAACGGCGGCGCGCAGCGCCGCCAAATTTTTGGTACCTTATGGGGAAAACCTTGCGCATCTTTTGATAAAAAAAAAATTGACCGGGTCATGTCAGGTCACGGAGTTATGACGTCACAAAGGGAACAGCCTCCGGCCGGATTTTCACAAACTGAGTGCCAACGCCCGAGGTTTCCTGCCGGTGGTACGGACATCGGTTGATGAATCGTGATGAAACTTCCCATGCATGTTGGGGCAAGTATTGGCTATCATATGGTATAAGAAACTTGACCGGGTCAGGTCAGGTCACGGAGCTATGACGTCACAAGAGGAACAGCGTCCGGTACTATTTTTGAAAAGCGCCCGAACCACTATTTTGCTAATTCTTGTCACCTCAATGGGAATATGCAGCAATATTAGCTTCTATAGGGAGCAAATGGACATCCCAAATCCAAAAATACAATCAGATTTCAAAAATTTAAATTTTGATTTTTCGAATTTCTGCCGCCGACTGTGACCTTGCCGACTTCCGGCGCTCGCAACGCGCCATTTTTAGAGCTAGGGAAACGAAATACATACCAAACGATAGAGAATTGATCAAGGAACACGATAGTGAAGATTTCAAGTCGATATCTCCTACCGTTTTGCCGCAATCGCCGCGGAAAATTTGAAAAAGTCTATTTTTCCGAAAATTTGACCTTTGACCGGTCAAAAGTAGGTCAAATGTTGACCTAGGACCAAAAAGTATACCACCAATCGCGAGATCTCGGCGAGAGCAATCCGTTGGTCTTTTCCGCCAAGCTCTACGACGCTCCGTTTTCAAACGCCAAGGGGGGGGTCGCACCAACCCCCCCCCCCCCTGCATGGGCGAAGGTGGCAGATCGCCGTTTACGGGCGAGGGTTAAAGGGGGGCAACTTTATGCCCCCCCCCCCAGCGCACGCTGGGCCGGCGGACCGGAAAAGCGCTAGAAATACCCCCAAGAGTGACTTCCCACACTTTGAACAAAATATGTATCATTCGATCCCAAATCGATCAAAGCATACGATTCTGATGCCATTTTTGCCCTAAGGTCGAAATTGAGGTGGTCAGTTGTCACCAAACACAAGACTACTTAGACCCGCTAGTGGCCACCACATTCGCCGATTTTAATGCCAATCTTTAGTTGATATTTATTAGTTGACCAGTTGTCGTTTTGAACGCAATTTTTCTGTCAGACTAGTTCAGGGCACTGTTGTTCACTGTACCAACAACATTCTTACATATTGCATCGCTTTTCTGCCAGATAAGTTAGCTTTTTGCAAGCAGCTGCAAGACCTAAATAAAAATCATATCTAAATTTTTAAATAGACTTTTATAAAAACGTTATTTCGAGCGGCTAAAAATGAAAATCTTATACTAGCCTCTGATTACTCATCTTTCGTTCCATATAGGTGCTTTGTTGCTTTTCCCTGCTACTTTTCGAGATATGCGCCAGTAAACCATATGATGTAGGGGCAATTGTCACCTCGCCGCTCTACTGACGGCCCGGCGCTCTTTAAAGCGCCGAAATTTATGAAAAACGAATGCTTATATTCTGAATAAAATATATGTCCCTGAGCTCAGAATTGATCAACGCACACAATGCTGTCAAATTTTTTGGGCCAAAGTCAATAATTAAGTCATTATGAACCCCCAAACACAAGTCAGTGATAATCAACAACAACTTGCTCTTTAGTTAGACTTTTTGAGAAATGTTATTTCGAGCCGCTAAAGATGAGCATGTCATGCAAACAACTAGTCAATTGTCTGCCATGCCCTATTGACGATTATTGCCTATTACTGCTACTTTTCGAGATATCGTCTGCTTAGTCACCTGAAATAGCTGCTATGCCACCCTACCGCAGTGGGCGCCTACAATTTGTATATCTCGGATTTTTTATATCCGTGACCTAAGGTCAGGTCAGTGGCGAAACCTTTCCATTACAAGTCAATGGAGAAAAATGAAAATGCCCCTAGATCCGTGTGTACGCATCGGAACAGTCCAAATATTTCAGAATCACAATGATTTAGTCCACTCGTGATGACCAAGGTGTCGTTTTTGCTAATAGCCTCTAGACAGGTCATCCGAGGTCACTTGAGGCTACAAACAGTTTTTTGCCAATAACTCGCGATTGGAAAGAGATAGAACGCTGGGGATGGTCTCATTGTGTTTGCCTTGTTGGGACGCATCGACTGATATGCAACATGACCTTTTCCGGTAAGGTCATGACCTTGACCTGAGGTCAAATTTTCAACTTGACTTTTCAAGGTCAAATTATAGTTCATTCGACGCGTCTCGGCGAGAGGAACACGATTCTGGCAATAGAAATGTCGTGGCTTTTTGTATTTGAAAGTTATTGTCGAAAAACACTTTTCGTAAAAACAGCTATTTTTGGACTTTTTGCCCTCTGGAGGCCAAACCGTTGACCTGAGGTCAATATTGATAATGACCTTTTCAAAAGAAGAGTTCAAAAGCTATCGATTGCTCTTCCCTGCGTTATTCTAGCTACCATAGTTCCTGAGATAGCGGCATGTTTTCTGAAAAATATAATGACAATTGGCAAATTTTGACCTCTGATGACCTCTGGTGACCCCAATATTGCTCTAAGGTGAAAAATGACTGGGATACTTTCAAACGAACGCATTGAGAGCTATCGACTGCTTTTTACCGCGTCTTTCTAGCCCTCTTAGTTTTTGAGTTAGAGGTGGGTGGTAACATATGCCCCCCACTCACTAGGGCGAAGTTGGCTGAGACCGCCACTGGGGCGCGGGTTAAAGTTTCAGGGAATGAGGATGTTGACGCACAGTGTAAAAAATCAATTTCGCAAGGATAAACGCCTAACAACACGTCATTGCAACTTCATTGCAGCGCAAAATCTTGCATTGCTAGCGCCTAATACGCAACGGCTTTTGTTGTACAATGACCTAATCAGTGCCTTCAATCCAAGAAATTTGCTTTTGAACCCTGTTTTTGAAAATGGAAAAATAACTTTTAGCGTGGGGTAAATTGAACATAGTGTGAGAATTTCAATGAAGACAGGGATAGCTCCGAAAAAACAACGCTCCCAGTTTTTTTGCCAATATTTTCGACCCAAAGCAGTAGCAGATAAGTGATGCCAGTTTTAGAAAATTCACGTCTAATAGGTATCCGTCTAATGTCCGGCATTTTCGTTGATTTTCCGTCCAAAAATGTTAAATTCAACTATTTGTCCAAATATGTCCGAAAATTATGCAGCTATCAACACTCAAAACCGTCATTTATATTGGTTATCATGTAATTTTACCAGCCGAAAAGTGTTCATTATATTGAGAGCTTAACCCGCGCCCAGATGGGGTCTGCCGAGCAACGCGGTCTGATGGGGGGGGGCATTTTGGCCCCCCCCCCCCTCAGATCTCGAGAACCACGCAACATAGCGACAAGCGGTAAACGGTGTTGGATAGCCCCAGCGGGGAACTACCTTTTGACCCAATTTCATTGACCTCGGTCAAACCGATGACGTCACAGGTCAGGTCAAAGGTTGAATTTTCACCGTTTACAGGCATTTCAAGAAATGCGTTGTAAAATCGAGTAAAATGCATTTCATTGAAAATCATCGATGGAGAAATGTTCTTCAAACACATATTTTGCTATTTGAGGTCACTGATACCAGGTCAGGTCACAGAGATCAGGTCACTGGGGGGGTCACAATATGAAAGTGTCGTGTGATACATGTTTTATGGTTCATTTTACATGACAAATGCGATTATGTGGGTCAGACAGACTTTAGGGCCAGCGTAGGTCACGTTTTGGTCAAGGTCAGGTCAAGGTCAGGTCAAGGTCAGGTCAAGGTCAGGTCAAATTAGGTCAAATTTCAAAGTTGATATTTTTGCATAAAATAGGTATTGATTCGATGCAGCTCGTCACGGGGAGTTCAATGGTGGTCTCCGTTTTGCGCTACGAGGTCTAGAATTGCTAAAAATTGAGTTCAAAGATTTGACGTCATCAATTTTTAACAGTTTTTTCGCTATAACTTGGCAAAAAAAGAGGTATCGATCTAAAATTTGGTATGTATATCGAAGAGCGCAGGGACTATCACATATATTCCGTTTTTTTTCGAAATTCGAATTTTTTTTTGGATTTTTTAGAGTTTTTCTAAAAAAATCATTTTTTTTATTTTTGGGGGTCAAAATCCCAAAGTTTCGAAAATCCGAGATAGCAGTTTTGTAGCGCCGTCTTTTCTCTACACAACCACATAAAGAACTTTAAAATTGCTTATTAACTGTAGAATTGGTGAGCGTTTCAAGATGTCATGTTTTTTGCTCATTTCTGCTCGAACATGACCTCAGTTTGACCTCAATAACTCCTGACCTAAGGTGACCTGTGACTTGAAATTTTGTGCGAAGGTGTCAAATTGATGCCCGGTAAGGTACCCAAAATTTGGCGGCGCTGCGCGCCGTCGTTTTCTCGCTATTTAAGAAAAACCACAGGGGGGGCAAAATGGCCCCCCCCCCCATCAGGGCGCGGGTTAACCCGCGAGTTGCTGGGGGGGCGTTAAACGCCCCCACTTTTTTCGCCGGGCCATAGCATAAAAACGGCGCGCCGCAGGCGCGCCAAATTTTGGGGACCTGTAGGGAATCGTTTGAAGTTTATTGTGACAAAGTTTAAAAAAAAATCGGTCGGAAAATTTTTGAGATATCGAGGTTTTAGTGACGTCATGATTTCTTAGTTTTCGACCAAAAACGGCATATGTTCAAAAAAATCATATAAAATCACAGAATAGACATACAGACATGCCGTAAACGCCATTAGACTACCAATACCATGAGCAATCAAATGGCTATCTTCGATTATTGATTATCGTTCCGCATTTTCCAAAATCTTGAACTGAATCTTGGCAATTTTTCGTGACTACTTCACGACCATGATACATGAATTTCTTTAATTGAACTTTTTGAGTCAAACACGTACACATATGATAAAATGAATGTCACCATCGTGTTCTACGCCCCAAATTACCTATAAAACATGTGTCACAGGCTGCGAATATCAGTTTTGATTTTCGGGGATATGTGCCTACCCGGTTGACCTGACCTTGACCCTGACCTATGCTTGACTGACCCCTATATGGAGCTGACACTCTTGTAGGCCTTATAAGATGGATTGTGCACCGTTTTGACAGAGTTTATGGCAAGAGGCGCCCATTGCGAAGTCCTGAAGTCCATGCTACTGAAAGCCCGATTTCAGGTGTTTGACCTGACCTTGACCCGACCTGTGACCTCAAAATTCAACTTTAAAGTACTCATCTGAAGCGTCTCGTCGCGCTCTTTCGTTTGCCGCCTCGTGCGTTTCGCTGCGCCTATTGGTTCTCGAGTTATTGGCTGGGGGCGTTTAACGCCCCCCCCCCCCCAGCAAACGGTGGGTGGCGAAATACCCCAGCAACTGCCGGGTTAATTAACAAGCTTTCCATTCGCCAATCAATGCTACGCACGATTACTTGATAAAAATGCTTAAGTGTGGCAGGCCATCGTCCAACGTTGTCCAGACTACTATACCTTTGTGCAATCAATTCCAAATTGGACGTTATAAAGAATCGGAACTCCGAATGTCCAGGTTCCGATTGGCACCACTATAACAGATAAAGTAAGGTTTTGTAGAGTTTTTATCGAACAGAGATGATAGACGATCTGTTAATTGAAGAGAGGCGAATTCTGTCAAATGACCGGTGTGCAGTGTGCAGATATTGATACTCTGCAACTCTTATTTTTGTTGTTGTGTTGATTTTTCAAATGATGGTATGTTTAGAATTGCTCTGCCTATTCGCTTATGGGTCAAACAACATCGGTGCTGGCGAGACTATCGTTTTTATGGCAGGTAAAGGCAGTATGTTCAAATTACCCCATGGTGGGGCAATTTGAACACACCGTGACTTGGTGGAGAAGTGATGCTATGCTATTCAAGGTATGCTCGGCTCGTCCAAAAATGAGGCTTGCATGGTGAAACCAAGTGACACATGCGCTACTGAAACAGTTTTTCTTCATCCAGGGTTGAGCTGGAATTTGGTACAACGGAGAAGACGTAAAAATATGTTCAAATTACCCCACACTACCCTATCTATCTATTTCAGACCCCCTGCCAGCATTGGCAGCACCGCCACCAGCACCGCCGGCCTCAGGACCAAGCCCACCACCAGCGGGCGTGAGTTCACCAGCGGAATCTGCTTATGATATACACATAATTTCCTGGGTCAATGACCTGTGTTCCGTTCCCCGTGTCCCGTCCCCGTGTATTTTTATATATAACGTCCTTCTTTGTGTTATATATGCTAACATAGACTACTCTATGTCAATAATGCAGTTGTCAGAATTACAGTAGCTAGTAGTAATAGTAATACAGTAGTGTATGGTGCTAATTAAAGTAAAACTAGTAACATACATATGACGTCATACATAAATCATCTGGAATGATCACCTGTCCATTTACTGTACCGGCAGGTTGACGGAGGCGGGTGTGCGGCTCTGGCGCAGCCGAGCCGTCGACCGCCGGAGCCAATCCGGCAGTCCGGCATTTCAGCTGCCGCACACTCGCCCGCCACAGGATCAGAGGCCTCCCGAGACAGGTTAGTTTGGTGGACGCTTCTTGTGTGATGCATGTTTGTGATTCAACCTTTGTAGTTGCACTTCATGGGAGGCGAATGTTTTTTTCATCATTTACCGGTTAGCCCTTTGTATTGTCTCTATTTATTTTTGATGGCGGCCCTCAATTTCAGCTTCCCGTTTCCGACCGGCTGATACGGGTGAGCGGTGGCGGCGCAGCTGAGACGGTGAAATACAACACACCGCTCTGGTGGTCAGAGACCAATGTGACGCTCTGTTCAGTCGTTTGTGGCGCAGTTTGACGATTTTAGTTCAAAATTAAATAAGTTCCAAGTGAGCGTTTGGCATGAGCTTTACTGTTCTGCATTTCCAATATTGATTGAAACATAGGATCTCCAGGATATAAATGGGAAAGGCAATGGGAACGTGTTGTTTTTATATTAAAATTGGTTACACATGTGTTTCGGGAATAATCCCTTGGTCACACCATATAAAAATAACTACCTATATCGAAATACAATCGAGGTCGAACGGGGTCGAATGGGGACGTTCACAGACACTCACAGATTAGCAATTCTATACATGACTGAAGTAAAACTGAAGTAAAACTATACTAAAGTAAAACTCAGCAAGCACACTGCTCAATTAATTTTGAAAAATGATTTCAGGAAGTAGGGGTTCCGGGCGAAAAGCAGTGTAACGTTTTCAGTCATGTATAGAATTGCTAATCTGTGAGTGTCTGTGAACGTCCCCATTCGACCCCGTTCGACCTCGATTGTATTTCGATATAGGTAGTTATTTTTATATGGTGTGACCAAGGGATTATTCCCGAAACACATGTGTAACCAATTTTAATATAAAAACAACACGTTCCCATTGCCTTTCCCATTTATATCAATACGTCTATGTAATAATAATAAATCTCCAGGATAGGATATCTCGTGTCAAACGTGAGGCCGGTTTGAGTAATCTACTTTGTAGATTACTCAAAACTTTGTAGATTGTGTGACAGATAACGAACTTTATAGATATGCGATTTTTGGCTCGGCACTAAATTTTAAATGACAAACAATCAACGGTCAATAGCTAGGTGCTGGACATTCATCTCTGGTCTTTCAGCTCTCGTCCCAGCATTGGCAGCACCGCCACCAGCACCGCCGACCTCAGGACCAAGCCCACCACCAGCGGGCGTGAGTACACCAGCTGAATCTGCTTATTGTTATTTTTTTATACAAATTGTCCGGTTATCGTGTCCCGTTCCCGTGACCTGTTTGTATGTCTGTTTCCGTGTCCCGTTTCCGTGTCCCCTTTTCGTGTCCAGTTCCCTTGTTTCGCTTCCGTGTCCTGTTTCCCGTGTCCCTTTCAAGTTTTGTGCCTTATCAAGTCCACCTTACGTTCATTCTAAATAATTGTGACTAGTCATGAAACTAGGAACATCATACATAAATTAGCTTGAATAATACCTTGTCCAATTACTACACCGGCAGGCTGACGGAGGCGGGTGTGCGGCTCTGGCGCAGCTGAGCCGTCGACCGCCGGAGCCAATCCGGCAGTCCGGCATTTCAGCTGCCGCACACTCGCCCGTCACAGCATCAGAGGCCTCCCGAGACAGGTTAGTTTGGGGGACGTTTTTATGATTATTTGTGATTATTAATCATAATAACCACAAATAATATGTATTATTTGTAATATGTGTATGATTATTTGTGTATGATTGTGTATGTGTATGATTATTTACACATATTAAATAATATGTGTATGATTATTTGTGTTTGGAGGTTACATTGTTGAAGCGAATTGTGATTTGCGTCATTTACCAGTAAGACATTTGTTTTGATTGTATTGGTATTTTAACCCGCGCCGGGCCAGTGCTCTGAGATTCCGCGCCGGGCCGGGGGGGGGGGGGGGGTGTCTGAACACCCTCCCCTTCTAACTCGGCTCCTGGGCCATGTAGCGACACGCGGTAAGCGGCAATCGGAAGAACGGCCAAAATAAGGACGAAAACACTTCGGTCATTTTTCGGGTCAGGTCAAAGGTCAGGTCACCAGAGGTCACCAAATGTAAAATGTCGACTATTTCAACATTTTTGAAACTGCCAACGGCTATCTCGGGAACCGATAGAGCTACAGCGCCGCGGAAAAGCGCATTCGATAGCCCTTTTACAGACCTTTCTGATTAATGTTCTCAGATTTGACCTCAGGTCAACATTTTTAGCCTCCAGAGGGAAAAAACTCCAAAATAGTCGTTTTTTTTCGAAAAGAGTTTTTTTCGGCAATAACTTTTGACTCAAAAGAGCCATGACAATACTTTTGCCAGCATCGTGTTCCTCTCGTCGAGACACGTCGAATGAACTATAATTTGACCTTGAAAAGTCAACTGGAAAATTTGACCTCAGGTCAAGGTCATGACCTGAGGTCAAGGTCATGACCTGACCGGAAAAGGTCATGTTGCATATCAGTCGATCCGCAACGTCGAGCCGAACACATGGAAGGTGGTTTCAGCGCTCTAGCACGCATCTATCAGAAGTTTTTAGCGAAAAACTGTTAGAATTTGTTCGTGACCTGAGATGACCTCGGGGACATATCGACGGGGCCGAGTTGCCATTTTCCGGTTCAGTGTGTCAATTTTACCTACATCTCGATGTTTGAGTGTCTAGAATAGCGTTCGTGCAAAACAGACGCTTTTCAATTTTCTCCCATTAACTTATAACGGAGAGACCGCAAAATTGACCCGACCCTTGGTCACCGATATAAAAATTCCGAGATATCCATTTTTAAAATATTTTTGCATTGATCAGTCGCTTAAAGTTTTAACCCTATTAGTGGCAGGGGGGGGGGGGTTGTTTTTATCCACCCCTCAGGTTTTTCGGGAATATCTCCGAAACCGCTGAAGCTACGATGCTGAAATTTTCTGACTTTTCCTAAAACTAAATTGGGCACATTCCCTGAAAATTTCAAGTTCATAACTTTACCAGGGGCGGCTCCAGAGCACTGGGAATTGGGGGGTCCTATACGTGAAGCGAGTCATTTGGGCGAAGATCACGATGCTGCACCAGTTTTACGAACAGGGAATGAAAGGTATCATGTGATAACATATACAAAGTTATTGTGCATCCTCTTTTGACACGTTTTTGCTATAATAGGCGGATCCAGGCGTCCAAAAAGGGGGGTTATTTTTTACCTCCCAACATAGGTGCCCTGACACCGCCTATGCATGACCAATACAATTTTAGTCGTTCTCTCATAAGAAAATTGTAACATAACAAGACCATTGCCACCCTTTTTAGAAACAGTACCAACAAAAACCTTATTTACTATACTTTTTGTGTACCCCCAATCTCAATGATCTGTATCCGCCTATGATTTTTGAAAATGCATATTTTTAGGATCCATGTGAATGCCTGGTTCATTCTCTATCGATCGGCAAAAGTTGCGTTAAGATTGGTTCAGAAACCTGGCCGTGATAAACAGTCTAAAATGTATCTGCAATTTGCCCGTTTTTACCCCCCTCTACCCCCCTATTGACATTTTTTAATTTTTTTTTTTTTTAGAAATGTAGATCTCGTTGAGCGAAATCGAATGCCGTTTGAATTTTGAAAATCGGCCCGTTAGATCTCGAGATATCAAGGGGGGGTCGTAAACAGCCCCCCCCTGCCACTAATAGGGGGTAGCCAGGAGCCTGCCACTAATAGGGTTAAGGCAATCGATCAATCGGTGTAGCTATGACGAGCATTCTTATTTTTTCTGAGGTTAGGTCACTTGGCGTGACCTGGTGACCTGGCCTAAGGCGACCTGGGTCTGACATTTTCACAACATGTACGGAAAAGATGCACGAACAGGCCGCCGTTTTTGAGTCATCTGCGAAAAACCGCAGGGGGGTGTTCAAACACCCCGCTCCCGGCCCGGCGCGGATTAAACTTAAGCACTTTTGCTGTACCATTTCCGATCGGCTGAGATGGGTGAGCGGCGGCGGCGCGGCTGAGCCGGCGAAATCCATAACTGCACCGCTCTGGTGGTCAGAGGCAAATGTGACACATTACTCAACCGTTTCTGCCTTTCTGCGTTTCTGCCAGTTTTAAATATTTTTGCTACCGAACAATTGGCTTAACCCTCGCCCCGTTGGGAGGGCCATTTTCGCCCCCCCCCCCCCTGTGCTCGCTCTCTTGGATTTTTAAAATTTTGGGTTTTTAACCCTAACAAATTAAAAACATGATTTTTTTTAGAAAAACTAAAAAAAATCCATTTTTTCGAATTTCGAAAAAAAACGGAATATATTTGATAGTCACTTCGCTCTTCTATATACATACCAAATTTCAGATCGATATCTCGTTTTTTTGGCCAAGTTATAGTAAAAAAAACTTTTCAAAAATGATGACGTCAAAATTTTGAACTCAATTTTAGCGATTCTAGACCACGTACGGCAAAACAAAGACCACCATCGAACTCCCCGTGACAAGCTGCATCGATTCGATACTCATTTTATGCAAAAATATTAACCTTGAAATTTGACCTTATTTGACCTGACCTTGACCTGACCTTGACATGACCTTGACCAAAACGTGACGTAAGCTAGCCCCAAAGGCTGCCTGACCCACATAATCGCATTTGTCATGTAAAATGGAGCGTAAAACATGTATCACACGACACTTTCATATTGTGACCCCCCAGTGACCTGAGCTCTGTGACCTGACCTGGTATCAGTGACCTCAAATAGTAAAATACTAGGGTGACCCGCGTGCTCCGCAACGCGAAAAGGGATATTTTCGATCGGCGGGTGTTCGGTTGTTCTTGTGTCGGTTGGGTTATCCATCCATTTCGGTCGATTGCTTTTTGATGGCTAAATGATTTGGTTTGGAAAGAATATCCATCGCATCGAGGTGCCCGTGTCTGATAAGCATGCTTTCTACTTCAGAACCTGTCAATAGTTCTGTGAACCTGTCAAATGTGTTTTATAATTCAGGTGCGTAGTTTTTTGACAAATGAAAGGCGTAGATAATTTTCGCTAAAAATGGATTTGCAGAGGTTTGAAACGTTTATATTTTTAAGAATACTGTTGCTTGTCATGCAAACGTGATGATTGGATCTTGGAGAGAATTGAATGCTCTTTCCAATGATAGCATTTTCAATTGTCAAACGTATCAGGTTAAGCAGCAAAACCCGTGCAATTATTTAGTGGCACATTATTGACAAATAGCATTTTCTCCAGCGATTTCTTCCACCTTGTTTTTGATCAATTAGCTTTTCACAATTTTTCCATGAGAGGCGGTACGTTTCCCTTGCCAATAGGCATTGTTTTAACTCTCTCAGTCTGACGGTCATGTGAAAATAAAATAAAATCCAAAAAACCGTCCGAAACGTCAATTTTTCAAACAAAAGTGCCCTCACGGGTGCACGTGGCACGTGCCACCCCTGCACCGCACACCATTCGATTACCCGTTCGAATCTCTACACGATGCTGTTTTCCCCGTGACGATCGGGTGCACGGTTACCGAGATATTGCACGGGAACCGGACCCGTGTCGGGCAAATTTAGCCATTTTCGCCCGTTTTTGCCAGCCGATTAATACATGTAAAGTCTATGACGCGAATTTGCAGTTTTTGGGCACGCGCCACGCGCTCGCTATCGATCCGATCGAGCCGAGACCGCTCAAAGGCACGTTGTCCATCCTTGTTCTATGAGTTGCGCAAACTTCAGCGCGGTAGGTGCAACGGTGTGACCTGTAACCCGCGCTACGTAGCACCATGTCGCGACCTCGGTTACAGACAGAAACTACGTCACCTCAAATAGTAATATAGACAAGCGGCTGCGCCACTTGCTTTGCTGCGTGGTAGGAAAAAATTGCGGCACCAGCCAATTTGCTTTCGAATGATGTTCGATTCAAATCGATGTGTCGTCTAGAAGCATAGATATGGACGGAAATGTGAAGAGAATTTAAAAAAGAACTGTTCTGAGGCCTTTGTTGGATGAAATTGGCTGATACGGGGTCAAGACGGGTCAAAGGGGTCAGCCCCGGTCACTTTGGGTGAGGCCAGGTCACAAAGGTCACCTCGCGTCCGATGGGATCAGCCCGGGCCACTCACCACTGTTCAACTTTTGCCTCCACCACTACCCCTTCCCCTACCACTACCCCTACCACTACCCCTACCACTACCACTACCACTACCCCTACCACTACTACTACCCATACTCCTACCCCTACCCCTACCACTACCCCTACCACTGCCCCTACCACTACCCCTACCACTGCATCTACCACTACCACTACCACTACCCCTACCCCTACCACTACTACTACCCATGTTCCTACCCATACCACTACCCCTACCACTACCCCTACTACTACCCCTACTACTACCCCTACTACTACCCCTACCACTACTACCCCTACCACTACCCCTACCCCTACCCCTACTACTACTACCACTACCCCTACCCCTACCCCTACTACTACTCCTACCAGTATAGCGCCTTTTGGGGCGACTAACGGAGCGAGCGAGGGGGTGAGTCTTGCACGTGCGAAATTTCGAGGGGGTACCTCCAACTGACTTGTGCACGGCACCCTACTGACCGGTTTCTAGCGATGTGCCAAATTTGAGCACAATCGGCCCAGCCGTTCTCTAGATCTGGGAGCGGCACCCTGCACGTGCGCACGTGCAAAATGGGTCCCAACTGACTTGTGCACGGCACCCTACTAACTGGTCCCTAACTGTGTACCAAATTTGAGCGTCATCGGTCCAGCCGTTCTCGAGATCTGGAAACGACCCCTGCACGTGCGCACGTGCAGCAGCACCCCAACTCTGGCACATGGATATGCAGTGCCTAGTGGGTGCCTACCTACATGCCAACTTTCAGCGCAATCGGCCAAGTAGTTACCGAGATATTGCAACAATTACAAAACTGACACCTCTTCGTTTTGCACGTGGCACGTGCATAAGGGGTCACCCACATGCATCGGGAATAGTCCAATACTTGGTAGAAGGAATGAAGCTACCCTACAAAAATTACCGCATGTAAATCGGTCAAGTCGTTGCTGAGATATAACCCGCGCCCCGCTGGGCTATTCAGCCATACGCGCCCTGCTGGGGGGGGGGGGGCAGATTCTGCCCCCCTGTCTAACTTCCGAACCGATGGTCGTAGAAAGACGGGGAAAACGGCAATCGAAAGCTCTCAACAAGGCGGATCTTAAGAGCCCAAATTTTTTTGCTTAAGTAGGTCAGAGGTCAGGTCAAGGTCAGGTCAAGGGTACAAAATGCAAGTTTCTACAGTATCGGCCTTGCACCGTAGTTGCCGAAGAATGGACTGAGACTGATTGCCCAAAACGTGTTCTTAGACTACCAAGACAATATTCGTTGCACACAATGTCATTCAAAGGTCAAGGTCAAGGTCAGGTCAGGTCAGGTCAGGTCACCAAAAACAAAATATAGAAAAGGGCATGTGCGACACATGTTTTATGGGTCATTTTACTCATGGAATTCAATAGGCACACTCAATAAGTGATATGGACCACCTCTGGATGAATTTCAGGTCGAGGTCAGGTCAAGGTCAGGTCAAGTGAGGTCAAATTTTGAGAAGTTGGTTGTTAAGGCCTAAAAAGGTGTCTATCCGATGCAGTTTTTCACGGCGAATCGAATGGTGCTATTTTTGTTTCCGTACGAGGTCTAGAACTTCCAAAAAAATCATTTTTCAAAAATTTTGTGTGTCATGACGTAATAAAATTTTGAATAACTCCCACATTTTTTAACCGATTCTTCTAAAAATTGGTATGTAGGTGCACATAGACCACTTCTTTGACATATATTCCGGTTTTTTCGATAAACTCAAAATTTTTGATTTTATAAATATTTTCCCAAAAAAGTCAGTTTTTTGAAGAAAAAAATTTAGGCCAAAATCCAAAATTTTCAAAAAACCGAGATAGCCATTTGATAGACAAAGTAGAATCACGTATAACCTTTTTTGTTACGTCTTGATTCCTTTAAAAATGAAGATGTTAGCGGCGTTTGAAATTTTGCCGTTTTTGAGGCGAAAATGGCGAACATGACGTCACTAAAACGTCAATTTCTCAAAAATTTTCCGACGGATTTCGCTCAAATTTTAGGGGAACGTGTCAAATTGATGTATGATAAGGTACTGAAAGTTTGACGTCGCTGGCGTAACGCGTTTAGAAGTTATTGGCGAAAAACGGGAGGGGGGGGGCAGATTCTGCCCCCCCCCCCAGCGGGGCGCGGGATAAGCCTCGCAAAAGCGTCCGCACGGCCGGCCGGCCGGCCGGCCGGCCGCTCATACTCAGAAATTTCCGTTATTCTACGTAAGACTCCGCTCGCTTCGCTCGCTCCGTAACCACTACCCCTACCCCTACCCCTACCCCTACCTCCTAGCACTACTACTACCCCTACCACTACCACTACCTACCACTGGGTCATGTCAGGTCACATACTAATTGGATCCAATACATGTTTTTAAAAAATCAGAATTTAAAAGATCTTCTAGCACCGCTCCTATTCGTTCCATTTCATTACCCTTAATCGATTTTGTCGGGAATAGCGCTTTGTGACAAATGTGGCGTGTTACGGCAAACGCGGTGCATATTCACCCGGTGATTGAGCATGCATCTTTGCACCAAATTACACCCATATCGGACCATATTTGACAAAACTGTGCGATTTGCGGCAAAAATGACGCCCTGAGATAATTGTTGCGCATTCCGGCAAACGCGGCGCATCTGTACCTGTTGGTTGAGCATGCATCCTGGCACCAAGTTGTACCCTTATTGCAGCATATTAGATAAAGTTGTGCAATTTGCGGCAAAAATGACGCCTTGTGACCAATGTGACGCATTGCGGCAAACGCGGTGCGTTTTTATACTTGTATCACAAACTCTTCCCATTGAACGAAAATCAACACATTCTCTCGCCACTTTTTATTCAAATTAAAAACCTGCCCATCCGCCAATGCGAGGCACCCGCCACCGATCGGCATGCATTTAGCTCACAAAGTTTGTCGACCCCGGCTCTCAATGAAGATCTACGAAACGATCAAAATTTCATTGGTGTCCTTCCAGCGCGCCTCACGCGCGAACCGTGCACCCCAGCGAGTCGGAACCTAGAAAAGGCGCTGACCCGTTCTGTCACCTATAAGGTGTGCAAATTTCAGCCCCCTACGTCGTACCGTCTGCCCTGTAGCCGTAACAAATTGAACCCACTACACGATGTGTGGACACACAAACTCACAGACAGACGGATTCTGTTTGAATAGTAAGTTAGACAAGCGGCTGCGCCACTTGCTTTGCTGCGTGGTAGGAAAAAAAATTGCGGCACCAGCCAATTTGCTTTCGAATGGTGTTCGATTCAAATCGATGTGTCGTCTAGAAGCATAGATATGGACGGAAATGTGAAGAGAATTTAAAAAAGAACTGTTCTGAGGCCTTTGTTGGATGAAATTGGCTGATACGGGGTCAAGACGGGTCAAAGGGGTCAGCCCCGGTCACTTTGGGTGAGGCCAGGTCACAAAGGTCACCTCGCGTCCGATGGGATCAGCCCGGGCCACTGTTCAACTTTTGCCTCCACCACTACCCCTTCCCCTACCACTACCCCTACCACTACCCCTACCACTACCACTACCACTACCCCTACCACTACTACTACCCATACTCCTACCCCTACCACTACCCCTACCACTACCCCTACCACTGCCCCTACCACTACCCCTACCACTGCATCTACCACTACCACTACCACTACCCCTACCCCTACCACTACTACTACCCATGTTCCTACCCATACCACTACCCCTACCACTACCCCTACTACTACCCCTACTACTACCCCTACCACTACTACCCCTACCACTACCCCTACCCCTACCCCTACTACTACTCCTACCACTACCCCTACCCCTACCCCTACTACTACTCCTACCACTACCCCTACCCCTACCCCTACCCCTACCTCCTAGCACTACTACTACCCCTACCACTACCACTACCTACCACTGGGTCATGTCAGGTCAAATACTAATTGGATCCAATAAATGTTTTTAAAAAATCAGAATTTAAAAGATCTTCTAGCACCGCTCCTATTCGTTCCATTCCATTACCCTTAATCGATTTTGTCGGGAATAGCGCTTTGTGACAAATGTGGCGTGTTACGGCAAACGCGGTGCATATTCACCCAGTGATTGAGCATGCATCTTTGCACCAAATTACACCCATATCGGACCATATTTGACAAAACTGTGCGATTTGCGGCAAAAATGACGCCCTGAGATAATTGTTGCGCATTCCGGCAAACGCGGCGCATCTGTACCTGTTGGTTGAGCATGCATCCTGGCACCAAGTTGTACCCTTATTGCAGCATATTAGATAAAGTTGTGCAATTTGCGGCAAAAATGACGCCTTGTGACCAATGTGACGCATTGCGGCAAACGCGGTGCGTTTTTATACTTGTATCACAAACTCTTCCCATTGAACGAAAATCAACACATTCTCTCGCCACTTTTTATTCAAATTAAAAACCTGCCCATCCGCCAATGCGAGGCACCCGCCACCGATCGGCATGCATTTAGCTCACAAAGTTTGTCGACCCCGGCTCTCAATGAAGATCTACGAAACGATCAAAATTTCATTGGTGTCCTTCCGGCGCGCCTCACGCGCGAACCGTGCACCCCAGCGAGTCGGAACCTAGAAAAGGCGCTGACCCGTTCTGTCACCTATAAGGTGTGCAAATTTCAGCCCCCTACGTCGTACCGTCTGCCCTGTAGCCGTAACAAATTGAACCCACTACACGATGTGCGGACACACAGACTCACAGACAGACGGATTCTGTTGGAATAGTAAGTTAGATGTGTTTGAAGAACATTTCCCCATCGATGATTTTCAATGAAATGCATTTTACTCGATTTTACAACGCATTTCTTGAAATGCCTGTAAACGGTGAAAATTGGACCTTTGACCTGACCTGTGACGTCATCGGTTTGACCTAGGTCAATAAAATTGGGTCACAAGGTAGTTCCCTGATAGAGCTATCCAACACCGTTTTCCGCTTGTCGCTAGGTTGCGTGGTTCTCGAGATCTTAGGGGGGGGGGGCAAAATGCCCCCCCCCCCCAACAGGGCGCGTTGCTCGGCACAGCCCAACGGGGCGCGGGTTAACCTTTACTCTTCTGGATTGGATATAGGATGTCGAGTTGGATATCGAGGATATCGAATAGACGTTCTACAGCTTACTGATGACACATCTTTGTAAGCGTTAACAAAGTGCATGGATGAATGCGACTTTTTGAAAGAATCTTGGCTGTTACCAAACTTCCTAAACACAAATCAATTATCTAGATGCTAGATATACATCTATTATATTTCAGATCCCCTGTCAGTATTGGCAGCACCACCCCAAGCACCGCCGGCCTCAGGACCAAGCCCACCACCAGCGGGCGTGAGTTCACCAGCTGAATCTGCTTATTGATTTTTGCAAATTGTCCGGTTATCGTGTCCCGTTTCCGTGCTCCGTTCCCGTGTTCCACTCCGGTGTCCTGTTTTATATCTGTTTCCGTGTCCCGTGTTCCGTGCCCCGTTCCATGTCCTGTTCCCGTGTCCCGTTTCCGTGTCATGTTTCTGTGTCCCGTTTCAGTGTTGTGCTTTACCTTACGTGCCCACCTTACGTTTATTCTAAATAATTTTGACTACATGAATCTAAAACAACATTCATAGGTTATCTGGAATAATCACCTGTCCATTTACTGCACCGGCAGATTGACGGAGGCGGGTGTGCGGCTCTGGCGCAGCTGAGCCGTCGACCGCCGGAGCCAATCCGGCAGTCCGGCATTTCAGCTCGATAGGCGTTATCACAAGTGTATTCGCGGCCATTGGGGCGACGTAAGAAAAGAAGAAAACAACTGGCCCCAAGAACTTTAAATTATCAAATAGCATGCACCTTTTCCTTGATATGTGGAGAATTTACCATTAATTGTTAGAGAAAATTGCATTTAAAATCTTCCATTTATGCTTTTTTCATCGTTTGCACAGTATGTTCTTTTACTAAGCTAGAAACACTAATTAGAAATAGTTCCCGCATCATCAAGAACAATAGGGAAGGCTTGAAGTGAATACAATAATCTAAACGGTTTTGTAATCCATGAGAAGACACTTCTAAAATTGCCAGTAGAAATATTAAAGGCAAAAGTTCAACTTTTTCACAAGACGGATGGCTATTAACCTATTCAACGTGTGACAACTCAGCCGGTATATCGTCGCCTACCTACAGCCCAGCTTTCCCTAGTGACCGATAGAGGCGCTGCTATCGATGTCCGCCCGTGCCGCCTAACGTGCCGCACACTCGCCCGTCACAGGATCAGAGGCCTCCCGAGACAGGTTAGTTTGGGGGACTTTTTTGGGGGGAAAGGGAATTGATGCTTTGGAATTCACTTGGTAGCTATACTTGATAACAAGCAAGCTGTTGATCATACCATTTCTCAATCATATCCACCAATTTATAGATCTCTAATGAAAACATTTATTCATTAGTTATCTCATTTCAGGTGTAGCTGAGAAGGTGACAGTCCCGGCATCGCTCTTCGGGTGGTAAGAGTCAAATGTGAAATTGGAGAACGATTTCCTGAATGTTGTGATAGCACAAGTGGAGTTTTACTCCATTTTGAGGCAATAATTTCATTGAAGAACTTTGAGCATGACGTTTGGCACATGCTTTATTCTTCTGCATATCGACTATCGAGTATCCAGTCGTATATCCCTCGCCCGCACATGGGGGGGGGGGGTGGTTGCCACCCCCCCCCCCCAGGTAGTCTTTCTGCTCTGCACTCAACATTTTTAGAGCTAGAAGGCTGATTTTTCGTATAGCTGCTTCTCTATCCTTTCTTGATGTCCACTGAAAATTTCAAGTTTCTGTGACCTTTGGTTTCGGAGATATGACCTTGTTTTTCAGGTCATGTCATGACCCAAATGGCCAATTCTCGACATCTTGCGTTGGCTATGGGCCTTGTGAGCTTTTGACACCTTGATTTCGGCCTTTTTTACCAGTCTTACCTCCCACCTATCATGGAACATGTTGTTCGACGATGTACAGATGTCAAGGTCAAGGTCAAGGTCAACCTAGGTCATCTAAGATAATTGCGTTTTAGGCAAGCGGAATTTACTTTTTGTGAAGTTTTTTGACTGCATTTTTGGTAAAAGCTTCTCAGATCATGATTTCATGTAATATGGTCACATAAACAATCGGTGCACACATCAGTATACACACAGACACACACAGACATACAAACACATATAATTGACCGTGACCTAACTTGACCTGAAATGACCTCAGCAGCAAAAACCTGGTCGGGTAGTGTGAGAAAGAGGTTCTAGCTGGCTTGGCACCAGAAAACGGCATCGTCATCGGTATATGATAAGCAGCGCACTTGATATCCAACGGTGACCCAAAACAGCAACATTTTTTAGTTTGACCTGACCTGGAAGGTCAATGACTGACCTAAGAAGGTAAAACTGGGTATCATTGGATTCGTCTCTTCCCAAAAAATCTTTTTGGTCTTTACCGCTAAGCTCTATCTCCAACAGGAACGAAATGGCGCGGGGGGGGGGTGGCAACCACCCCCCCCCCCCATGTGCGTTCTAGGATGGGAAAATGGCATGTGCGGGCGAGGGATATAGAATATTGAGGAGAATATCGAGTATACGTGCTGTAGAAAATTGATTCATAAAATACATTTGTAAAAAGTGACGAATTACAATGCTCTGACGTATGCGACTTTAGTGCACGTAAATAAGCTACCACTAAACACAAGTCAATTGTCTAGGTGCTGGTAATGCATATATCGTCTTTCAGATCCCCTGCCAGCATTGGCAGCACCGCCACCAGCACCGCCGGCCTCAGGACCAAGCCCACCACCAGCGGGCGTGAGTTCACCAGCGGAATCTGCTTATGATATACACATATTTTCCGGGGTCAATGACCTGTGTTCCGTTTCCGTGTCCCGTCCCCGTGTATTTTTATATATAAAGTCCTTCTTTGTTATATATGCTAACATAGACTACTCTATGTCAATAATGCAATTGTCAGAATTACAGTAGCTAGTAGTAATAGTAATACAGTAGTGTATGGTGCTAATCAAAGTAAAACTAGTAACATACATGTAACGTCATACATAAATCATCTGGAATGATCACCTGTCCATTTAGGGGAAGTTGGGGGAACGCCGAAGACTTTTTTTCTGACGCCCGTAGCACGCAAGGTAGACAACATAAGCTATTCTTGTTGGCGTCATTCGAGAGGCCAGTCTTTTGCCTTTCAAACATACCAGGCGCATTTGATGAATTCGCATACCGTTAAGCGCACAAACTAAAAATATCAAAGAAGTGACTTTTTCGGCGTTGCCCGGACTGCGGGGAAAGCCGAAAATGGGAGAAATGATCTACGGGGAATGCCGACATTGATGTTTTGCCATTTTATCTCAAACTTTATCCAGAATTGATCAAAGCTGACACGCGTTTTAAGAGCTTGAGGACGCGGTGCACACTGGAAGTTATAATTGTGTGATATAATAAGAACATGCCAGGTAAATCATTCCTTATAGGTAACAGGCCGTTGTGTCGGTTGAAAGTGTAATTTGTGTGACTAAAAATACGCGTTGCTATTCTACAGCAGTAAAGTCCACGTAGCGTGCTTTTAACACGTGCGTAATCGCACGTTTTCGGCATTACCCCAGCCTGCCATACTTTCATTTGCAGGCCCATAACTTTTCAACGTGCTGTATAAATTTCAAATAGGCAGCACACTTATGCAAAGACATGCTAAAGATTACTTGACCGAATTGGCCAGACAAACGGTAGCATAATGAGTAAGAAATGCAGCTTCAAAGGCGCATGTAGTACAAGGGAAACGTACCTTGAAAACGCTCTTGGCGCCGTAACAGTCGAAGTATTCCGAATGACGACTCGTAACAAACATGCGATAATTGTAGTCACTTAAGCTTCAGAGCATCACTGACAGGTGGCATCCATGTCTTACGGTTTTCGAAATATCTCGAATTTCGGCTTTGCCCCAACTCCGGCATTGCCCCAACTTCCCCTACTACACCGGCAGGTTGACGGAGGCGGGTGTGCGGCTCTGGCGCAGCTGAGCCGTCGACCGCCGGAGCCAATCCGGCAGTCCGGCATTTCAGCTGCCGCACACTCGCCCGTCACAGGATGAGAAGCCTCCCGAGACAGGTTAGTTTGGTGGGCGATTTTTGCATGATGCATGCCTGTTTATGTTCCAACGTTTGTGAATATACTTGATACTAGGCGATTTGTAGTTAGCAGCATTCACAAATGACACCAGACCCATAATTATTGCATTACCAGCCCCCGGGATGACGCGTTTCCTTCCGCTGTTAGCGTCACCAGATCCCCGTGAGGCCAGCTGTCTCCATAACGGTGACCAGAGCCCGGGGACAGCCGCTCAGTGGTTATACAGCCGTGTCAGCTGACTGCTGGGTATCCTTTCAGCCCCCACGGTCACCCGGTCCGGCCGTCCGGAGCCAGTCGAGTTCTCGACAACCGGCTGCCGTCCGCCGTCTGGTGGGTGGCCGTCTGTCACCCGGTGGCAGTCCGTCTGGTGGGTAGCCGTCTGTCACCCGGTGGCAGTCCGTCCGCCGTCTGGTGGGTGGCCGTCTGTCACCCAGTGGCAGTCCGTCTACGGTGGGTAGCCGTCTGTCACCCAGTGGCAGTCCGTCCGCCGTGTGCTGGGTAGCCGTCTGTCACCCGGTGGCAGTCCGTCGGCCGTCTGGTGGGTAGCTGTCTGTCACCCGGTGGCAGTCCGTCTACGGTGGGTAGCCGTCTGTCACCCAGTGGCAGTCCGTCCGCCGTGTGCTGGGTAGCCGTCTGTCACCCGGTGGCAGTCCGTCTACCGTCTGGTGGGTAGCTGTCTGTCACCCGGTGGCAGTCCGTCGGCCGTCTGGTGGGTAGCCGTCTGTCACCCGGTGGCAGTCCGTCCGCCGTGTGGTGGGTGGCCGTCTGTCACCCGGTGGCAGTCCGTCTACGAGCAGCACACACCGGGATGTGATGCTCGGGGCCGGATGGCTGCCGTGTCTTCCCTCAGGACATGGTGGGCTCTGCACCACCTGAGGGGTCTCGGGCGATAACAGAGACGCAGTCCGATGTGGCAGCCTCCACGTGGCGGATTGCGGGTCATGCTAATAGCCACACAGAGCCACACGTAAGTATTGCACTGTAGTATTCACCAGATTTGAGTGTGTTGCAGGAACCTGACATGTGACGTCACCTGTACCGGTGTTTCCGCTTCTAATGACGACGTGGTCAGGTGTCGGCTCTGCTGCAGTGTCAAGAGGACGCACGGGCTCTCCGACAGCATCATCTTGGTCGTGGTGGCGACTGTATCCGCCAGTGGGGGTGGTATTCAGGAGATCACTAACCTCTCGTCCTATTCTCCTCTCCATGCGGTGTACTCGGTAACCACAGGTTCCGGACCAGACTGGTAGGCGGCGCTAGTGTCGCTGACGTGCTCTGTCTGCGGCTCTGTGCTCCCCTCCTCTGCCCGCTGCTCCTGTTGCTCTACCCAGACCTCACAGGTGGGTCCCCCCCTCTTCTGGTGGTGTCTACTACACACACAGTGTCAGATGACCGGTACAGTGATAAGTAATGGACAGTGCACAGTGGACCGTGGTGCAGTATATATTGACGATAAACCAGTGTGTGGTTTGTCACGCCGATGTTGTTTGCTATTTATGGCGACTCCGTGTGCTGTGTAGTGTGTGTATCACACATATCATCTGTGGTGTTTGTTGTGTGTTTGTTGTGACTACGTTGTGTTTGTTGTTTGTTACAGCTCCGGCCCGTACCGACATTGACTCACGACGAGTCTACTGAGTCATACAGAGTCATGAGGAGTCATCCAGAGTCAACGGAGTCCTGGTAGTGACCATGAGTGTCGAGGAGTCCCCGGTAGTCGGTGAGGTCCCCCCGAGTGCCTCGAGTGCCGGCAGTGAGACCTCTGCTCGGTGGGCGGGTACAGCCGCTGGTTATCGACGACTGGCCCGTCCCTCCTAGTGGTGACAGCCGTGGCAAAGGTCGGTGAGCGGCCGTCGGGCAGCTGGGGCCGCTAGCCGCTAGCGGCCCCAGCTGTCAGTCCCAGCTGGCCGGCCGTGGCAGTGACGGCTCTCAGCTGTCCGACCCGCTCCCCCTGGGGTCTCGGTATATATGTTGCAGGCACTTTAGAAAATCAGTCATTTTGTAAAATGCCTAGGCATTTTACAAAAAGACGGCTGTTTGAAAAATGACTGAACGCAACCAGGCTTTTTTCAAAATGGCTAGCCATTTTACAAAATGACTAGGCATTTTGCAAAATGCCTGACCAGCATGGAACGTAGATCCCACTACAGATACTATGGCCAACAGTTTTTGGACGTCTTTCTATACCCTATAGGTACGTGTTCAGCCTGTAGCTGATCGATTTGAAGCTCTGTGATGACGACAATGCTGAGTAACGACCAGGTTGAGTTGCAGACTCGGCTGTAGCATAAAGCATTGTTTAGTTAACGCTGTAAAAACTCCGAAGTACATCAACGCCGTTCATGTTCTGCCTGAAACTACACCTAACAAAACCAGCCGGAGACCGGCCCTAGTCAATAGGCAGGCCCGGTTGATGTACAATTACATGTAAACGAATGAGTGTAGTCTTTGTTTGATTGTGCCATTACGGACAAAACTGCATTATGTATTTGGACATTAAAAACACGTTCGAATTTAATTATAATTTCCCACTCCTTCTCTCTCATCCTCGCATTTTAACACGCGCAGTGGGAGGGGGGGGGGGCGGATTTCGCCTACCCATCCTGTTTTTCGCCAATAACTCGCGCCGCAAACATAATATTAATGTGAAATTTCGGCTACCTGTCCAGAATTGAATTGCGGATCTTCTCGTGCAAGAAATAAGAAAATCGGCTCACAACTTTTCTAGTAATAGCGGTGTAAAGTCAAACATCCTGGCGCCGCGGCGGTGCGGCGGCCGGCGCTAGCCGTTACGCGCCGCCTGAATTGTAGACTGTGCGGGGGCGGGACGGTTCCGTCTTTACATCGCGCTCCTTACCGCTGATTATATTAGATTCGCGTCAAATTCGGTGAGAAGACTGAGAAATGTACAGGCAATCATATGGTCAAAGAATTTTGAAAATCGGCCGGTAACAATTTGAGTTATGAGTGTGTAAACACAAAATTGTGATTGCCGCGTTTCCCGCGTCGGCCGATCCCGCTTCAGCCGGCGATATCTTACCCTTAGCAGGCTTCTAACTGCCATATTTATTGTTGGATTATCTAGAAATTCACCATACATACTCAAAAATGTTTGTTCTTTCGTATAGTGAAAGAAAAAAGAAAATCGGCCGGTAACTTTTGGAGTTATCGGCGTGTAAACGCAAAAAAGTCGCTCATATGGCAGATTTGACCACATTTGACCTCATTTGACCTTGAAGATATTGACCAATGGTCATGAAATTCACACACAACAAAATTTTCCAGGGCCTTCACCTACCCTCCAAATTTCAGATTAGAAGAGTCAGACATTTCGTTTTTCTCACATCCGCCCCTCCCCCCTTCCACTGGGCGTAGTACTCGCAACCCTTCCACTGCGCGTGTTAACCCTCGCCCATGTAGGGGGGGGGTTGGTGCAACCCCCCCCCTGAGGTTTTTCGGAAATAGTGCAAAAACGGCGGCGCGCAGCGCCGCCAAATTTTGGGTACCTTATGGGGCAAACCTTGCGCATCTTTTGATGAAAAAAATTTGACCGGGTCATGTCAGGTCACGGAGTTATGACGTCACAAAGGGAACAGCCTCCGGCCGGATTTTCACAAACTGAGTGCCAACGCCCGAGGTTTCCTGCCGGTGGTACGGACATCGGTTGATGGATCGTGATGAAACTTCCCATGCATGTTGGGGCAAGTATTGGCTATCATGTGGTATAAGAAACTTGACCGGGTCAGGTCAGGTCACGGAGCTATGACGTCACAAGAGGAACAGCGTCCGGTACTATTTTTGAAAAGCGCCCGAACCACTATTTTGCTAATTCTTGTCACCTCAATGGGAATATGCAGCAATATTAGCTTCTATAGGGAGCAAATGGACATCCCAAATCCAAAAATACAATCAGATTTCAAAAATTTAAATTTTGATTTTTCGAATTTCTGCCGCCGACTGTGACCTTGCCGACTTCCGGCGCTCCCAACGCGCCATTTTTAGAGCTAGGGAAACGAAATACATACCAAACGATAGAGAATTGATCAAGGAACACGATAGTGAAGGTTTCAAGTCGATATCTCCCACCGTTTTGCCGCAATCGCCGCGGAAAATTTGAAAAAGTCTATTTTTCCGAAAATTTGACCTTTGACCGGTCAAAAGTAGGTCAAATGTTGACCTAGGACCAAAAAATATACCACCAATCGCGAGATCTCGGCGAGAGCAATCCGTTGGTCTTTTCCGCTAAGCTCTACGACGCTCCGTTTTCAAACGCCAAGGGGGGGGGTCGCACCAACCCCCCCCCCCTGCATGGGCGAAGGTGGCAGATCGCCGTTTACGGGCGAGGGTTAAGAAACATCGTCGCTGTCAGTTCTATTTATTATTGCAGTGCGTACTGCGATGGCACCGGCTGCTGCACGTTAGGCCATGCTTCCTGCACGTACAGTGTGCTGTGCACATCTTCCTGCATGAGCACTTCAAAAATCCCTGGCCGGTGCCCCCTGACGCGAGACGCGCGGCCTGTCGCACGCCACGCTGACTGTGCCGTCGGGGACATCGACACGCCGGAGACGCCTAAGTGTGTGGGATCGAATCCTCGCGACCTCTAATAGTTTTACAGATACGGGCCGGCATAGAGCCAGTCGGTTGTTGACGCTCCAGATCGATCATTTTAAATCCAGCAGCGTCGCTGACGTGGGGCCTGGGGGTTGGAAATGTCGCGGGCCTGCACTTCTCAAAATTGAGGTAGTATGGACTTCCCACTGCTGGACTTCTCTGGTCATAATGCTGGACTCCTCGGTCCACCTACACGCTACCAAAACGTATATAATTAGGTACTCGTATCTACAACACGCTGCTCAGTCATTTTGTAAAATGGCTAGGTATTTTGTAAAATGCCTAGGCATTTTGCAAAATGACTGGAGAGTCAGTCATTTTGTAAAATGCCTAGGCTTTTTGCAAAAAGCCTGGAAAATCAGGCATTTTGCAAAATGCCTAGGCATTTTACAAAATGACTGATTTTCTAAAGTGCCTGCAACATATATATCGGACTGGCCACAGCTCGCCCTCGGCTGGTGGAGCTCCGCTCCGTCCCCCGTCGGTAAGACCGCTCGTCGGAGCCGACGGACGCACAGCTCGCTGACCGTCGGTACCGACGGGCCGGGTGGCCGAGCTGAGAGACCGGGCTGCTGCCGCCCACCGTCTGGGGACGGACCCAGAGGGACAGTCCTCGTGGTATATACCGCTGAGAGACCGGGCTGCTGCAGCCCACCGTCTGGGGACGGACCCAGAGGGACAGTCCTCGGGGTATATACCGCTGAGAGACCGGGCTGCTGCAGACCACCGTCTGGGGACGGACCCAGAGGGACAGGCCTCGTGGTATATACCGCTGAGAGACCGGGCTGCTGCAGACCACCGTCTGGGGACGGACCCAGAGGGACAGTCCTCGTGGTATATACCGCTGAGAGACCAGGCTGCTGCAGACCACCGTCTGGGGCCGGACCCAGAGGGACAGTCCTCGGGGTATATACCGCTGAGAGACCGGGCTGCTGCAGCCCACCGTCTGGGGCCGGCCCCTCGGGACAGTCCTCGTGGTATATACCGCTGAGAGACCGGGCTGCTGCATCCCACCGTCTGAGGACGGACCCAGAGGGACAGTCCTCGTGGTATATACCGCTGAGAGACCGGGCTGCTGCAGACCACCGTCTGGGGACGGACCCAGAGGGACAGTCCTCGTGGTATATACCGCTGAGAGACCGGGCTGCTGCAGACCACCGTCTGGGGACGGACCCAGATGGACAGTCCTCGTGGTATATACCGCTGAGAGACCGGGCTGCTGCAGCCCACCGTCTGGGGACGGACCCAGAGGGACAGTCCTCGTGGTATATACCGCTGAGAGACCGGGCTGCTGCAGCCCACCGTCTGGGGACGGACCCAGAGGGACAGTCCTCGTGGTATATACCGCTGAGAGACCGGGCTGCTGCAGACCACCGTCTGGGGACGGACCCAGAGGGACAGTCCTCGTGGTATATACCGCTGAGAGACCGGGCTGCTGCAGACCACCGTCTGGGGACGGACCCAGAGGGACAGTCCTCGTGGTATATACCGCTGAGAGACCGGGCTGCTGCAGCCCACCGTCTGGGGACGGACCCAGAGGGACAGTCCTCGTGGTATATATGTTGCAGGCACTTTAGAAAAAATCAGTCATTTTGTAAAATGCCTAGGCATTTTGCAAAATGCCTGATTTTCCAGGCTTTTTGCAAAAAGCCTAGGCATTTTACAAAATGACTGACTCTCCAGTCATTTTGCAAAATGCCTAGGCATTTTACAAAATACCTAGCCATTTTACAAAATGACTGAGCAGCGTGTTGTAGATACGAGTACCTAATTATATACGTTTTGGTAGCGTGTAGGTGGACCGAGGAGTCCAGCATTATGACCAGAGAAGTCCAGCAGTGGGAAGTCCATACCTACCTCAATTTTGAGAAGTGCAGGCCCGCGACATTTCCAACCCCCAGGCCCCACGTCAGCGACGCTGCTGGATTTAAAATGATCGATCTGGAGCGTCAACAACCGACTGGCTCTATGCCGGCCCGTATCTGTAAAACTATTAGAGGTCGCGAGGATTCGATCCCACACACTTAGGCGTCTCCGGCGTGTCGATGTCCCCGACGGCACAGTCAGCGTGGCGTGCGACAGGCCGCGCGTCTCGCGTCAGGGGGCACCGGCCAGGGATTTTTGAAGTGCTCATGCAGGAAGATGTGCACAGCACACTGTACGTGCAGGAAGCATGGCCTAACGTGCAGCAGCCGGTGCCATCGCAGTACGCACTGCAATAATAAATAGAACTGACAGCGACGATGTTTCTTAACACGCGCAGTGGAAGGGTTGCGAGTACTACGCCCAGTGGAAGGGGGGAGGGGCGGATGTGAGAAAAACGAAATGTCTGACTCTTCTAATCTGAAATTTGGAGGGTAGGTGAAGGCCCTGGAAAATTCTGTTGTGTGTGAATTTCATGACCATTGGTCATGAAATCTTCAAGGTCAAATGAGGTCAAATGTGGTCAAATCTGCCATATGAGCGACTTTTTTGCGTTTACACGCCGATAACTCCAAAAGTTACCGGCCGATCTTCTTTTTTCTTTCACTATACGAAAGAACAAACATTTTTGAGTATGTATGGTGAATTTCTAGATAATCCAACAATAAATATGGCAGTTAGAAGCCTGCTAAGGGTAAGATATCGCCGGCTGAAGCGGGATCGGCCGACGCGGGAAACGCGGCAATCACAATTTTGTGTTTACACACTCATAACTCAAATTGTTACCGGCCGATTTTCAAAATTCTTTGACCATATGATTGCCTGTACATTTCTCAGTCTTCTCACCGAATTTGACGCGAATCTAATATAATCAGCGGTAAGGAGTGCGATGTAAAGACAGAACCGTCCCGCCCCCGCACAGTCTACAATTCAGGCGGCGCGTAACGGCTAGCGCCGGCCGCCGCGCCGCCGCGGCGCCAGGATGTTTGACTTTACACCGCTATTACTAGAAAAGTTGTGAGCCGATTTTCTTATTTCTTGCACGAGAAGATCCGCAATTCAATTCTGGACAGGTAGCCGAAATTTCACATTAATATTATGTTTGCGGCGCCAGTTATTGGCGAAAAACAGGATGGGTAGGCGAAATCCGCCCCCCCCCCTCCCACTGCGCGTGTTAAAATGCGAGGATGAGAGAGAAGGAGTGGGAAATTATAATTAAATTCGAACGTGTTTTTAATGTCCAAATACATAATGCAGTTTTGTCCGTAATGGCACAATCAAACAAAGACTACACTCATTCGTTTACATGTAATTGTACATCAACCGGGCCTGCCTATTGACTAGGGCCGGTCTCCGGCTGGTTTTGTTAGGTGTAGTTTCAGGCAGAACATGAACGGCGTTGATGTACTTCGGAGTTTTTACAGCGTTAACTAAACAATGCTTTATGCTACAGCCGAGTCTGCAACTCAACCTGGTCGTTACTCAGCATTGTCGTCATCACAGAGCTTCAAATCGATCAGCTACAGGCTGAACACGTACCTATAGGGTATAGAAAGACGTCCAAAAACTGTTGGCCATAGTATCTGTAGTGGGATCTACGTTCCATGCTGGTCAGGCATTTTGCAAAATGCCTAGTCATTTTGTAAAATGGCTAGCCATTTTGAAAAAAGCCTGGTTGCGTTCAGTCATTTTTCAAACAGCCGTCTTTTTGTAAAATGCCTAGGCATTTTACAAAATGACTGATTTTCTAAAGTGCCTGCAACATATATAGGGGAGAGTGGGGTGGGTTGTATCAGTTTTTACTCCGAGACCCATAACCTCGTAACTATCCGTGATAAACTCATTATTTCCATGCCATCCCCTTCCTTGATTCTTCTGCTTTTTTGTGCAAAGTAACTTTTCCGCTACCTCTACCAGTTTTTCTTCTACGGTCTCCCGAATAGAACAATGTTTTTGATACAACTTGCCCCATGGCTTGGGTGAGTTGTATCACATGGTGGGGTAATTTGTATCACTATTTCACGTTTCAGGGAGTGTGCTTGCTACTGGTTTTGAACATAACAACAACATTAAATGGGGTTAATACAATGTATAGGTATGCTCAAAGGCTTCACTTTATTAGACCAAACTTAGGTCAATGCAATCCGAACGAAACATCAACAGACTAGACGCAAAAGTGGCCCGTTAAGAGCAAAGAAGCCAACACATTGTGCCGAAATGGAACGAGCATTGACTAGCTACCTACAAACGCGAGCCAGGGCTTAGCTTTCGCGATCAAAAGCAACATACCCATACATACATACATACATACATGTTACAACATACCCCACCCGGCTCTGATACAACATGTACCTAGCCGCCATCTTGGAAAAAAAACATCCTCGTGCTAAAAAACAGCGGACAGCTGGAGAAATCCGTTTTCACTCACGCAGCCTTAGAACCTACCCTCACCACCGCTACGGAGATCTTTCAAATTCGTGCACATCTAAATGCCCAGAACACACATTTTCTTGCAACTTATTTTTTTAGAATGACATTAAAAAAACATAAAATCGGCTCTCACCTCGAGACGCGTCCACTCAGCCACAAGACAGAACAGGGAAAGATGGTGCCCGGAAAACCTCTTCGGCTGGTCGTGTCGCGAGCGCCATCCATTGGATAAGTTTGGCACAATTCGCCCTGATACAACTTGGACATGATACAACTCTCCCCACTCTCCCCTATCGGTACCGGTCCTGCACCCCCGGCAGCCACACCGCGGACCATCGGTCTGAAACACACGGCTCTATGGGTGGGAACGGGCACTGGGTGGGCTCCAGAGGGGGACCGACCGGTACCGGTGGAGACGGGTACGAATGTACGGGCACTGGATGGGCTCCAGAGGGGGGCCAACCGGTACCGGTGGAGACGGGTACGAATGTACGGGCACTGGATGGGCTCCGCGGGGGACCAACCGGTACCGGTGGAGACGGGTACGAATGTACGGTCACTGGGTGGGCTCCGCGGGGTACCAACGGGGACCGGTGGAGACGGGTACGAATGTACGGTCACTGGGTGGGCTCCGCGGGGGACCAACCGGTACCGGTGGAGACGGGTACCAATGTACGGTCACTGGGTGGGCTCCGCGGGGGACCAACCGGTACCGGTGGACGGGTACGAATACGAGACAACATGCCCCGGGGAGTCATTGAGAGTCCACAGAGTCGTCGGGGTGATACCGAGTCGTCCGGAGTCAACGGACTCATCACGTGTCCTGGGGAGTCATCCGGAGTCAGCCGAGTGATGGGTGAGTCAACCGAGTCCCTCTGACTCCGAGTCACACCCGGAGTAGGAGCGAGTCGGTGGTGGTGATGGCTGAGTCAAAGATGGCGCCGATTGGTGACTGCGCGCGGTGCCCACTGGTGACGGCTGTGGTGACGTCACTGGGACGTGTGTGTGTCTGTGTGTGACGTCATAGTGACGTCACAGAGGTGTGACGTCACATGTCGCCTCCTCTCCAGCCGGTGCCCGGATACAGAGTCTCTCCAAAAAGGAAGGCCGTCCGTGACGCAACAACTTCTACCGTATCAATTCTCATTTATTATTGTTGCTTCGAAATTCGTCTCGTTGGTTTTCTTATGCACGCAAATATTTCAATCACATTGAATTTGGGTTTGCTACGTGAATTGTAGGTATAGCAATATTCATTAGCTGTTCCGGAGACACCGGGGACAAAACGTGGCAAGAAGGTGATAACTCAGAGCCGGCCGGAGTTTCCATAGAGACGATTCTCTGTGACGTTTGCCACTAAACTAGACCTTACTGCTGTCTGTCTCCAGAGACACAAAGTTTCACTAGTACGCTCAGACAAATCCTGCGCACTAGGGACAGCACGGCGCAGCTTCTGAACACACCCTTGGGATACACTCTTGCTTCAGATTTCTTGCGGGGAGGACGTGGCAAGAACAGCTGATTGACTTTGTAGTGGTGACGTGGCGGTGGAAGACATCTTGGATTTTTAAGTTTTTGGTTTCAGTTTTGTTTAACCCGCGCCCGGCTGGGGGTCCTGGATTTCCACGCCCTGCTGGGGGGGGGTGTTTGAACACCCCCCCTTCTAACTCGGCTCCTGGGCCACGTAGCGATACGCGGAAGGCGGCGTTCGAAAGAGCGTAAAAAATAATGAGGAAATCACTTCGGTCAATTTTTTGGTCAGGTCAAAGGTCAGGTCACCAGAGGTCATTGAAGGCAAAATTTCGCCGATTTCCAGGTCGAATGTCGACAATTTCCAAGAAGCCAACGCATAACTCGGGAACCAATAGAGCTACAGCGCCGCAGAAAAGCGCATTCGATAGCCCTATTAACGCCCTTTCTGAGTAATTCTCTCAGATTTGACCTAACGTCAACGGTTTTGCCTGCAGGGGGCAAAAACTGCAAAAATAGCCGATTTTTTTCGGAAACAGTTTTTCTGCAATAACTTTTGACCCAAGTCATGTACGAGCTTACTTTTACCGGCATCGTGTTCCTCTCGTCAAGACGCATCGAATGAACTATAACTTGACCTTGAAAGGTCAACTTGAAAATTTGACCTCAGGTCAAGGTCATGACCTGACCGGAAAGGGTCATGTTGCATATCAGTCGATCCGTATCGTCGAGCTGAACACATCTAAGGCGTTTTCATCGCTCTAGCATGCCTCTATCAAAAGTTATTTGCGAAAAACTGTTAGATACCATTCGTGACCTAAGATGACCTCAGGGCATAAACAGGGGTCACGGACACCATTTTCATGTTCAGTGTGTCTAAACCACTTGTAATTCAGTGTTTGGGAGTGTTTATAATGTCTTTCGTCCAAAGGAGGCGCATTTCAATTTTCTCCCATTGACTTATAATGGGGAGGTCGCAAAATTGACCTGACCTTAGGTCATCGATATCAAAATTCTGAGATATACATTTTGTACATGCTATTGCTCTTAGCAATCGCTGAAAGTTTCAAAGCGATCGGTCACTCGGTGTAGCTATGACAGACATTGAAACTTTTTATGAGGTGAGGTCACTTCAAGTGACCTGGTGACCTGACCTTGAATGACCTTGGTCTGAAATTTTAACAACATGTGTAGAATTGATGTATGATAAGGTGTACCAAAAACGGCGGCGCTCCGCGCCGCCGTTTTTGAGATATTCGCGAAAAACCACAAGGGGGGGGTGTTCAAACACCCCCCCCCAGCAGGGCGCGGGTTAATTTCAATTCGTTCATCATTTATAAAATCCCAGTGCACAACGGTATGTAAAATGAAGCCGGGAAGGCCCGGTAAACGGGTGAGGGCTGATGAATCTTTTTTCGATCAAGGAAACAATGAAAACTCCGGGTCGTACCTCAAAATCAAACTCCTCTCGGGGAAAACACTTAAATCCAGAGGCTGGCCATGGGTGCAGTTAGGTGTTAGAGGTGTCCTGGGGGATGTTGACAAGTTGGAAAAGGCTAGTTTTTTGACTGATGGATCTTTGCTCGTCAAAACGAAACATGCTCTCCAAACTGAAAAGTTTCTGAAAGTTAGGAAATTTGCAAATGAGGACTGTGAAGTATTGAAAGATGAAAGGCTGAACACATCACGGGGCACTATTCGTGCATATGACTTAGAAGAACTTAGCGAGGACGAGGTGGTCCAGTGGCTAAAGGACTTTGGGGTTGTTGGAGCAAAGCGCTTCACCAGGAAAGTGAATGGACAAACACAAGGGACCCCAACCCTGCTACTTACCTTTGACAGACCATCCTGCCCAACAAAACTGCAAATGGACTATGTGACATACCACGTGCACACGTATATACCAAACCCCCTGCTGTGCTACCGGTGCGGCAAATTTGGGCATGCTCAGGAGCGATGCACTAAAGACAAGGTATGTCTAAACTGTGGACAAATGCCTCATGAGGGAGAATGCACGCCCCAGTGCATCAACTGCCGACGCACTGATCATGGGTGTCAATCTCATGACTGTGAAACATGGCAGAAAGAGAAAGAAATATGTAGGATCAAAGTGGAAGAGGAGGTATCTTTCAGCCAAGCCAGGAAACTGTATGATGACCGCCATGAGCCCCCTGTTCTCAGAAATTATGCTGCCACTGTGCGCACTCCACATATTACTGGAAGGCAGGAGGATGAGGAGTTGAAAGGAAAGGTAGAAAAGCTAGAGAAGAAGGTAGATGAGATGATGACATTGCTAAAAAAACTGACTGAGTCGCAGATCACAGAAAGTACCTCTAAAGGTGCTGCTAGTACAACAGACACAGTACGTGTAAAGAAAACCCAGAGGGATGTATTACAGAGATCGAGAGGTGATGAGACAATGGGAGATGCTACAACAGACAGTGATGAAGGGGAGGTGAATGATACGAGGAAAACTCATGAAATTACGCAACCCATGGAAAGAGATGAGGGAGACGAAATGATTCAGACATGTGACTTGACACAGACAATAGACACAGTGAAAAAGACCAAAGATGCTGCCAAATGGCAGACTGTACAAAGGCAAAAGTGTTTAGGACGAGGAAAAGGCAAAACCAAACCACAGGTATCTGCTTGTCCAGATACCATCCCCCCCGCTCCCCCGCTTGTGAGAGCAGGCATATCCAATGAAAGAGCAGGGGACAAACCCATGACAAGAAAGCAGTCATGGGTAGATATTTCACAAGCGGCATCAGACAACTGATTAGAGTGAACAGTATATTCACTAGTAGCTAGTTAGTTTTTCTTTTCTTTTTTCAAAAAAAAAAAACAAAAAAAAACAAAACAAAAAACAAAAAAACAAAACAAAAAAACAAAAAACAAAACAAAACAAAAAACAAAAAAAAAACAAAACAAAAAACAAAAAAAAACTTCTCTAAACTCTAGAGGCAAACACATACTACACCATGGTGAAAATAATGCAATGGAATTGTAGAGCATTGATTGGAAAATGGGCTTCTGTCAAACCCTTCCTTATGACCCAAACATGTGATGTTTACTGTTTACAGGAAACTCACTTCCTTCCATCAGATGAATATGATTTTAACTTGCCGAATTACACAAGGTATGATGTTTTTGGCAATGATGAAAGGAGACAGGGAGGTGTGTGTATATATGTTACTAACAGGATTCCTCACAGACTGATAACTGTGAACACCAACTTACAAGCTGTGGCCTGCTCCATACGAATGGGCAGCTCAACCATGCACATCTGTTCTCTTTACCTACCCCCCACTGAACCTTTACAATATGAAGAGTTGGAAAGTCTGATTAAGCAGCTCCCGGAGCCCATGGTTATCTGTACGGATGCCAACAGTCGTCATATGCTTTGGGGTTCGGATCGATGTGACCGAAGGGGAATGATATGGGAACGTTTGATCAGAACTTTTGGACTCAATGTTCTCAATGATGGTAGTGCTACTAGAATTGATGATTACACTGGGCTGTACTCCCATATCGATCTGACAGTATCTTCAGGATCAGTCGCCCCCCACGCAATGTGGATGACTGAAGATGATCCTCATGACAGTGACCATTTCCCAATTTATATAACACTGAATAATGTTGTTGACCCTTCACAGGACTCAGATATTTTTTATGGATGGAACTTAAATAAAGCAAACTGGAATGAATTTAGAGAAAAGTGTACACTCAACTATGATGATCAACTGGGAGTAGAAAACTGCAAAGTTATGACAGACCTTATTGTCTCAGCAGCAACAGAGACAATACCTAAGAAAACTGGACATGCAAAGTACTGCTGTCCTTGGTGGACAGATGAGTGCAAGAAAGCGATTACAGAACGGAAAAGGCTATTAAACCGATTTAGGAGAAATAGAGAGGTCCCAGGACTATTACTCGAATATAAAAGAGCAAAGGCCAAAGCCAGACAGGTTATTAGGCAGGCCAAGAAAGACTCCTGGCTTAAACTCCTTGGCCTTTTCAATTACCAGACCCCTTTACCCAGGTTGTGGGAGATACTGAGGAAATTCACAAGGAAAACGAGATACAACAGACCTTTACCCGTACTCAGTATAGATGGACGTATTATCGATGATACTTTTGAAGTTGGGAATACACTTGGACGATACTTTGAAAGCATCTCCTCGCAGGAGAACTACTCAGAACATTTTCGTACACGAGTTGATGACATTATTAGAACTATGCCTGATTTCCGTTCTAACAATGCTGAATGCTACAATGACTTATTCACCTTACCTGAACTGACAAACGCCATAAAACGATGTGGAAATACGTCTATAGGACCGGATAGACTGCATTACGCTTTTTTTAAACATATGGGGAATACTCAATACGGAGAACTTCTTAAGATGTTTAACGCAGTCTGGACGGAAGGTATATTTCCGACAGACTGGTCACATTCATACGTGGTCCCTATCCTGAAACCTGGGAAGCCGGCTTCCAACCCTCAGTCATACAGACCAATTCAACTTACCTCATGCATGGGTAAAATCATGGAAAGAATGATAGCTGAAAGGCTCAAATGGTATACCGAAAACAAAGGAGTGCTATCGAAATACCAGTGTGCCTTCAGGAAAGCACGATGTACGGTCGACCACATTATCAGACTGGAATCAGAGATACGACATGGATTCCTCTACCACAAATATACGTTGGCAGTATTTCTGGATTTTAAAAGTGCTTACAATTTAGTGTCTACCCCTGCCCTCCTTCTAAAGATGTATACATTGGGCTTCCGTGGAAGACTGATGAAATTTGTGGAAAACTACCTGAATGGAAGAACCTTCCAGGTGAAGTGTGGTCGATTATCACAGATTTTTGAACAGGAGAATGGAGTCGTCCAAGGGGGAGTTGTTTCGCCGATACTTTTTAACCTGATGATAAATGATATTTTTGAAGATATTTCAGATGAGTTCTCCTATGCTATGTATGCAGATGACTGTGCAATTTGGTTACAAGGAAGGCATCTTCCAGAACTAATAACAACCATGCAAAACGCACTTGATTCCTTGGTGGAGTGGGCAGATACGTGGGGATTTACTTTCACGCCTACCAAATGTAATGCAGTGATATTTGGACGATATATGAAAAGAACTGAATTAGATCACATTTCCCTACTACGGATTAAAGACGAACCAATTGCATACTGTGACAATGTAAAGTTTCTTGGAGTGTTTCTAGACTCCAAGTTAAACTTGAACAAACATATCCAGTACGTTCGAGCCAGAGCATTGAAACGCATTCCCATATTGAAATGCATATCCGGACGTGAATATGGTGCCGACAGAACCATTCTGTTGAGGATGTACAAATCCCTTATACGTCCCATCCTAGAATATGCCTGTCAGGTCCTTGATGGACCAGCAAACAATGCAGTGCACTCCCTTGAAAGCATACAGAACGCGTGTTTGAGGGTAGCTACAGGAGCATTGCGGACTTCTCCGGTAATGGCACTGCAGGTTGAGTCACATGTACCGCCACTCTTCCTACGACGTTGGGAGATGACTGTCAGATATGCCCTAAAAGTGACAGGATACGATGAACATCCATGTCGAGACTACATTGACGGGACCTTTTCTCTACCTGACCTAGAGTGGGGATATATTAAGCGAATATCTGGATTCCCCTTCTATGAACGTCTGCAACATGTCGCCCGAAACCTTCGGATAGTTCTTCCCAATGATGTGACGCTTAACCCGGCGGCCGCTGGGCCTCCGCGCCACCCGCCGGCCGCTGGGGGGGGGCATATAGTTGCCCCCCCTTTACTTCTGCGACGATATCGTCACAACGCGAAGAGATAGAGAAGCGAAACTTTGCACACATCTTCCTGAATACCTAGCCGAGATTGTGTTCAAATTTGGTGTCGATCCCATTTGAAATGACGTCACAGTGACGTCATAAGTGAAATTATAGATTTGCTACTCTCATATTCCTCACGATACATCAGATATATGGGACCGAATATAAAGGGTCGATTATTGGTCAGAAACTAGATGGAAGTGTAATTAGATGTTTTAGGATGACAGCAGGTGCTGTCTAGTTCATTTACAGTTGAGTTTCATGCTCAGCGTCATCAGAAACGGTCCATGTCGGAAAACGACAAAACTTTATGACGTCACTGTGACGTCATCGTAGGTGCTACAACCACCAAACTTTCCTCAAACATTGCCTAGGTATTCATTTGAAGCTATGCCAAGTTTCACGTTCGTAGCTCATCAGGTTTCGGAGATATTTCACTAAACGTAAAGGGGGGGCAACTTTATGCCCCCCCCCAGCGGCTCGTGGGTTAAAGCCAGTGCTTACCCTGTATGGCAGCGACACCAGTGTGACGCACATAAACTAATTGAACAGCAGAAGGCTAATTTGGAGAGATGTGATGTTTTGCAGGCCTTTGAAGAGTTTAAGGGTACACACCCTGGATATCATTTCCTTTACACTGACGGTTCGAAAAGTGAAAGGGGCGTGGGATGTGCTTTCGTGCACGGAAACATGCAGTATAAAACGAAACTGAAACGTGACTACTCGATTTTTACAGCTGAGTGTGTTGCTTTGCTCCAAGCTGTACATTATGTCCAACATAACCAACTGGCAAACAGCGTCATTTGTACCGACTCCCTCTCGCTGCTATTAGCCCTGCAAACAAATGAAAGTAACCACCCTATGGTTACCGACATTAAGGATACTTTGCATTGTCTGAAGGAACACAATCTGCGGTGTGTAATCCTTTGGGTCCCTGGACACTGTGGAATCTACGGGAATGAACAGGCAGACCTTCAAGCAAAACGGGCTGTTTTACTAGATAGGACCGAGGAGGAGTATGAAGTGTCTGTGCAGGAATATGTGTCTTTTATCCGTGCAGCATGTTTTGATCAATTTAATAGCATGTGGGTAAACGATACTCGCCAGACAAACCTTAAGAGCATAAAGCATGTTACGGGGAACTGGGTGTCTTGTCGCCGGAATGTCCGACGTGAGGAAATAGTGTTATGTCGACTGCGGCTTGGACACACCAGAATCTCGCACTCGTTTATTATAGACCGTGATGTGCGACCAGAATGTAGTACCTGCGGCCAGTACGTGACAGTGCAACACATGTTAATTGAATGTCCGAACTACGCTGACCAAAGAAGACATCTCAGTGTACTGTGCCGGCACCATGGTGCGCCGATGGAGCTGGGTACTCTACTTGGTGACTCATACCCTGATATTACTGACGCTTTGTTTAAGTTTCTACACGATAGTGAACTGTTTAAGAAAATTTAAGATTATATTGTTTATTGTATGTTTATGTTATGTGGCTGTGATATGTACAGTCTTTACCGTTTTGTTTATTTTAGTGCAAGTCTCTGTTGTTGTCTACTATGCTGTGTATGAGTGATAATGAGCTGTGATGTATGCTGTGAAAGTATGATATGGATGAGAATGAGATGAATGAATGAATGAATGAATGAATGAATGATGAATGACAGTGAATGGAAAACATGAGAGTGGATTAGAAGGAGTAGAGATTTATAACAATGGTAAATAGCTGCTACTAACTCGGTGATTTGCTTCCCCCTCCCTCCCCACCCGCCACGGCACTCGCGTACACTAAACTGCTACAATATATCGGTACTGACAGTCGCACACACACAAATTCAGACTATGTCAGTACCGTGCACAATCAGTGTAGACCACATTGCTGTGTGCGATAGGCCGAGCTGAAACACAGCGCGCTCCTCTTACAGGATAACAGAGGAACATATGTTTACTCTATATACTCTGATACGTTTTTGGTATATACTCGGATATGTTGAGCATATGTGAACGATTGGCGTGATGGCTGAGTGCAGGCCTTATGAGTATGAGCTGATGTTAAACCTGTGAAATGTATGATGTTTGTTTTTCTTTCTCTTTAATTTACTTTATTTTTATTTTTAGTTAGTGTAGTTTGACCAATCACTAACATCTAACTACGGCAATACCAACCTAAACTGATAAATCCTAACTGGACAAATCCTGGCAACGCATTTCCTTGTCCCATGGATCGCTTAGTTCCATTCCCCGGCCATGACAAGAAGGAAGAGAAGATGTGAAGACAACTTCTGGACGCTCTGAGCCCAAGAGGCTATGCGCCCTACACCAAAACAACAACAACAACAACAACCCTTGGGATATGCGTAGTGTGTTTGAAGCGACGGCAAAAGGCAATTGAAGCTATAAGGTACTAGAGCAAGTGGTGGAGTTTGACGTGCAAAAGTATATTAGCCGTTTTCACGACGGTCATCTGGTACACATTTGGTGCACATCTGGTGCCGATCAGGTGCAGATTTGGTCGAAATAGGCTCAGTGTGTCTCTTAGTAGCTATCAGCTAGGGTTGCACTAATTGCATATATGCCTGTTTTGTCATGTTATCAGAGAGCATCATCGATTAACACGCGCAGTGGAAGGGGGGGGGGGTGGATTTCGCCCACCCCTCCTGTTTTTCGCCAATAACTCGCGCCGCAAGCATAATATCAATGTGAAATTTCGGTAACCTGTCCAGAATTGAATTGTGGATCTTCTCGTGCAAAAAGTAAGAAAATCGGTTCACAACTTTTCTAGTAATAGCGGTGTAAAGTCAAACATCCTGCCGCCGCGGCGGCCGGCGCTAGCCGTTACGCGCCGCCTGAATTGTAGACTGTGCCGGGGCGGGACGGTTTCGTCTTTACATCGCGCTCCTTACCGCTGATTATATTAGATTTTCGTCAAATTCGGTGAGAAGACTGACAAATGTACAGGCAATCATATGGTCAAAGAATTTTGAAAATCAGCCGGTAACAACTTGAGTTATGAGCACGGGCGTAGGAACGTCATGAAAAGTGGGTGGGCCACCCTGTCAAGGGGCCTCCTTTTCCAGGGGCCTTCCATTCTTCAGGGGCCTCCAACTTTTGCCTCGTCCTGCTGGCTGCTTTCAAGTATGACCTCCAAATCTAGCTTCTGAGATCGGGCAGATGTACCCAGGGGCGTAACCGCTTAAGCGAACTGTTATAGCGAAAACCAAGGGTCACAGGTCAGGTCACCATTTTTAAAACTTTTCCCCTCCGATTTTTTTTAGAATCTATAGGTATTTGCCGCAAGCGGCGTATGACCCCTGAAAACCTTTACACAAATGTCTTCCTCGTTTCCCAGGTGCCACCATTGGCTTCATAGGCGCCCTCTTTGACATATAAGCGCCCTATAGTCATCAGAGACATCCCTATATGTCCCACAGTCGCCCCGTTGTCGCATACAATGCAAGGCCATATATAGGATACAATGTGCGCTTATCATAGGCGTCTCTCTTTTAAGGACACTTGAAGGCGCCTCTCTTTGCCATGCCGGCGCCCCTGTTTCTTATAAATGCACCCCCATGGCATTGATCAATTGCAGACCTCTATTGCTTGTGGACGCCCATATATGTAGGCCTCAGAGGCGCCCCTCTTTCGCATTGAGGCGCCCCTATGGGCTTCATAGGCGCCTCTCTATTGCACGTAGGTGCCCTACTGTCTCAGAACCGCTCCCCTTTGGCATGCAGACGCCCATCTTTCGTACGGAGGAGCCGCTGTGGTTCTTAGAGACGGCATGGTGCTCCCAGACGCAGATGGGGCTCTCGGAGTCGACAGTGTGGGACTTTCAGTCGCTGATGGGTGCCCGCCAGATGTGGACCCTCGGAGACGCCGGTATGGGGCCCTCAGAGATGCCGGTATGTGGCCCTTAGAGACACCGGTGTGGAACCCTCAGATACTTCAGTGTGAAGCCCTTACAATTGCTGGTGTGGAGCTATGAATGCAGAGGCCGGTACATGGACATTAGAGCTCAGTGAGAGCTTGTGTGGTGCCTTCAGTGGCCTTGTGGAGCCGTTAGACATCAACATGGTACTCTCAGGAGCCAGTGAGTCCTCAGAGTCACCGGTGTGGGGCCTTCAGAGCTCCGAGATACTGGTTTGGGGCCCTCAGAGGTGTCGGTGTGGGTCCTTCAGATGTACCTATAGAGCCTTGAGATGCACAGGTGTGGTGGCCCACAGAGGCACTGGTGTGGGGCCCCTAGAGCCACCAATATAGGGCCCTAAGAGGCACTAGTATGACGCTCAAAGGCGCCGCTGTGTGGCGCTCATAAACACTGGTGTGGAGCCATCACAGGCGGGTGGAGCCGTTAGAGGCCGGAAAGGGCCCTTAGATGCCTACAAGGAGCCTTCAGAAGCCGGCATGGCACCCTTATGGGGATAAGCGTGTCTACTTAGGAGCCCTTGAGGTGCTCTCATGAGCTCTGTGGGGCCCTACAGAGCCGAAATATGGCCACGGCCAGTTGCCGCCGCATGGCTCTTCGGACTATCATTCTCAGGGGCCTTGTCTGCCTAGTTCGATTAGAATGGCCTCTCAGACCATTGCAGTCTCATGGGCCTCCTCTGGCTAGTATAAATAGAAGGGCCTGTTAGACCATCAATCCTAGGGGCCTCCTCTGGTTAGTATAAATAGAAGAGCCTCTCAGACCATTAATCTCAGGGGGTTCCTGTGGACAGTATAAATAAAAGGGCCTCTCAGACCATCAGTCTAGGGGGCCTCCCTAGAAAAGTGTAAATGTGGATAGAGGGCCCCTCAGCTTCATTAGGAGTGGACCTCTCTGACTATCAGTCTCAGGGGCCTCTTGTGGCCAGTATGAATATAAGAACCTCTCAGACCATCGGTCTCAGGGGCCTCTTCTGACTAACTAGTGTGGATAGAGGGCCCTCCCAGACCACCGGTTTCAGGGGCCTCCAGTGGCCAGTTATATGAACAGAAGGGCCTCACAGCCATCAGCCTCGGGGGCCTCTTCTGACTGGTGTGAATATGAGGGCCTCTCATACTATCAGTCTCAGCAGCCTCCTCTGCCTAGTGTGAAGATAAGGGCTTCCCAGTTCCCAGGTCATCAGTCTCAGGGGACTCTTCTGACTGGTGTGGATTGAGGGACCTCCCAGACCAAAGGTTTTGGGGGTCTCCTGTGGCCAGTATGAATAGAAGGGCCTCTCAGTCCATCAGTCTCATGGGCCTCTTCTGCCTGGTGTGATTATAAGGGCTTCTCAGATCATCAGTCTCAGGGGCCTCTTCTGACTACAGTGTAGATGGATAGGCCTCCCAGACCATCAGTCTCAGGGGCCTCTTCTGACTATTGAGGATAGCGGGGGCCTCCTCTGACTAGTGAGGGTAGGGGGCCTCGGCTAGACCGCCAGTGTCAGGGGCCTATTCTGACTAAGGGAGTAGGGTGGATGGAGGGGCCTCCCAGACCACCAGTCTCAGACCTCTGACTAGTGTGGATAGAGGGGCCTCCCAGACCGCCAGTGTCAGGGGCCTCAGTGTGGGTATTGGGGCCTCCTCAGATCCACTAGGGCCTCTCAGGCCATCAGCCTCAGGGGCTTCGACTGACAAGTATGAACAGAGGGCCTCCTTGGATCCATCACGGCCCCTTGGAGTCCGTGCGTAGGGATTCGTGGAACTTATTTTTACCGAGTTTGTTTATTCAGGAAGGTGACGACGTCCTCTCAAATCGAGACGAGGGGGCCTCGAGTAAAAAGTGGGTGGGCCAAAACACATGGTTGGCCCCCCCACCTTGAAAAGTGGGTGGGCACTTGCCCACCTGGCCCCCCCTGTTCCTACGCCTATGGTTATGAGTGTGTAAACACAAAATTGTGATTGCCGCGTTTCCCGCTTCGGCGGATGCCGCTTCAGCCGGCGACATCTTACCCTTAGCAGGCTTCTAAGTTCTAACTGCCATATTTATTGTTGGATTATCTAGAAATTCTCTATACATACTCACAAATGTTTGCTCTTTCGTATAGTGAAAGATTTTAACAAATCGGCCAGTAACTTTTTGAGTTATCGGCGTGTAAACGCAAAAAGTCGCTAATATGGCAAATTTGACCACATTTGACCTCATTTGACCTTGAAGATATTGACCTAGGGTCATGAAATTCACACACAACAGAGGTCTCCCTGGCCTCCACCTACCCTCCAAATTTCGTCTTTCTAGCTCCAGTGGGAGCTGAGATCTTGGGGGAGGGGGTCGATATCCGCCCCCCCCCCCTTCCACTGGGCGTAGTACTTGCAACCCTTCCACTGCGCGTGTTAAAACACTGAAATAAATTCATAAAAGGAAGATATTTGCTGTAAAAGAGATTAGGTGCAGATCAAGTCAAATTAGGTGCATTCGCCGGATAGCCCGTCGTGAAAACGGCTGTTATCGGTCCGGTGAGCCGGGCCGACTCCAGCCGACATTGACAGGTCAGTCTCCAGCCGACATTGACAGGTCAGCGGGCCGGCTCCAGCCGACATTGACAGGTCAGCGGGCCGGCTCCAGCCGACATTGACAGGTCAGCCGGGCCGGCTCCAGCCGACATTGACAGGTCAGCCGGGCCGGCTCCAGCCGACATTGACAGGTCAGCCGGGCCGGCTCCAGCCGACATTGACAGGTCAGTCTCCAGCCGACATTGACAGGTCAGCCGGGCCGCCTCCGGCCGACATTGACAGGTCAGCCATCTCCAGCCGACATTGACAGGTCAGCCGGTTCCGATCGACCCCGGTCAGCCGGCGGTGTATTCAGAGGTAGGGGGATCACCACATGCCACAAACAGTCATCTGCACCGTGAGACTGTGCCTGTAGCCGGTCAGTCTGTCTATGGGGGTGCCCGTTCAGTATACGGGGACACACCGTGAGTCGGCCGGTCACCGTCTCACCAGGACAGAGGCACAGCACCGGGACGGACGGGCGGCACTGATAGCGCTGCTCCAAACCGCCGAGCTCCGCACAGGGACGGTGACCGCGCCGCTGCAGCTGCGGCTGACAGGAAGGACGGCAGATAGCCGGGGCAGTACCACCGAGTCCCAGAGCCGCAGGCAGGATGGTGTGTTGAAACCGCCGGCGGCCCTGGAAGGGGGGACGGGGGGGAACAGCAATCTGGTCGGGAACTGCGCAGTTCACAAACGGCGCCGTTGGGTCCGGGTCAGGTCACTGTGAAGGTCGGTGGGTCCGGGTCAGGTCACTGGAGAGGTCGGTGGGTCCGGGTCAGGTCACTGGAGAGGTCGGTGGGTCCGGGTCATGTCACATGAGAGGTCGGTGGGTCGGCTCATGTCTGGTCTCAGCCCCCCCCCCCCGTGCCGCACACGGCGGTACCTTGCCGTCGCGCGGTGTCCCGTCTCTCCCCCCCCCCGGGCCCGCCGCCCCCTCTCGACGGTAGCGACGCGTCGCACGCGACACGGCTGACCAGACGGCGGTAGGGCGGATCGGCGGCGGTGATCGGCGCCGGGCCGGCACCCGAGCGGCGGCCCAGCGGCTCAGCCCAACAGAGTGGGCCCGGCAGCCGCTCCCCAGAGCCACCGTGACGTCATCACGGCGTCCAGGCCGTGTGCGCTCTCACGAATCTCGGCAGTGAGACTGCGCTACCGAAGACCCGGAGAGTGACAATGCACCGGTAACTTGTACCGACCTGTTGGTGACGAATACTCTCTACTCGCAACGATTTGGCACTTAGTACAGGGACCCGCAGTTGCTACTGTACAGCGACCCTGAGTAAATTGTCCCAGCACCCTCACAGGGAACAACGATAAGCTGTCAGAGGGTACTCACAGGAAACCTCAGCTGCTCTTGTACAGGGACCAGCAGTCGATATCAATGTTATCGGTTGTTACTGGACAGGACAGACGGTTAGACTTGGGGTTCGTGTACAGTAGCAACTGCGGGTCCCCGTACCTAACTATATAGTCGCTCAATCGCTGTGAGTTATAAATGGCAGCGTACTCTTATTTTATTTTCGAAGAAAGCAAGCCAACTTAGCATATCACATATAATTAAAAAAGTTTTTTTTTTCAACACCGGATTCGAGTCGCCAATAATGCGTGACTGGCGATCAATAAACGGTTGTTTGTTTACAACAGCTGCCTCAAAAGGTCAGCAGCATGTGCTGTTTTATGGCGACACTTTGTCATGTCTGATATCTGGCGGCTGTGGACACTGGCTGTGACACCACAAACTCGGCACGCAGTAATCTAGCCCGGCGGCCGCACGGTCTCCGCGCCAGACCCGCCGGCCGAGAGAGAAGGGGGGGGGGGCGGGTTTCCTTTGACTATAGCGTCCCAATGCGAAGAGATATACCCGTAGAAGCAAAGCTTTGCACACATATTCCTGTACAGCTATTCGAAGTTGTTTTCGCTAATTTGGTGTCGATTCCATTTGAAAGGACGTCACAGTGACGTCATCAGTCAAATTATATATCGGTGTTTCTTGGTTTACCAACGATGTATCCGATATATGGGGCCGAATGGTGAATATATAGGACTGATGAATGGTCAGGAAGTATAGCTGTAAGTGTACTAAGATGTGCCAGGATGACAGCAGGTGCGGTTAAGTACGTTTACCGTTGCGTGTCATGCTCAGTGACACCAGACACGCTCCATATCGGAAAACGACCAAAGTTTATGACGTCTCTCTGGTGCTATCTTCAGAGCTACTTAACCACCTAACTTTTTCTCAAGTTTGGCCTCGGTATTCATTTGAAGCTACACGAAGTTTCAAGTTCACATCTAATCAGGTTCGGGTGATATGACCCAAAACGTAAGGGGGTAACTTTACGCCCCCAGCGGCTGGTGGGTTGGAGCGGTCCGAAGCAGTAGGGACTGGTGTCCGACTGCGGTCATCGGGCAACTGTTTGTCAGTGGTCGTTGGCAGTTCAGCGTCTGACCGAGTATCGTACCTGTCCGCCAGTCTTGGACACATCATGGTGACGTCACTAGTGTGGTAAGTGTGACGTCACACTAGTGGCGTCACAGTAGGAACGGTATAGCTTCTGCGTCACCGTAGGGTGTCTGGAGGCGCTGATCGGTCGTAGAATTGACTGCCAAATCGGCCTTGGTGATCTGTCGGATAGCCAGCTGATCCGGCGCTGGCAATACTCGGCCCAGGTTTGGCCGCACCTCTCAAATATATTATCGGTAGTGTATATAAACGGCAAAGGGTCGAGTATGCGGTCCGTGACCAGCCTCGGACCCCGCTCCCCAGTGACGGTGGTGACTCACGGTCCCCTCCACTGTCCGCCGAGGGGGGGGGGTAGTGTAGGGGGGGGGGGGGGGGGGGGTCAGCTGCACTATCAGCGCGGTGCTGCAGAGCGGTGCCGTGAGCCGTGTGCAGTTTCTACATTGGGGACAACGTCGGGAGAGGCTTTTAGCATGTGTGCTGAACAACTTTGCTAGCTACACAACAGTAGGTATCCGTCTATGAGATATCGGTGCTACCTGGAATAGGCTACTTTTTAGGTAGGAGGACTAAGTAAAATGTAGCTGACCATTCAATACTTCCCACATTTCTATGTGAAATATTGAGTATCGGACGACGCTGCGGTAATACGTTCCGTTCCTGCGTTGCGCCATTTCGTTCCTGTTGGAGATCGACCTTCGTGGTAAAGACCAAAAACATTCTTTGGGATGAGACGAATCCAATAATACCCAATTTTACCTTCTCAGGTCAGTCATTGACCTTCCAGAAAATGTTGCTGTTTTGGGTCCCCGTTGGATATCAAGTGCGCTGCTTATCATATACCGATGACGATGCCGTTTTCTGGTGCCAAGCCAGCTAGAGCCTCTTTGTCACACTACCCGACCAGGTTTTTGCTGCTGAGGTCATTTCAGGTCAAGTTAGGTCAAGGTCAATGATATGTGCTTGTATGTCTGTGTGTGTGTGTGTGTGTATACTGATGTGTGCACCGATTGTTTATGTTTCCATATTACATGAAATCATGATCTGAGAAGCTTTTACCAAAAATGCAGTCAAGAAACTTCACGAAAAGTAAGTTCAGCTTGCCTAAAACGCAATTATTTTAGATGACCTAGGTTGACCTTGACCCTGACTTTGACATCTGTACATCGTCGAACATTATGTTCCATGATAGGTGGGAGGTATAAGATTGGCAAAAAGGCCGAAATCAATGTGTCAAAAGCTCAAAAGGCCCATAGCCAACGCAAGAATTGGTCATTTGGGTCATGATAGGTATCACCTGAAAAACAGGTCATATCTACGAAACCAAAAACCACAGAAACTTGAAATTTTCAGTGGACATCAAGAAAGGATAGAGAAGCAGCTATACGAAAAGTCAGGCTTCTATCTCTAAAAATGTAGAGTGCAGAGCAGAAAGACTACCTGGGGGAAGGGGACAGCCTCCCCCCCCCCCCCCATGTACGGGCGAGAAGTAATCATGTATGGCATTGATTGGCAAATGAATACTTTTGAGCCTGTAGTAGGTAGTACACCCTCGCCCACACATGGGGGGAAGGTGGTTGCCAACCCCACCCCCTCCCAGGTAGTTTTTCTGCTCTGCACTCAACATTTATGGAGCTAGAAGCCTGATTTTTCGTATAGCTGCTTCTCTATCCTTTTTTTATGTCCACTATAAATTTCAAGTTTCTGTATTTTTTGGTTTCGGAGATATGACCTTGTTCTTCAGGTCAAGTCATAACCCAAATGACAAATTCCAAATACTTTTCGTTGGCTATGGGTCTTGTAAGCTTTTGATATCTTCATTTTGGCCTTTTTTGCCAGTCTTACCTCCCACCTATCATGGAACATGTTCCACGATATACAGGTGTCAAGGTCAGGGTCAAGGTGAACCTAAGTCATCTAAAAAATTGCGTTTTAGGCAAGCTGAAATTAATTTTCATGAGTTTCTTTGACTGTATTTTTTGGTAAAAGCTTCTCATTTCATGATCTCATGTAATATGGACACATACCTAAACAATCTTTGCACACATCAGTATAGGCACACAGACACACAGACATACAAACACATATCATTGACCTTGACCTAGCTTGACCTGAAATGACCTCAGCAGCAAAAACCTGGTCGGATGGTGTGACAAAGAGGTTCTAGCTTGCTTGGCACCACAATTCGGCATCGTCATCGCCCATCGGTCTATGTTGAGCGGCGCACTGGATATCCAACGGTGACCCAAAACAGCAACATTTTTTAGTTTGACCTGACCTGGAAGGTCATTTAATGACCTGCGAAGGTAAAACTGAATATCATTGGATTTGTCTCTTCCAAAATAATCTTTTTGGTCTTTACCGCGAGGCTCTATCTCCAACAGGAACGCAATGGCAATGGGGGGGGGGGGGGTGGCAACCACCATGTGCGTTCTTGGATGGTAAAATGGTATGTGCGGGCGAGGGTTAAAAGGAAAAAACAGTGATGATTTTTAACTACTGCGTAGGTTTCGGACATCTTTGGACAAATGGCTGATTTGGACATTTTTGGACGGACAACCTATTGGACTCCGGACGGACATTGGCCAAGCTTTTTCTGAAACTGACACCACTAGCTCTCGGCCACTGTGTTTTGAAGAATTTGAACGTGCGCACCAGACCGCAGTACACATCCAGCCAGCGAGCCGAGCCGGTCAGGCCACGGACAAAGACGGTGACGAATCGTGAGCTGCCCTTCCGCTCCACCGATAGCGCTGCTCCGAACCACCGCCACCACACAGGAAGGGTGACCGCGCCGCCGCAGCTGAGGCCGACAGGAAGGACGTCAGATAGCCGGGCCAGTACCACCGAGTCCCAGAGCCGCAGGCAGGATGGTGCGGTGATCTAAAGAAGGTCCTCTTCAATATTATGTATAAAAAAATTAGGTATAAAATTATAAGTATGGCCTACTGATCGCTCTAAGAAGTCCTTTTTTATCTAAGAAGGACCCTCTTTCCGATTTCAGCGAGCCCTGCCAATCTACAGAGGGCCCTCAGTCAGCATTTAACCCTCGGCCGTAAATGGTGTTTTGCCACCTTCGCCCATGCAGGGGGGGGGTGCGACCCCCCCTGGCGTTTGAAAACGGAGCGTCGTAAAGCTTAGCGGAAAGGACCAACGGATTGCTCTCAACGAGATCTCGCGATTGGCGGTATATTTTTTGGTCCTAGGTTAACATTTGACCTACTTATGACCCGTAAAAGGTCAAATTTTCGAAAAATCTAACTTTTTCAATTTCCGCGCCGATTGCGACAAAACGGTAAGAGATATCGACTTGAAACCTTCACTTTCGTGATCCTTGATCAATTCTCTATCGTTTGGTGTGTATTTCGATGTCATAACTCTAAAAATGATGCGTTGGGAGCATCGGAAGTCTGCAAGGTCATTTGTGCATTGGGTCACGTCAGGCGTGTGACGTCACTCTGACCTGACCCTGACCCAAAATGAACTACAAGAAACAACCGACGATGCCTGAAATGGATAGCACATTCGAATTCAGGGCATCAAAATACCCCCAAGAGGCATACAAGTGCAAGAAGTCATTACAGGTCAACCGAGGTCACTGACCTTACCTTGACCTTTAGTAACCTTCAAAATGTCAACGGACATTGTGCCAATGTCAAATCAGCCAGTTGTGATTCTAAAAACAATCCATCAGTGTGTCAGGTCAGTCGGCATTTATACCAATGTGAAGCAATCTCCAATTTAGCGTAAATCTGGCCGGAGGTTGTTCCCTTTATGACGTCATAACTCCGTGACCTGACATGACCTTGACAAAAAATAGGAAAAGTTGCGCAAAGGATGCCGCAGAGGGTAGGTACTGAAATTTTGAGCAGGCTATCTGAAACGGTTCGGCGTGTAGCTAAGAAAAACCTCAGGGGGGGAGGTTGCACCAACCCCCCCTACATGGGCGAGGGTTAACCCGCGCAAGGCCGGAGGGGTGTTTGAATAGCCCCCCCCCCCCGCGGTTTTCCGCAGATGTCTCAAAAACGTCAACGCGGAGCGACGCCGTTTCTTATACACCTGTTCATGCATCCTTTCCACACATGTTGTGAAAATTTCAGACCCAGGGCTCTTAACCCTCGCCGGACCTATTGGTTTTCTACATACGCGCCGGCCGAGGGGGGGCGTGTACGACCCCCCTCGCCGTTTCGCCCCTGGTGGAGCTAGCGCGTCGCGGAAAAACGAGCGTGTGCTCCGTTGCGAGACGCAGAGATTGGTACCCGATTTTAAGGTCCTAGGTAAACCGGTGACCTCTGAGGTCAGGTCAAGTGCCCTAAGGTACGGTTCAGTTTGTGGCGAATAACTTCGCAAAAAATGGCCACAGAACCGCGAGTTTAGCAGCATCGTGTTCGCCATTTTCAGACGCGTCGAATGATATACTTTTTGTTCGGGTCAGGTCAACTTAGGGTGTTGACCTCAGGTCAAGGTCAGGTCAACACCCCCAGGTCACGAAGTTGGTCGAAAGAGGTCATGTCGCATTACATTCGATTCGGCAGGTCTTCCTGAGTCCACTGGTGGCTTTCCCGACTCGTTAGCTCAATTTGATCAAGTTATTGACGAAAAACGAATATGACCTTGATGACGTTATAAATGACGTCACACAAGGTCAACATTGCAAAAGTGACTCATCTAACCTTACAAAGAGTGCATTAAATCACGATTATGTGTGCTTGAGATAGTTGGAGATCGTTCCCGGCGCCAAAATAGCAGTTTTCTTTTTTCCCCATTGACTTATTGAAATGGTGAGGTCACGAAAATGACCTGACCTCATATGACCTTTAGGAGAAATCCGAGATATACAAGTTGTGAGACTCATAATGGATACTAGATCCTGCAAGTTGTATTTCCCTGTGACATCTCCTCTGGCAGTGAGGGCGTTGCGAAGTTGCGACATCTGAAGACCGTGCAGAGGTTCACTTATGACGTCATAGGTCAGTGACCTGACCTGACCCGAAAATGTGGTTGGTGTCAAAAGATCCGGCTTGAATCAAAGGTCCGGTATGTCAAGTTTCAGCTCTCTATCCCCAGCGTGTTCGGAGCTATCGCGAAAAAAACCCTACGACGGGGGGGCGGCACCTGCCGCCCCCCCCCCTCGGCCGGCGAGGGTTAAGGCTCTCAGAAATCAGAGACCAGTACAGGGCCTGCAAAGGGCAGTTTGAGACCTTTAGATGCCGACTTGGGTCATCGGGGGCTAATGTGGATCCTTACAGGCCAGCATGGGCCCTCAGAGATCAGTGTGGGACCCTAAAATACCGGCATGGGCTTACCGGCATGAGAAAATAGCGGCACGGGATCTGAGGGCCCCGCAGTGCGGGGCCCTCAGATCCCATGCCTCAGATCCCATGCTCAGAGGCACCTAAAGGTTAGTCTTAGGACACCAGAGACGGAAATGATGCCACCAGAGGCCGGAATGAGGCCCTCAGACGACGGCTGGGCCCTTGAGGCCGGTGTAGGGGCCCTCAAATGCCAGTGGAGGGGCCTCAGAGGTCAATGTGGGTCCTCATCCGTCAATGTGGGCGCTTGACCGCCACTGAAGGGCCCTCCGAGATCAGTGTAGGACCCTTAACCCGCGCACCGACGGGGGGGGGGGGCGGATATCCGCCCCCCCCCCTGAGGTTTTTCGCGGATAGCGGGAAAACCGCGGCGCGAAATTTGGTATGACTATAACCTTATCAATTTTACACATGGTGTGCAAGTTTGAACCTCCTAACTTTTAAGGTCAGGTCACCAGGTCACTTTGAATGACCCAACCTCAAGTCACTTTTTTGCAACTTTGTCACCGTGCCAGAGCTACAGTAGATGTCGGAGGCCTTTGAAAGTCGCAGGATGTTATAAGGTCATTAGTAGCTACAATTTGTATATCTCGGAATTTTGATGTCGGTGACCTAAGGTCAGGTCAATTTCGCGACCTCCCCATTATAAGTCAATGGGGGAAAAATCAACTCCCTGTTTTACCACTAAAACGGGTCGGAATGGCCCCATATACTATACATGACTTCATATACGATCAACCTTCACTACCTTGAGGTCTGTTTTGCTGTTGGGCAGCTGTAAGGTCGTGTGACGTCATCAAAGGTCACCAAAGGTTTTTTGCCAATAACTCCTTACAGGAACAAGATACAGCCGCGCGGATGGTCTCATTGTGTTCAGCTCGTCAAGACGCATCGAATGATATGCATGATGACCTCGAGGTCACGTGACCTGAGGTCAACCTTTGACCTTGACCTTTCGAGGTCAACATATATATCATTCGATGCGGATTGACGAGAGGATCACGATGATGCCCTTAGTTTGTTCCTATCTTGACTACTTCGAAAGTTATTCGAGAAAAACCCTCTCCATATCTAGCGCCGCCATTTTGACTTTTTCGACCCCTGTGACGTCATCTTTGACCTGACCTGAAAATGACCTTAGTAAAAATTGTAGACCTTGTCCGTGCGTATCCGATGTTGTTTACCGCTTGTCGCTATCTTGCTTCGTTCTCGAGATCTCAGGGGGGGGGGGCGGTCATCCGCCCCCCCCCCCGTCGGTACTAAGTTGGCGCAGACCCCCGTCGGTGCGCGGGTTAAAGACTGGTATGGGAGCTGTAAATAGCTGGCGTGGGTTTCTTATTAACCTTCGCCCCAGTGGGGGGGGGGGGCATATGTTACCACCCTGCCACGTTTTTTGCGTGGGAATAAAAAACCGCGGCGCGTAGCGCCGCGCCGCTTGGAGTAGCTTTTGGTACATCAATTTTGGACAATGTGTAAAATTTTTGACCCCAGGTCATGTCAGGTCAGGTCACCAGGTCAAGTTAACTGACCAAGCCTTAAAAAAAGTTTGCAATCATGTCCAGCCTGCAGTGTTTGTCAGAAAGATTTGAAACTTGGTGGATTGCATGCTGTTATAGGTGCCTACAATTTGTATATCTCGGATTTTTTTATATCCGTGACCTAAGGTCAGGTCAGTGGCATGACCTTTCCATTACAAGTCAATGGAGAAAAATGAAAATGCCTCTAGATCCGTGTGTACGCATAGGAACAGTCCAAATATTTCAGAATCACAATGATTTAGTCCACTCGTGATGACCAAGGTGTCATTTTTGCTGATATCCTTTAGAAAGGTCATCCGAGGTCATTTGAGGATACGAACAGTTTTTTGCCAATAACTCACGATTGGAAAGAGATAGAACGCTGGGGATGGTCTCATTGTGTTTGTCTTGTTGAGACGCATCGACTGATATGCAACATGACCTTTTCCGGTGAGGTCATGACCTTGACCTGAGGTCAAATTTTCAAGTTGACCTTTCAAGGTCAAATTATAGTTCATTCGACGCGTCTCGGTGAGGGGAACACGATTCTGGCAATAGAAATGTCGTGGCTTTTTGTAGTCGAAAGTTATTGGCGAAAAACACTTTTCGTAAAAACAGCTATTTTTGGAGTTTTTGCGCTCTGGAGGCTAAACCGTTGACCTGAGGTCAATATTGATAATGACCTTTTCAAAAGAAGAGTTCAAAAGCTATCGACTGTTCTATCATGCGTTTTTCTAGCTACCATAGTTCCTGAAATAGCGGCATGTTTTCTGAAAAATATAATGACAATTGGCAAATTTTGACCTTTGATGACCTCTGGTGACCCTAATATTGCTCTAAGGTGAAAAATGACCGAAATACTTTCAAACGTACGCATTGAGAGCTATCGACTGCTTTTTACCGCGTCTTTCTAGCCCTCTTAGTTTTTGAGTTAGAGGTGGGTGGTAACATATGCCCCCCCTCACTAGGGCGAAGTTGGCCGAGACCGCCACTGGGGCGTGGGTTAACCCGCGCACCGACGGGGGTCTGCGCCAACTTCGTTCCGACAGGGGGGGGGGCGGATGACCGCCCCCCAACCTGAGATCTCGAGAACGAAGCAAGATAGCGACAAGCGGTAAACGGCATCGGATACGCAGGGACAAGGTCTACAATTTTTACAAAGGTCATTTTCAGGTCAGGTCAAAGATGACGTCACAGGGGTCGAAAAAGTCAAAATGGCGGCGCTGAATATGGAGAGAGTTTTTCTCGAATAACTTTCGAATTAGTCAAGATAAGAACAAACTAAGGGCATCATCGTGATCCTCTCGTCAATCCACATCGAATGATATATATGTTGACCTCGAAAGGTCAAGGTCAAAGGTTGACCTCAGTTCACGTGACCTCGAGGTCATCATGTGTATCATTCGATGCGTCTTGACGAGCTGAACACAATGAGACCATCCGCGCGGCTGTATCTAGTTCCAGTACGGAGTTATTGGCAAAAAACCGCTGGTGACCTTTGATGACGTCACATGACCTTACAGCTGCCCAACAGCAAAACAGACCTCAAGGTAGTGAAGGTTGATCGTATATGAAGTCATATATGGTATATAGGCCATTCCGACCCGTTTTAGTGGTAAAAACAGGGAGTTGATTTTTCCCCCATTGACTTATAATGGGGAGGTCGCGAAATTGACCTGACCTTAGGTCACCGATATCAAAATTCCGAGATAAACAAATTGTAGCTACTAATTACCTAATAATATCCTGCGACTTTCAAAGGCCTCCGACATCTACTGTAGCTCTGGCAAGGTGACAAAGTTGCAAAAAAGTGACTTGAGGTTGGGTCATTCAAAGTGACCTGGTGACCTGACCTTAAAAGGTAGGAGGTTCAAACTTGCACTCCATGTGTAAAATTGATAAGGTTATAGTCATACCAAATTTCGCGGCGCTACGCGCCGCGGTTTTCCCGCTATTCGCGAAAAACCTCAGGGGGGCGGATATCCGCCCCCCCCCGTCGGTGCGCGGGTTAAGAGGCACTAGTGGTGGGGCCCTCAGATATGGCAATGTGGGGACCTCGGACTGGAGGCGCCGGTGTGGGGGCTTCACAGTCGCCGGTGACGGCCCTCACACTTCACAGGCGCCGTTGTGGGGGCTCTCTGAGACACTGCTTTAGGGCTATCACAGGCGCGCGTGGGGCCCTCAGAACTGCTGTTACGGAACGGACCCTTCATAGGCCGACAAAAAGATATCAAGAGGTCACCGGTGCCTTCAGGAGCCTTGTGGGGTTCTCAGAGACTGGCATGGTGCGCTCAGACGCCGCTAGGACCCTCCGAGTCACCTGTGTGGGGCCGTCAGGGTCGCTGGTAACTGACAAGGGCCCTCAGAACCGCCCATGTAGGGTTTTTAAAGGCATTGGTGTAGGGCCTCAGAGTTAGGGGTGTGGGGCCCTCAGAGACGCCGGTGTGGCGCTCAGGGGCGCCGGTGAGGGCCCTCACAGTCGCCGTTATAGGAGCCCTCAGAGAAATGGGTGTGGGGCCATTACAGGCGGGTGTGCAGCTCCTAGAGCTGGCCTCCTATACGCCGGTTAAGACCCCCAGAGGCCGGCAAGTGGCCCTCAGAGGCTGGCTTGGGACCCTTATGGAGATAATGTTGGTACTTGTGGGCCCATGAGGTGTTCTTACGAGCCCTGTGGGGCCCTTCTGAGTCCAAATATAGCCAACGTGGAACCTCAGCGTCCAATTGGCGCCGCAGGGCCCCTCAGCCTCAGGCCCGAATAACCCGATGGGCCCCTGAACCTGATGGGGGGGGGAGGCATGTGCCTCACGGGCCCACCTGGCTACGCCACTGAGGAAAATCGTAAACCCATAAATATCGAAATGCGACCACCTGTCATTTTTTCAACGATTATTGTGATCGTCTGATTAACGCCAGAGCCTCGTAGCTATAGGGTAACTGTGGGGAAAACGCACCCCAGGGTTAAACGCCTCCCCTAAAAAAAATCGTAGATCTTATCGACGGATAGGTGTTTTATCCTGTCTTTCATAACAGTCAACTGCTTGTTTACGTAGTTCTCTATTTCCGGTTCTGCGTCTTGAGGAGCAGCGTGGGTAGGTGCTGATGCTGGTTTTGGGTGTTGTTTTTGTTGTTTTTACAGAAGATTCCTAAGCTTTTGATGCCTTCTTTATAGGGTAGCCTGGGGCAAGACGCCCCAGATAATTTATTTTGCCGCATAAATTTTGTCCCAAATCACCTGGAAGGCCAAATTTGTGCTCAATGCGTTCTTTGGACATTTTACTTCCCCGCAGGGGGCTGACCGTGGTCAGAGCTGCTGCTTAGCCGGGGTCATCTGGCTCCGGCTGTGCGGCGGCTGTGACTTCGGCCAGTAAGGGGAGTAGCGCCCCCTCGGCCCCAGCTTGACGCGCGTTTTGACCTGGACTTGCCTTGCTTACTGGATGGATTGTCTGCAGGATTGGCCCCGCAGGGGGTTGGCAGTGGCCGGGGTCGCTGTTGGACTGGGTTCCTTGGGCCTTTACCCCGCGGCGGCCCTGGCCTCGGCCAGCAAGGGGAGTAGCGCCCCCTCGGCCCCAGCTTGACTCATGCTTGCTTACGACTTGCTTTGATTGCTGGATGGACAGATGGTACGGTCCGACTTTTCCTGGTTTTCGTGGTTTTGTTTCTCTTGAGCGGTCTTTGTTTGCTTTTGCTTTGCTTCTCACCGGATGTCCGCGTTTCGTTCGATCACAGCTTTCTGATTCTTTTCCTACCTTTTTTCGTTGGTTTTGCACCCGCAGGAACACAGCCGAGTTGGGCTAGTGTAAGGGGAGTGGCGTCCCCTCGGGTACCAGCCGGTTTTACTAGGCTAGGCGAGCCGACCCGTACCCCAGGACAACGGGATCCTGGAGGTTGAGCCCCCCACCGTCCGGAGCCAGTCGCGGTGGCTGGGCAACACGCCTCTTTGGCCCTGAGTTCTGTAAGGGCGGGACACTCAGTGGGGCGCCGCACTTGAGGAGCCATTCCCAGTCGTGATGCCGCCGGGGGTGGTGTCGGAGAGGTGTCGCCGGCGGGGTTCGGGCACTTGTGCTCGTCCTCCGTCGGTGGGACTGATCTGTCGCTGCCCCTGGCGGTGACTCGGCGAGGCGTCAAGGGAGGAGGCGGTATCCGACCGTGGGGGGTGGTGAGTCTCTCTCTCCCCCGCGGAAGGTGCCGCCAAGTCCCGTACAGTCAGCTCGGCCGTCCTAGGCCTTGTAGCGGCGCCGTTGCGGAGCGTCGGCGGCCGAGCTGGCGGAGACCAACTCACACTGCATGGATTCTGAACTCCTTCCCCCGACCCCTACCTCGACCTCGACCTCAACCACGACCACCTCGACCTCGGCGACCACTTCGACCTCGGCGACCACTTCAACTCCGGCCCCGCCCGGATGTCCTCGCCCCCAGACCTCGACTGAGGCAACCCCTCGACCACCCGGTGATCTTGGGAGGCCGCTGCCTTACTTTCTGCTCATGAGCTCAACCGATCAGGATGAGTCTGGCCAGCCTATGCCGCTCAAACTCAATCCGTTTCAAAGAGAGCAGGCACTCTCGCCTCACTGTCAGCCTCAGCGTGTAACCCAACGCCCAGACGGGACCCTGGAAATCCACCTGACGAACCAAACTGAGATCCGGAATATGCTTGCCCTCAAAGAAATATCATTCAAGGCACGAGATAAGCAGGTCCGCAAAATAGAGGTCAAAGTTGAGCCACATCCGTTCAAAAATTCAGTGCGGGGAGTGATCACATGCCCGGACCTCCGCGGCGTGGCGGACGACGAAGTCGTGGACGGAATGGAAGGGCAAGGTGTCACCCATGCCCGCCGCATCCGCCGTAAGGTGAAAGGATCTCTTATGAACACCGATTCAATCGTTTTAACTCTGAACCGCCCCACCCTCCCGCGGGAGGTCAAGGTTGGCTATCTTGTGGTTCCCATTCGTGCCTTTCTTCCGGATCCAGTCCGGTGTTTCAAATGCCAGGCCTTCGGGCACGTCTCCTCGAAGTGCCGGGGAACACAGCGCTGTGGGGTCTGCTCAGCTGAGGGGCATGGCTCTGACGCTTGCCAATCGGACAGTGTCAAATGTGCCAACTGCGGTGGCCAGCACCGGGCATGGCACCGCAAATGCCCTAAGTTTTTGTTCGAGGCTGAGGTGCGCGCATTGATGACGAAGGAGAACGTCTCCTTTCGCGAGGCGCGGGACAGGGTGCGACAGCGCACTCCCGCACCTTCGCTTTCATACCGAGATGTGGCCGCTCGGCCACCCCAACCTGCTGCAAGCCGGGTCGCCCTCGGACCCGGGGTGAGTGGTGCCCTCAGGAAGGCCGGCAATCTTCGCCAGCTTTCTGTAGCAGAGCTGATCCAGCTCCTCTCGGGGCTCATTGAGGATGACACCCCGCCGGCTCCCGCAGCCGATTCTGTGCCAGCAGCACCTGCTGCTGATGCACGTCGCCGGGCAGAATCTGAGGATGACTGGACCGTTGTTCACCCACGGCGCCGCCCGTCGAGGCGCCAGTCTCCAACAGCCACTGTACCACCATCTCCGGGATCTGACAGGGCGATCAGCCCAACAGTGCTGGAAACCCTGAAGCGAGGAGAGGAGGAGCGACGGGCGAGGGACGCCAAACGTGCCAGACTGGCCGAGAAGGCCAAGGAGGGGAGGCCGTCCCCAGTGGTGAACGCCCCGGCCGGCTCTCCGGCCATGCCCCCTCCCCCTCCCCCGCCTCTCCCGAGGCGGCCCCCTCCGCCGTCCCTTGGGGCGGCATCCGGAACCCTCAGTGTGCCGGATCCTGCACCCAGCCCCCCAAGCTCGGTGCTGGCCGAACGCAGGCGTTCGGCCAAGCGTGGTCCCCCGTCGCCGCCAGAGCAGGGCCCTGGCCGGGTGCGGTTTGGCAACCGAACCGTTTCAGGCCCTGTGGGACCTCGGTCCCAGTCTGCCGACGGCCGACAGAGAACTAGCCACGCGAGGATTCAATACGAATCCTCTGGGGAGGTGATTTTCTAGTCGTCTTTCTACTCAATCTTTTAAACAGTTTTATCGCCTTCTCGGACTGTTTTACGTCTGAACGGGCTTTTAAAGCGCTTCTGCGCCTCTTTTACTGTCTTCTCCATGCAGAGTTTCTTACAGTGGAACTGTAGAGGACTCCGCAGTAGCCTTGTTGATTTACAGACGGTGATCCGTCGCGACTGTCCTCTCCTGGTCTGTCTACAGGAGACGAAGCTGAAACCAGAGCATCACCTACATTTCAAAGGGTATTCCATTTTCAGGAAGGACCTGGATACCGACTCAGTTGCTCACGGTGGTGTTCTCGTGGCTGTCAGCCATAGAGTTTCGACGAGACCAATCCCGGTCAGATCCCCACTTCAAGCGGTCGCTGTTGGGGTGGCTCTCGGTCACCGGGAGCTAACCTGTTGTTCACTGTACTGCCCACCAGGGGAGTCTCTCCCTGTGCAGGATCTTCGTATGTTACTGGCAGAGCTACCTCAGCCAGTTTTGATTCTAGGCGATTTTAACTCTCACCACTCTGCATGGGGATGTCAGACAGTTTGCACCCGTGGTCGACTTTTAGCATCTTTTATTGGCGATGAGGACTTATGCGTCCTTAACTCCGGTGCTCCAACTCATTTTACTCTACCTTCTGGCCAGACATCAGTTCTAGATCTCAGTCTTAGCAGTCCGCAGCTCGCTCCTCTTTTCACGTGGCGCGTTGCTGCGCACCCAATGGGCAGCGACCATTTTCCGATCTGGCTGGACCTCCGGGAGCATGGCTCAGTTGGCTGTCGGCCACCCAGGTGGAACTTAACGAAGGCAGACTGGACCGAATTCGAGGCGAGACTGACAGAGTCATTCTCAGATGTTCCAACATACAGTTTGTCAGTCGATGATTTCACGTCCAAACTCGTCGAGGCTGCCGAAGCCTGCATACCCCGCAGTTCCGGTATGCCCCGACGACCACCAGTTCCGTGGTGGAGTGATGCCTGTTCTGATGCAATTCGTGCCCGAAAGCGTGCCTACCGTGCCTTTCAGCGGAATAGTTCCACGGCCAACATGATAGCTTTTAAGAGAGCCAGAGCGGTTGCCAAGCGCACTATCAAAGAGGCCAAGATCTTATCTTGGAAACGATATGTCAGCACTCTTAATCGTTTTACTCCAATCGGCGAAGTATGGTCGCGCATAAAGCGCATCTCGGGCCGGCACTCCTCTGTACCCTTACCCGTGCTGAAGGTGGATGGAAGGGACATCATGGAGCCAAACGCCGTTGCTTCGGAGATAGGCCGCGCCCTCTATCGGCGGTGTGGTGATGAGTCCCTCGACGAATCCTTTGTCAGGCACCGCTCGTCTTGTGAAGCTTCTGGGGTCAATTTTAGCACCTCCGACGTTTTGAGCTACAAAGATACTTTTACAATGGTTGAGCTCAAGTCAGCTATAAGCTGTCTTAACCCTCGCCGGACCTATTGGTTTTCTACATACGCGCCGGCCGAGAGGGGGGGGGGGGCGGGTACGACCCCCCCCCTCGCCGTTTCGCCCCTGGTGGAGCTAGCGCGTCGCGGAAAAAACGAGCGTGTGCGCCGTTACGAGACGCAGAGATTGGTACCCAATTTTAAGGTCCTAGGTCAACCGGTGACCTCTGAGGTCAGGTCAAGTGCCCCAAGGTACGGTTCAGTTTTTGGTGAATAACTTCGCAAAAAACGGCCGCAGAGCGCCGATTTTGGCAGCATCGTGTTCGTCTCGCTCAGGCGCGTCGAATGATATACTTTTTGTCCGGGTCAGGTCAGCTTGGGGTGTTGACCTCAGGTCAAGGTCAGGTCAGCACCCCCAGGTCACGAAATTGGTCGAAAGGGGTCATGTCGCATATCATTCGATTCGGCAGGTCTTCCTGAGTCCATTGGTGGCTTTCCCGGCTCGCTAGCTCAATTTGATCAAGAGTTATTGACGAAAAACTAATATGACCTTGATGACGTCATAAATGACGTCACGCAAGGTCAACATTGCAAAAGTGACGCATCTAACCTTGCAAGGAGTGCATAAAATCACGATTCTGTGTGCTTGAGATAGTTGGAGATCGTTCCCGGCGCCAGAATAGCAGTTTGAATTTTTCCCCATTGACTTATAATGGTGAGGTCACGAAAATGACCTGACCTCATATGACCTTTAGGAAAAATCCGAGATATACAAGTTGTGAGACTCATAATGGATACTAGATCCTGCAAGTTTCATTTCCCTGTGACATCTCCTCTGGCAGTGAGGGCGTTGCGAAGTTGCGACATCTGAAGACCGTGCAGAGGTTCACTTATGACGTCATAGGTCAGTGACCTGACCTGACCCAAAAATGCGGTTGGTGTCAAAAGATGCGGCTTGGATCAAAGGTCAGGTATGCCAAGTTTCAGCTCTCTATCGCCAGCGTGTTCGGAGCTATCGCGAAAAAACCCTATGGGGGGGCGGCACCCGCCCCCCCCCCCCTCGGCCGGCGAGGGTTAAATGTGTCGCAGAAGGCCCGGATTCTATCCACAATGAGATGCTTCGCCATCTCCCTCCGGTTGCTCTGGATGCTCTCCTTCAGCTGTTCAACCTCCTATGGATGACGGGTGTTTACCCAAACTCCTGGCGGGAGGCAGTTGTCATCCCTGTTCTAAAAGCAGGGAAGAGCGGTTTGGACCCTCTGCACTACCGCCCAATTGCGCTCACATCCGCCGTTGGAAAGCTGTTGGAAAAGCTGGTGAATATCCGACTTACCTGGCATCTGGAGCGGCACGGACCTCTTGCCAATTCTCAGTGTGGTTTTAGAAAGCACCGGAGTACTGTCGACCACGTTCTTACTCTTGACTCAGTTGTCCGCTCGAATTTTAAACAAGGTCGTCAAGTAGGCGCCTTGTTCTTCGACATTGAAGCAGCGTATGATACCACTTGGCGATTCGGTATCTTACAGAAGCTGCATAAGCTAGGCATTCGAGGCACGATGGGTCATTTTCTAAGCAGTTTTCTTGGTGATCGTTTCTTCCGTGTTCGTGTGGGCAACCAGTTATCTGAGCGGTTCGCCCAGATTAATGGAGTCCCACAAGGCGGTGTGCTCAGCGTGACGCTTTTTGGTGTCATGATCAACGACATTGAAAAGGTCCTCTCTCCAGCCATCGGCCGCGCTCTTTACGTCGATGATTTCGCTATTTGGTGCAGTGCGGCGTCGACTCGATCAATGGAGCGACAGCTGCAGATGGCAGTTGCTCGAGTGGAGGCATGGGGCAAGGAGAACGGCTTCCGGTTCTCCTCTGCAAAGACGGTAGGCATGCAGTTTTCCCGTAAGCGTCGCCCCACTGCACCCATGGTGGTGAGGCTCTACCGTGAAGCCATACCAGTGGTTGCGGAGGCCAAGTTCCTTGGCATGACTCTTGACTGCCGACTCACATACCGAAGTCACATAAAGTGTCTCCGTGACAGATGTCTTAAAGCTCTTGACATTCTGAAGTGTGTCGCTCGCATGTCCTACGGCGCTGACCGTAGTACGCTACTCCTTCTTTATCGGTCTCTGGTGCGGTCCCGTCTGGACTATGGATCTTTTATCTATGACAACGCTGCATCCTCATCCAAGCTTATCCTTGACACTGTCCACCACGCAGCGATTCGCATTGCGACTGGTGCTTTCCGAACTACTCCTGTCGTCAGCTTGTTAGCTGAGGCGAACGAGCCCCCTCTGGCCTTACGAAGGCAGATGTTGGGCATGCGATACGCCATCAAACTTCGTCAGTTCCCTTCCCATCCTGCTCACGGACCGGCTTTCTCCAGGTCGCTCTTAGCAGTCTTTGATGGCGACGAGAGGAGCCGCTCTCGAGTTTTCTGCACCCGAACGGCCGATCTCCTCCGAGATTGTGGCCTAAGCACTCGGGACATCATGCGAGTTGTTATCCTGCCTGAACCGCCTTGGAGGTTATCTGTCCACTCTGTGGACCTAACCCTATCAGGCACACGGAAAGACCAAATTCTGCCTCTGGCCTTCAAGGCGAAGGCATTGGAACATATTGAATCATATTCAGGCCATGCCGTGGCATACACCGATGGGTCCAAGTCGGACCTCGGTGCTGGCTGTGCCTTCGTCTGCGGCGACGCTGTGCGATGTTTTACTTTACCTAAACATGCATCCGTTTTTACCTGCGAATTGGTCGCCGTCCTCAAACTTTTGTGTTTTATCCAGATTCATCCCGCTCGGTCATATCTTGTCCTCTCCGACTCATTGAGCGGACTCCAGTCCTTGACACAATTCTATCCACTTGACCCCCTCGTACAGGAGATTCTTCTCCGTTTGACGGCTCTCGACCGAGAGGGTACCTCAGTGACTTTTTGCTGGATTCCTAGCCATGTTGGTATAGCTGGCAATGAGCGGGCGGACCGTGCTGCGAACCATGCGGCGCGGCAGCCCTGCTCCCGCCGGTTCCCTCTACCGGCCAGGGACTTTTTCCCTGCGGTGAGCTCATTCTTCCGCGGAAAGTGGCAGGAGGATTGGAGCAGATGTCAGACAAACAAGCTGCTACGCATCAAACCGGGTTTGGCAACCTGGTTGTCTGCGTCGCGCAAGTCGCGTCGAGAGGAGGTTATCCTCTGTCGGCTTCGCACAGGGCACACTTTCGGTACCCATGGACACCTTATTGGCGTCGGCCCAAGACCTGTTTGTGCGAGATGTGGCGACAGACTTTCCGTCCGACAGCAGGGGCGGATCCAAGGGGGGGGGTCACATGGGTCATGGCCCCCCCTTGAGGCCCGGGGGCCTAAAGACCTGCCAGGGGCACCACCGGCCTATCAGGGGTATCACAGTCCTGGGCCTGGCAGGGGCACCACAGGACCGCCAGGGGCACCACAGGCCTAGCAGGGACACCACGGGCCTGGTGCCCCTGGGCCCTGACAGGACTGTAACGCCCCTGACAAGCCTGAAGTGTCCCCGGCAGGCACGTGGTGCCCCTGACAGGCCTGAGGCGCCCCTGCAAGGCCGGTGGTGCCCCTGGCAGGCCTGTGGTGTCCATGGCAGGCCTGTGGTGCCCTTGCTAGGCCTCTGGTGCCCCTGACAGGCTTGTAATGCCCCTGGGCCCTGACAAGCCTGAGGTGCCCCTGACAGGCCAGTGGTGCCCTTGCTAGGCCTGTGGTGCCCCTGGCAGGCCTCTGGTGCCCCTGACAGGCTTGCGGTGCCCTTGGAAGGACTGTGGTGTCCCTGGGCCCTGACAAGCCTGAGGTGCCCCTGGCAGGCCCGTGGTGCCCTTGTTAGGCCTGTGGTGCCCCTGGCAGGCCTCTGGTGCCCTTGCTAGGCCGCTGGTACCCCTGCGCCCGGAGAGGACTGGTACCCCTGAAAAGTCTGAAGTGCCCCTCGGCAGGCCCGTGGTGCCCCTGACAGGCCCAAGGTGCCCCTGCGAGGCCGGTGGTGCCCCTGGCAGACCTCTGGTGCCCCTGGCAGGTCTGTGGTGCCCCTGGCAGGTCTGTGGCGCCCCTGGCAGACCTGTGTTGACTGGTGCCCCTCACAGACCTGTGGTGCCTCTGGGCCTTGACAAGCCTGAGATGCCTGGCTATGACAGGCTCGTGGTGCCCCTGATAGACCAGTGGTGCCCCTGGCAGGCCTCTGGTGCCCCTGCTACCCCTGCGCCCGGAGAGGACTATGGTGTCCCTGAAAAGCCTGAAGTGCCTCTCGACAGGCCCGTGGTGCCCCTGGGCCCTGACAGGCCAAAGTTACCCCTGCGAGGTCGGTGGTGCTCCTGGCAGGGCTCTGGTGCCCCTGGCAGGTCTGTGGTGCCCCTGGCAGGCCTGTGTTGACTGGTGCCCCTGCTAGGCCGCTGGTGCCCCTCACAGGCCTGCGGTGCCCCTGGAAGGACCCCTGCCCCTAGGGGTGCTCATGGGCCCAACAGGCCCGTTGTGCCCCTGACAGGCCTGTCGTGTATACTTGCTAGACCTGTGGTGCCCCTGCTTCCTGGCAGGCCTGTGGTGCCCCTGGCGGGCCTGTGGCGCCCCTACAAGGCCGTAGGTGCCCCTGACAGGTTTGTGGTGTCCCTGGAAGGACTTTGGTGCCCCTGACAAGCCTGAAGTGTCAAGGACAGACCCTTTAGACGCCAGGGTCAAGTTCGTCGGACTGACAACGATTTGCTTACCTGATAACGTTCCTGGTAAGTACTCACTACTCAGCGTCCACAACATATATACACATAGAACATTCATATATACTTGCTTACAATTGGTAAATGTGGTTGTGGCTAAGAGTTAAGATACTGACTAAAAATAAAAAAATAAAAAGAAAAAACTGAAAATGGGGGCACCACCAAAATGAAGTGGACGAAATCCGTTGAGTTTTTAATTTTGGGTATAGGTAGGGGCACCACTTCGATTCATGACCCTCCCCTTGGAGTTTTCCTGGATCCGCCCCTGGTCCGACACGTTTTTCTGGAGTGTCCGAGACTGGAAGCTGAGCGGCTGAAGTTTCTGGGCCTGCGCGGAGCCCAGCTTTCTTTGAGAGCAGTCTTAGGTGACGAGTCCTCTTTGCTAGACTCTTCTCGTCTCTTTTCGTTTATTGCGGCCTCCGGCCTTCAGGTGATTTTTAACGCCCGACACTGAGGAAGTTAAATAAGAAATGGGCGCGATATAGCCTCGCAGCTGGTGCGCCCTGTCACTCCAAATCATCATCATTGGACATTTTACTTTAAATTGCACCCCTCAAATTCATTCACTTGTGATCGGACTCCAAGCTAGGAAGTGATTTGTGAAGCAACTGCAAATGGGGCATTTTGCCCCAACCCCAGGGCAAAACGCCCCACGGCATGGGGCAAGTAGCCCCATACTTTAGATTACAGATTTAACGTGGTAGTTGGCTAAATCTTATGTGAGAGGTCCGTTACACCTCTGAGGGCACGGCGCTGAAGTTACCACTTTCCATCCTGTCAGGTGTTCAGCTATGACACTATTGTATGAGCAGGTTTTTCACCTGCCTCATAAGACCAAATAATAAATTATTGCAATGCAAATGTTTACAGAATACTTCCTTTGCCATCCAGTTGCTGGGAAAAATACGCATAAAGGCATAGAAACTTACTGTTCGCCAGCTACCGAACATTAGAAAGTGGGTAGCCCGAACAACACATGAGGTAAAACGCCCCATGGGCTTTTTGCCCCGCGACCTACTGGGGCGTTTTACCCCATCACGTAAGTAGTTGGGTCAGAGAACAACGCTTTGCACTCCAGCAAGACATAATTGAACACGAACCAACCCGGCATGATAAGCGTTAGACAATAGTTGTTCAAAATACATAAAAGTCGTTAACCTGATGTGGCCCATAAAAGAACGCCATGATGCATAATCTGACAACAAAACATAAAAATCACTCAAAAAACACATTTTTGGCTATGTCTCCCGAAAGAGTCATCACAATTTCTTTCCAGTCTGCTCATATAATGATCATATAGTGCACGTTTTATAGAAGAGAGGATGTTTCCCCAGAACTCTGCCAGTTCCGAGAAACATCGGCGAGTCGTTTTACCTCGGCGAGGCGACTTGCCCCGGTCTACCCTATCACAAAACTTGCTATTGTGCACATCACTCAAAACTGCGTTTTATTGTCATTCTGTTGAATTTATTATGCTGCGGCGTTAGTGGCGCGTTTTTTGTCAATATTTTGTTGACCGGAAATGGAGTGGATGGGGAAAGACGCCTACTCGATGCATGGGGCAAGACGCCCCCAGTTTTCTGAAAGGGGGGCGTTTTGCACGGTGGTGAGAGTGCAGGTTAGCGCCCTGTAGGTCGGGGCCGAAAAGGCCTCTCCCTGTCCTTTTTTGCTGATATATCCTAAACGACTGCAGATATCGTCACCAAACTTTCAGGACTGCTCCGGGCATCCATTTTACACATTGCAACAACATTTTATTCCAAAGGCTATGATAGGTTGGCCACAAATGACGTCAGAATGACGTCAAGTTCTGCCATGTTCATCATTTTCTGTTGATGGATGGGGTGGGGGCGCTTTGCCCCAGGGTGTGGGGCAAAACGCCCTTTTGTAAGGGTATGCGGAAACCTTTTTGGGGGGTTAAATACCACACGCAAGTGTCTTTTCTTGGTCTCAAAGCGTAGTAAAAAGAATGAGCTACATGATGGTGCCCAAAGGTTTGAGTAATCTGGGTTGGGTTGAGTGTCAGAAGGTTTCGCGCTTAATGGGGGCGTTTTTGACCTATTCACCCTACCGTTGCCTCCCGCGCAATATCTGCCCCTGTGGACCGCAGGGGCTGCTGCACCGGTGCTAATCGCGATCATCGGTTTCTGTCACCTTAGTGACCTTATTACAGAGGTGCCGGGGCTGCTGCCGAGCTGCCGGCAAATGTACGACTTTTTTCGGAAAGATGTTTATTGTAATGAGGTAGCCAAGTACTAGGACGAGCAGTATGATTTTGAAGAACGTTTAACCTTTGGGAAATATTAGTGGAAATCCCGGGATTATCAGTACCTATAAGTCAATGGGAGAAAATTGAAATGCGCCTCTTTTGGATGAAAGACATTATAAACACTCCCAAACACCAAATTACAAGTGGTTTAGACACACTGAACATTAAAATGGTGTCCGTGACCCTTGTTTATGCCCTGAGGTCATCTTAGGTCACGAATGGTGTCTAACAGTTTTTCGCTAACTTTTGATAGAGGCATGCTAGAGCGATGAAAACGCCTTAGATGTGTTCAGCTCGACGATACGGATCAACTGATATGCAACATGATCCTTTCCGGTCAGGTCATGACCTTGACCTGAGGTCAAATTTTCAAGTTGACCTTTCAAGGTCAAGTTATAGTTCATTCGATGCGTCTTGATGAGAGGAACACGATGCCGGTAAAAGTAAGCTCGTACAAGGCTTGGGTCAAAAGTTATTGCAGAAAACTGTTTTCGAAAAAAAATCGGCTATTTTTGCAGTTTTTGCCCCCTGCAGGTAAAACCGTTGACGTTAGGTCAAATCCCAGAGAATTACTCAGAAAGGGCGTTAATAGGGCTATCGAATGCGCTTTTCCGCGGCGCTGTAGCTCTATTGGTTCCCGAGTTATGCGTTGGCTTCTTGGAAATTTTCGACATTCGACCTGGAAATCGGCGAAATTTTGCCTTTAATGACCTGTGGTGACCTGACCTATGACCTGACCAAAAAATTGACCGAAGTGATTTCGTCATCATTTTTGGCGTTCTTTCGAACGCCGCCTTCCGCGTATCGCTACGTGGCCCAGGAGCCGAGTTACAACTAGCCGAGTTACTATTCAGCCCAGGGCAGGCTGAATAGTCGTCAAGTTCTGATGTTTAGAGAACATACCAGGTGGTAGGTAGGTACAGACAGACACTAAAGTCAGCAAAAAGTGGGGGGGGGGGCAGTTAACATTGCTGCCCCCCACACCTCCGAAAGTGGGGGGCAGGGCCCCCAGGCCCCCTCCCCCCTGTTCCTACGCCTATGATTGTGCTTGCATGTTACCTACGTTTGATGGCTGGGTCTTCACTTCCAAGCAATCACCAATCACCGTTCTGCAAACGATGTTGAACCGTTAGTTTTCAGGATAGGTGTGAGCTGCGTGCCCCCTCGCTAGGTCTCCCTTGCCCCCCCCCCCACAGACAGCAAATGGTTCTAAGAAGTCGTTTATTCAAATATCTTTACGCCGATGTTCCAGCATCACCGCACTCGGTGCTCATTGGACGTTCCAGTATGGACGGACGAGTCCATTATTGTGCTCATCCAGACGGGGGAGGTAGTTTCCATCCCCGTCGTGTATAAACAGCACGGAACAAGGCAATTATGTTTGTTTGCAACTAACAAGGCTAAAAAATGATTCATTTTGTAATGAATAGATCGGCGCAGGTACCACCTCTGGTGTGTGGCCCCGCGCCGGCCCGGCTCGTCTCTGTGTTGGCCGTGACGCCGGCAGCCGGAGGTGGCCGCCGGCCGGCTCCAGTCGGCGCCGCGCGCCTGTCGCTGCCGGCAGTGGCGGATCCAGAGGGGGGGGGGGCAAAATGGGCATTTGCCACTCCTAAACGGCATAATTTTACCATTACGCCTATGGACTAGGCATGGAAAGAATCGATAAATTGTTTTAGTTTGCCCAACCCAAACATTTCTGAGCTGGATCCGCCTCTGGCTGCCGGCGGCCGGCGGCTCTTATCGGGGCCGCCGCCGGCGGTCGGTATATCAGCAGCGGCGCCGGCCGGCACCGGCCAGTCCTTCTGTGACAGTGCCACAGTGACACCTAGTGTTTGCCTTACGTTAGATCGCTTACCTATTATATCTACCTACATAGATACAAGTATGTCTAAAATCATTGATGCCGCTCGCTTTTACAGGGTGGAGCGGAATTGGAGGCTGGTGGAGAGGAGGCTGGACCCGGTGGTGCAGCAGCTGGTGGCGAGGTGCGGGTCGGCGGCCCATCTGGTCCCCGACACGCTGCTGTTGGCGAAGGACCTGGTGGACAACCACGGGCCGGGACGACAGGCGTACATCACCTACCAGGAGGTCGGTGACGCCGTCGGTGATCTGCTGAGCCGCCCTCTGCTGTCGGCGCTGGCGGAGGTCGGGGCCGCCGCCGCCGCCCGGTGCCGTCACTGCCAGCCCCGCCAGCCGCTCCGGCTGGTCACCTCTAACAGGTCGGGGAGCTCGGCTGAGGGGCTGTCTGACGGTATCGTCGGTGTGGGGGGCACGTCAGACTTCGACATTATGTTAGAGTTTGACGGCCCCTTCCGCTGGGCGCCGCCGGGCGCGGAGAAGCCGGCCGACATCGAGCCGCGCTCTGCGCCGCAGCTGTGGGCCCGGCCGACCGACAACGCCGGCTTCGTGACGCTGCACTGGGTGCGGACGGACCGGTGCGGCCACGAGGAGCCGCTGGAGGCGCTGCCGGCCGACTCGGTCCGTCGGATGATGTATGACCTCTGCCGGGTCATGGAGGTTGGTGAGATCACCCCCACCGGCCCGGCAGTCAATGTCAAAAGGCCTGATGCTAAAGACGGCGGCACAGACTACGTCTTCTGCCTGCTGGTGCGCGGCTGGTGGCCCGCGCCAGTCTGGCCCGACGGCGCCCCCTGGGACACCAGCTTCGGGGTCCACCTGGTGCCCACCGGCCGGCCGGGCAGTAAGACGGAGTTCATTGAGTACCGCATCTCGCTGTCTCGGGCGGAGCTGTTGGCCGTCCGTCAGCTCTGCCCGGGGCTGCGGGCTGCGGTTACAGCCCTAAAGGCCATTAAAAAGATCCTGAAGGAGAGCGGGGTAGCCATTGGCGACTCATTAAAGTCGTACTTCATGAAGACGGCGGCGCTCTGGCTGGCCCAGGAGCCGCACGGTGGACCGCGGACGGGCGTCACGGACGGCGTCCACCGGCTCCTGGACTGGCTGGAGCGGCGCCTCGATGAAGAATGGCTGCCCTGCTTCTTCTACCCGGCCATTAACGTGGCGGCGGAGCTGACCGCGGACCAGCGGCAGGCCATCATCGGCTCCCTCCGGCTGGTGAGGGAGCACCTGACACCCCTTCTGATGGCCTGCTGTGAGGAGCAGTGGTCCCTGGACACACTGCTGGAGGGGCGGCCGACGGAGCCGCTCTCAGAGCGCCAGCTGCGGCTCCGTCTGGGACGGCTGCTCCTCCGGCAGGCTGTGTTTGAGGGCATCCAGTTCCGCCCCACGGCTCCCTGCTGGGAGAGCTGGTGGAGTGGCAACATCCCCCGCCTGGCCCGCGCGGCCCCCCGCCTGCTCCAGTGGCGCCACCACGTGAGGTCGGGGACACACTACCAGCAGTGTTACCTGCTCATGGCCTGGAGCGTGGTGGACCCGGCGGACCTGGCGGACGGCGAGCCGATGACGTCACCGGTCGGTGACGTCACCGTCACGCTCGACGTGACGCCGCTCACCCGGCTCCTCACCGACTCCGACCTGGTGCTCCTGCTGGGTGAGCCGGCCGCGGTGGCCGCCTGGTGTCGCCGGGAGCGGCCGGCCGGCCTGACTGCCGAGCCGGACACGCCGCGGGGCCGGGCCGAGCTGCTGCTGCGGCCCGAGCTGCTGCTGCGGGCCCTCGGTGAGGCCGTGCCGCGGATGATGGACGTGTGGCGAGAGGTGGACCGGGAGCTGAAGGAGGCCTGTGAGGGGAACTTCCGACCACCGGCCACCTACCAGCAGTGCCGGGGGTGTTTGGAGCGGGCCCTCAGCTGTGACCTGCAGCACTGGCTCCGTGTCAAACTACCAGAGATGGACGGCCCGTCGGTGGTCGCCACGGCCGGCCTCTGGCGCCGGCGGATGCAGCAGCTGCTGTCCGGTGACCGGCTGCGCGCGGCATACGACGCGGCCGTCGGCCGGTGGCCGGACCGGTGGCAGCTGCTGCAGCATTACCTGGCGGAGGACGACACACAAGGTAAGTCCGCCGCCGGCACCGCCGCGCGGGTTTCGCTTTGGTAGCCGAGTTACTGACTGAATCTATATTACTATTTGAGGAGGGTGCGTCTGTCCGTTACCGAGGTCCCGACTTGGTGGTGCTTTGCGTGGACTACAGGCCAGACCGTTGCACCTAGCCCGGTGAAATTTGCACAACTTATAGATCAAGGATGCGCGACGTGCCTTTGAGGGGTCTCAGCTCGATCGGGTCGATAGGGATCGCGAGGCGCGTGCTCAAAAAGTGCAAATTCGCGTCATAGACTTTACATGTATAAATCGGCGTGCGAAATCGGGCGAAAACGGCTAATTTTGGCCTACACGGGTCCAGTTCCCGTGCAATATCTTGGTGACCAGGGGTCCGACCGGCACGGGGAAAACAGCATCGTGTACAGAATTGAACGGGCTATTGAATGGTGTGCAATGCAGAGGATAGCACGCGCCACGTGCACCGGAGAGGGCACTTTTATTTGAAAAATTGCGGTTTTTGAGGGATTTTGGAATTAATTTTATTTTTAGGTGACCGTTAAATGGAGCGAGTTGAATCAACGCCTATTTGCAAGAGAAAGGTACCGCCTCTCATATAAAAATTGTGAAAAGCTGATTGATCCAAATCAAGGTGGTGCAAATCACAGGAGAAAATGGTGTTTGTCAATTTTGTGCCACTTTATTAATCACACGGGGTTTGCTGCATAACCTGATACCTTTGGCAATTGAATATGGTACCATTGGATAGAGCATTCAATTCTGTCCAATATTCACTCTTCATTTTTGCATGATTAGCAACAGTATCCTTAAAAATGTAAATGTTCCAAACCATTACATTGTCATTTTTAGCGAAATTCATCGATGGCCCTCAAAAGACTTCACGCCAGTTTTCGAATCATTCTAAAGTAGAACGCATGATAATACGACACGGGCACCTCGATGCGATGTATCTTTTTGTTTTCTTACAAAATGCTTGGCCGTCAAAAAGCAATCAAACGAAATGGATACCAACCAAATCGACACAGACCAACCCAATACCCACGGGTCAAAAATAACCCTTCTTCGCGTTGCGGAGCACGCGGGTAACCCTAGTAAATGCTATTTAGAAACACAGGCAAGAGCAAATGGGTGAACCCGGCCGCGAACCCACGACCTCTGGCTTGGAATGCGACTGCGCTAGCTATTACGCCACGAAGCCACTCTCGATTAATAGACTTATTAGTGAGTTATAATGAAAAGTAAATTATTCTCCGGGTGGCTCCTCCCCCTCCCGCTGACACAGACACACACAGACACACACACAAGTGGGCGGTTCACTCCGTCACCCGGTGGCCACAACACTGGACCGGATTGGTCATCACTGTACAACGGCAATACGAGAGACCACCGACTGTTCAATGGCCGTGGACCGATACTAAATCAGAATGTGACCCGTGGCATTGATCAATTCTACATATATAAGTAAATGATATGATATAATGTTATGATCAGTATGATTGTATGATTAGATATACGCTCTATTATATGGTACAAATGCGATTTACCTATATCATGCTAATGAATATCTGTAAGGGTTTGCATCTCTCTAATGATGTCAAAGTTTATGCAATTCCGTAAATACCTCCAATACAATACCAATACCACGGTGTTGAAAAGCCTCAGAAGGGAAGACTGCCCTTGGAGCTAAATGCCCAAGATATGAGCTGTAGTCAATGCCGAAAGCAGTTTGACAGATGGCAGCACCGTCAACCGATGCTTGTGTAGGTGGCAGCACCAGTCACAGTAACGCCAGGCCAGAGCTGCAATCACAAACAAAAGGGTTATTGGCAACGAGACGCATATTGTTGAAAGGTGCGTCGAACTCTACGAATACAGCAAAACGGGAAGATATGCCAGTCATACTAGTTTATAGAGGAAGCAAATTATAAATCATTTTCAGCTGCTGCATTGATTGTCTTTATTATGTTTGCGTTTCAGCCTACCTTCTGCCAGGCTACCAGATTGCTTGCTACCTATAGGTAGCCAGGATATTTGCAATAAAATAAAATGGTTCAGCGAAACTAGATTCAGCAGATGGAAAATACATTATTGTGCTAAATACAATTATAACGTTTGTATAGAGTTAGACTTGATCCAGTCCAAGATACCCATCTGCTGCCGTCGGTGCCGGAATATGCCGTCAGATGACAGGGCCGACATCAGAATAGGAACCGATTGAAATGTCCAAATCAGTCTCAGAAACACCAAAGTCGAGCTGCAAACAGAAACAACAAAAAGATGTCAGCGTGACCGAAACGTGCAGCTGAGTGAGCAATTATTGTCATTTCTGGGATGGACAAATAGGAAACAAATCAAGAAACGAACAAAACAACAAACATGCATCGTTAGCTCATGTTGAGGCCATCGCTATGGACAACTCAGAGTCTTGCATATGTGAAAGTGGTTTGACAAAAATTGACTCTGGGACAACTTTGCACAGAAGGGCTAGGGCAGGGAAGGGCAGGGCAGGGAAGGGCTAGCGACAAGCGGTAAACGTATGGGATACATTCGGTTGGTATCTGCAATTTTTACACGGTTTTTATTTTTCTCTTTCAAGTCAGTGCAAAGATGACGTTGCAGGGGTGAAACTAATCAAAGTTGTGGTGTGTGAGGTCAAGAAAGTATTTTTGTAGGTACTCCTGTGCTCCTTACCTGTAAGGCGCTATCCGGATCGTTGACACCAAGCGGCCGCCGGCGAGATGTGCCTCCGATAGGTGAATTGATACTGCCCCTGAGAGTCTAATGGTACCTGGTAAGACGTCTGAAAAGACAGCCTCAGATTCAGATTCACTTTCAGAATCACATTCGGACCCCCTTAGATTTTCATAAAAACTGGTCCATGGGTACAGTTTTGGACGCTGATTCCAATGGTGAAGTCTGTTTTTCGCCACATATAATACTTTGGCCCCTAGAGGCATTCAAAGTTTTTTTTTGGGGCGAAGGGGGACCCCCTTAGATTTTCATAAAGACTGGTCCATGTGTACAGTTTTGGACGCTGATTCCAACGGTGAAGTCTGTTTTTCGCCACATATTATACTTTGGCCCCTAGAGGCATTCAAAGTTTTTTGAGGCGAAGGGGGACCCCCTTAGATTTTCATAAAAACTAGTCCATGGGTACAGTTTTGGACGCTGATTCCAATGGTGAAGTCTGTTTTTCGCCACATATTATACTTTGGCCCCTAGAGGCATTCAAAGTTTTTTTGGGGCGAAGGGGGACCCCCTTAGATTTTCATAAAAACTGGTCCATGTGTACAGTTTTGGACGCTGATTCCAACGGTGAAGTCTGTTTTTCGCCACATATTATACTTTGGCCCCTAGAGCAGGGCTGCGGAGTCGATGGATTTTCGGCGACTCCGACTCCGACTCCGACTCCGGCTTTCAAAAACCAGCTCCGACTCCGACTCCGACTCCTGGCAGAATTGTCGACTCCGACCGACTCCAACTCCCGACTCCGACTCCGCAGACCTAGCAGGGCTGCGGAGTCGACAGATTTTCGGTGACTCCGACTCCGACTCCGGCTCGGGTTTGTAAAATCGACTCCGACTCCGACTCCGACTCCGGTCACAACTGTCGACTCCGACCGACTCCGACTCCGACTCCGACTCCGCAGCCCTGCCCTAGAGGCATTCAAAGTTTTTTGGGGGAAGGGGGACCCCCTTAGATTTTCATAAAAAACTGGTCCATGTGTACAGTTTTGGACGCTGATTCCAATGGTGAAGTCTGTTTTTCGCCACATATTATACTTTGCTACCTAGAGGCATTCAAAGTTTTTTTTGGGCGAAGGGGGACCCCCTTAGATTTTCATAAAAACTGGTCCATGGGTACAGTTTTGGACGCTGATTCCAATGGTGAAGTCTGTTTTTCGCCACATGTTATACTTTGGCCCCTAGAGGCATTCAAAGTTTTTTTGGGGGCGAAGGGGGACCCCCTTAGATTTTTATAACAACTGGTCCATGTGTACAGTTTTGGACGCTGATTCCAACGGTGAAGTCTGTTTTTCGACACATATTATACTTTGGCCCCTAGAGGCATTCAAAGTTTTTTTGGGGAAGGGGACCCCCTTAGATTTTCATAAAAACTGGTCCATGTGTACAGTTTTGGACGCTGATTCCAATGGTGAAGTCTGTTTTTCGCCACATATTTTACTTTGGCCCCTAGAGGCATTCAAAGTTTTTTTGGGGCGAAGGGGGACCCCCTTAGATTTTCATTAAAACTGGTCCATGTGTACAGTTTTGGACGCTGATTCCGATGGTGAAGTCTGTTTTTCGCCACATATTATACTTTGGCCCCTAGAGGCATTCAATTTTTTGAATTCAATTTTTTGAATGCCTCTAGGGGCCAAAGTATAATATGTGGCGAAAAACAGACTTCACCATTGGAATCAGCGTCCAAAACTGTACACATGGACCAGTTTTAATTAAAATCTAAGGGGGTCCCCCTTCGCCCCAAAAAAAACTTTGAATGCCTCTAGGGGCCAAAGTATAATATGTGGCGTAAAACAGACTTCACCATTGGAATCAGCGTCCAAAACTGTAACCACAGACCAGTTTTTATGAAAATCTAAGGGGGTCCCCCTTCGCCCCAAAAAACTTTGAATGCCTCTAGGGGCCAAAGTATAATATGTGGCGAAAAATAGACTTCACCATTGGAATCAGCGTCCAAAACTGTACACATGGACCAGTTTTTATGAAAATCTAAGGGGTCCCCCTTCCCCAAAAAAACTTTGCCTCTAGGGGCCAAAGTATAATATGTGGCGAAAAACAGACTTCACCGTTGGAATCAGCGTCCAAAACTGTACCCATGGACCAGTTTTTAAGAAAATCTAAGGGGTCCCCCTTCGCCCCAAAAAAAACTTTGAATGCCTCTAGGGGCCAAAGTATAATATGTGGCGAAAAACAGACTTCACCATTGGAATCAGCGTCCAAAACTGTACCCATGGACCAGTTTTTATGAAAATCTAAGGGGGTCCGAATGTGATTCTGAAAGTGAATCTGAATGCCTCTAGGGGCCAAAGTATAAGATGTGGCGAAAAACAGACTTCACCGTTGGAATCAGCGTCCAAAACTGTACCCATTGACCAGTTTTTATGAAAATCTAAGGGGGTCCCCCTTCGCCCCCAAAAAAACTTTGAATGCCTCTAGGGGCCAAAGTATAATATGTGGCGAAAAACAGACTTCACCATTGGAATCAGCGTCCAAAACTGTACCCATGGACCAGTTTTTATGAAAATCTAAGGGGGTCCGAATGTGATTCTGAAAGTGAATCTGAATGCCTCTAGGGGCCAAAGTATAATATGTGGCGAAAAACAGACTTCACCGTTGGAATCAGCGTCCAAAACTGTACACATGGACCAGTTTTTATGAAAATCTAAGGGGGTCCCCCCTCGCCCCAAAAAAACTTTGAATGCCTCTAGGGGCCAAAGTATAATATGTGGCGGAAAACAGACTTCAGCGTTGGAATCAGCGTCCAAAACTGTACCTATGGACCAGTTTTTATGAAAATCTAAGGGGGTCCCCCTTCGCCCCAAAAAAACTTTGAATGCCTCTAGGGGCCAAAGTATAATATGTGGCGAAAAACAGACTTCACCATTGGAATCAGCGTCCAAAACTGTACACATGGACCGGTTTTTATGAAAATCTAAGGGGGTCCCTCTTCGCCCCAAAAAAACTTTGAATGCCTCTAGGGGCCAAAGTATAATATGTGGCGAAAAACAGACTTCACCATTGGAATCAGCGTCCATAACTGTACACATGGACCAGTTTTTATAAAAATCTAAGGGGGTCCCCCTTCCCCAAAAACTTTGAATGCCTCTAGGGGCCAAAGTATAATATGTGGCGAAAAACAGACTTCACCGTTGGAATCAGCGTCCAAAACTGTACACATGGACCAGTTTTTATGAAAATCTAAGGGGGTCCCCCTTCGCCCCCAAAAAAACTTTGAATGCCTCTAGGGGCCAAAGTATAATATGTGGCGAAAAACAGACTTCACCATTGGAATCAGCGTCCAAAACTGTACCCATGGACCAGTTTTTGTGAAAATCTAAGGGGGTCCCCCTTCGCCCCAAAAAACTTTGAATGCCTCTAGGGGCCAAAGTATAATATGTGGCGAAAAACAGACTTCACCATTGGAATCAGCGTCCAAAACTGTACACATGGACCAGTTTTTATGAAAATCTAAGGGGGTCCGAATGTGATTCTGAAAGTGAATCTGAATCTGAGGCTGTCTTGACAGACGTCCTGGTAAGAGGCTACTACGGTCTGTTTCTGCAAAAGAGAAACAAGCTCGTCAGTTGCGTTCCCTATCTGAGACTGAGCCATTCTCCGTTGAGTGGCCAGGAATGGACCGTGCTCGATGTTCTTTCACCCTCGCCGCACCTATTGGTTTTCTACATACGCGGCGGCCGAGCGGGGGGGGGGTAGGGTATGACCCCCCGTCGTTTCTCCCCTAATAGAGCTAGAGCCGAGCGTCGCAGGAAAAGCGAGCGTGTGCACCGTTACGAGACGCAGCGATTAGTACCCCTAATTTTAACCCTCGCCGGCACAGGGGGGAAGGTGGTTGATGCAACCCCCCTAAGGTTTTTCGCAAATAACTCGCGTAAAAAGAGGCCGATCGCGACGAAACTTTCAGTACCCTCGCATTGATCAAGTTTACACCTACGCTAAAAAAAATTATGACCCTGACTCAAATGACCTTTGACCTGTGACCTACTTTCCGAGACCATGTTTGGACGGAATCGCGATTCGGCGTATGTCGGCTCGCATTAGCCGCGCGTTTGCAAGCTTTTCGTGGTTTCAAACGCTCAAACATGTGATTTGATGTTGCTCCCATGCATTAGGGTGGATGTCAAGGCCACCTGAAGGTCAGGTCAGGTCATTGACCTTTGTGACCTCGTTTCACTTTTCGAGTTATACCTACATGTTTCTAGGCTAATTTTTTGAGCTGATTTCGAATTTAGCAACCATTTAAGCATTTACGAAGTGGTTTTGGTGCATTCGTAACATGTTACGAAGCTGTCAGAGGCGGTTGACACGTATTACGAATACCCGTCACAATCCCTACCGGTTGACCTGACCTGACCTGACCCGACCTGGTCTAAATGCTTAGACATCATCTCTGATCAAAACTAACACGATATTCGTGATCAGCACCCCGGAAAACCCCATAGCAGCCACACTTTACGACTTTCTAACAGGTCCCGATTTTCCCGATTTTCAGGTAATTGACCTGACCTGGAAGGTCACCCGATGACATAGGACCTTAACCCTCGCCGGCACAGGCCATTTCGCGTCCTTCGACGGCACAAGGGGGGGGGGGGTTGGTACGACCCCCCTCGCGTTTGGCCCCTGATCGAGCTAGAGCTTCGCGGAAAAAACGAGCGTGCTGCCCGTCACAAGAGGAAGCCGACGATACCCAATTCTAAGGTCCTATTCTAAGGTCAAACGTACGCATTGAGAGCTGTCGACTGCTTTTTACCGCGTCTTTCTAGCCCTCTTAGTTTTTGAGATAGAGGTGGGTGGTAACATACCTATGCCCCCCCCCCCCCACTAGGGCGAAGTTGGCTGAGACTGTCACTGGGGCGCGGGTAAAGTTATTGTGACGTCGTTCCCGGCGCCAAAATAGCAGTTTTAATTTTTCCCCATTGACTTAGGTATTGACATTGACTCAGCTAATGGTGAGGTCTTGTGACCGACCTGAACTCATGTGACCTTAACACGCGCACCGACGGGGGGGGGCGGATATCCGCCCCCTGAGGTTTTTCGCGGAAAGCGGGAAGCGCCGCGAAATTTAGTACGACTATTCTCTTATTAATTTTACACATGGTGTGCAAGTTTGAACCTCCTAACTTTTAAGGTCAGGTCACCAGGTCACTTTGAATGACCCAACCTCAAGTCACTTTTTTGCAACTTTGTCACCGTGCCAGAGCTACAGTAGATGACGGAGGCCTTTGAATGTCGCAGGATGTTATAAGGTCATTAGTATCTACAATTTGTATATCTCGGAATTTTTATATCGGTGACCTAAGGTCAGGTCGATTTCGCGACCTCCCCATTATAAGTCAATGGGGGAAAAAACAGCTCCCTGTTTTTACCACTAAAATGGGTCGGAATGGCCCCATATACCATGCACGACCTCATATACGATCAACCTTCACTACCTTGAGGTCAGTTTTGCTGTTGGGCAGCTGTAAGGTCATGTGACGTCATCAAAGGTCACCAGCGGTTTTTTGCCAATAACTCCGTACAGGAACAAGATACAGCCGCGCGGATGGTCTCATTGTGTTCAGCTCGTCAAGACGCATCGAATGACATGCATGATGACCTTGAGGTCACGTGACCTGAGGTCAACCTTTGACCTTGACCTTTCGAGGTCAACATATACATCATTCGATGCGGATTGACGAGTGGATCACGATGATGCCATTAGTTTGTTCCTATCTTGTCTAATTCGAAAGTTATTCGAGAAAAACTTTATCCATATCTAGCGCCGCCATTTTGACTTTGACCCTTGTCACGTCATCTTTGACCTGACCTGAAAATGACCTTTGTAAAAATTGTAAACCTTGTCCGTACGTATCCGATGCCGTTTACCGCTTGTCGCTACTCGCTATCTTGCTTCGTTTTCGAGATCTCAGGGGGGGCGGTCATCCGCCCCCCCCCCCCCGTCGGTACGAAGTTGGCGCAGACCCCCGTCGGAGCGAGTGTTAAAAAAAAAAGATCCGATATACAGGATGTGAGACCTCTGGAGGATACTACATAGGTCCTGTAAGTTCCATCCCCCTGTGAAAGCTCCTCTGGCACTGAGAGCGTTGTGAAGTTGCGACATCTGACGACCGTGCAGAGGTTCAATTATGACGTCATAAGTCAGTGATCTGATGTGACCCGAAAATGCAGTTGGTGTCACAAAATGCGGCTTGGATCAAAGGTCACGTAACACAAGTTTCAGCTCTCTATCGCCCCGTTTTCGGCAAAAAAAAAAACTATTGGTCGTTGGGTGCCGCCCCCCCCCCACATTTTTATTATTTATGGCGTCACTTGGGTCATAAGGGTTTTTCGTAAATAAATCTCGGTCAAATGGACCTAGCGAGCCGGGAAAATCACCAATGGACTCAATGGGGCACTGACCTGACCTTGACCCGAGGTGAGCACCTTAAATTGACCTTACCCGAACAAAAAGTATACCATTCGACCCGCCTGAGCGAGGCGAGCACGATGATGCCAAAATCGCGGCTCTGCGACCGTGTTTTCGAAGTTGTTAACGAAAAACTGGTCCTGTGCCCGGGTCACTTGACCTGAGCTCAGAGGGCCCCGGTTCACCTGAGACCTTCCAGTCGATGTGCCTCGTAACGGCGCACACGTTCGTTCTTTCCGCGCCGCTCTAGCTCCATCAGCTTATCAGGGTCGAAACGGCGGGGGGGGGGGGGTCTTAACACCGGCGGCTGGCGAATATGTAGGCATAACACCGGCCCTTCGGCCGGCGAAAATGTAGAAAACCAACACTCGCCGGACCTATAGGACTGGCGAGGGTTCAGGGGCAAAAAAGCCCCCCCCCCCCTACGGGTGGCATTGTCCGGCGATAGCCCTACGGCCCACGGGCCACGGGGTGTGGGTTATACGAATCATTTGGATAACCAGTAGCGCGGGAACTACTTTCAGACTGGGGGGGGGCACACTTTTTAACCCGCGCCCGCGCCCCGTTGGGCTCTGCCGAGCAACGCGCCCTGTTGGGGGGGGGCCATTTTGCCCCCCCCCCCCCTAAGATCTGGAGAACCACGCAACCTAGCGACAAGCGGCAAACGGTGTTGGATAGCCCTATCAGGGAACTACCGTGTGACCCAATTTTATTGACCTAGGTCAAGCCGATGACGTCACAGGTCAGGTCAAAGGTCCAATTTTCACCGTTTACAGGTATTTCAAGAAATGCGTTGTAAAATCGAGTAAAATGCATTTCATTGAAAATCATCGATGGGGAAATGTTCTTCAAACACATATTTTGCTATTTGAGGTCACTGATACCAAGTCAGGTCACAGAGGTCAGGTCACTGGGGGGTCACAATATGAAAGTGTCGTGTGATACATGTTTTATGGTTCATTTTACATGACAAATGCGATTATGTGGGTCAAGCAGCCTTTGAGGCCAGCTTAGGTCACGTTTTGGTCAAGGTCAGGTCAAGGTAAGGTCAAGGTCAGGTCGAGGTCAGGTCAAGGTCAGGTCAAATCAGGTCAAATTTCAAAGCTGATATTTTTGCATAAAATGGGTATCGAATCGATGAGGCTCGTCACGGGGAGTTCAATGATGGTCTTTATTTTGCCGTAGGTATGTGGTCTAGAATCGCTAAAAATCGAGTTCAAAAATTTGACGTCATCATTTTTAACATTTTTTTTCGCTATAACGTGGCCAAAAAACGAGATATCGATCTGAAATTTGGTATGTATATAGAAGAGCGCAGGGACTATCACATATATTCCGGTGTTTTCGAAATTCGGATTTTTTTTATTTTTTCAGTTTTTTTATATTTGAATTTCTTTTTGGTCAAAAACCCAAAATTTTGAAAATCAGAGATAGCAGTTTTGTAGCGCCGCTTTTTCTCTACTAGACCATATAAAGAACTTTGAAATTGCTTGATAACTGTAGATTAAGTGAGCGTTTCAAGATTGCATATTTTTTGCTCATTTTTGCTCGAACATGACCTCAGTTTGACCTCAATAACTCCTGACCTAAGGTGACCTAAGACTTGAAATTTGGTGTGAAGGTGTTAAATTGATGCCCGGGAAGGTACTAAAAATTTAGCGGCACTGCGCGCCGCCGTTTTCTTGCTATTCAGGAAAAATCACAGGGGGGCCAAAATGCCCCCCCCCCCAACGGGGCGCGGGTTAATAGAGGTCAACCTAGGGTGCCCCGAAATCTAGTTTTCTCATCGTTTTTTGGCTTCTTATTTCTCATCCCTTGACCCTTTCAACAAAAAAAGCACATTTGCATACAAAGTGCGATATTCCGTCTCAAAGTTGTGGGGGCACCGCGGCACCGCCCCCACGCCCCCAGAACTGTGGGGGCAAGCTGCCCCACTGCCCCCCCCCCCCACACTGCGCGGGTTTCCACGCCTATGTAGATAGCTTACCCTCTTTCATGACGAAATATAAGTCTTGCTTTTTTGTAACAAAAAGTACCTACTTGCACAAGCGGTCACTATGGCAACAGAATCTAAGGCGAAAAATAAAAAAATAACAGAAAATGCAATAAAACATTAAGATAAGAACAATTGTGTCACTCATATTCCATGAAACTTACACCTATACCAAATTTATTATTATTACTAGGGATGAATGAAGCTATATAATATTTTCGAGTATTTACTTAACTGTTTACGTATGTCGTAGGTATCGTGACCGAGTTGTGTCCCAAATTCCTGAAGGCCGTCTTTCTGATCTTCGCTCTCAATCACGTTCACATCTTCTGATACCTATTTAGAGCTGATGCCACATGAACACACAAGAATCCGTTTTCGCCGGCATTTCCATCCGCTCCCTCCCTCCGCTCCCCGATACAAGCCGTTGCCAGGCAACCGTTGCCATGACAACCAATCTGGGCATTCCAATTGGCCGAGTTTCTCGCCATACCGGGATCCAAGATTGTGAAGGATGCACAGTTCACAGTTCGCATGTCGCATTGGCCTGGGGGGGGGGGGGGACTTCCCTTTTCGTTGATTCACTATCCACCCACAAAAATGCCTGTTTTTTGTTATATGGTGAGCTTGAGTGGGGTTAACCCGCCCCCCGTATGGCCGTCAACCGACCCTGCCACCCGTGCCCCACACCCCCTCCCAAAGATCTCGGAAAGTTACCGACCGATTTTCGAATTTCAAACGACATTCGATAGCTTATTTGTTTATTTGTTTATTTATTTCAGAACAACCACAGGCCGAGGCCCACATTAACCCGGCCGGGCCCGGGGGGTAATCCCAACCATCGCAGCCCGGGGGGGGGCGTTTTTGTGATCTCAAAGTAAGCCTTCTAGAGGACGGCAGGCGGCATCAAACCAGCAAAATTGGGTGTCAAACGAAAGAAGAGAATCTGAGACAATGCCATCGGAGAGGATTCCGAAAATGTGCTCAAAATTAAAGGTCAAGGTCAAGGTCACGCTCAAAATTGACCTCAAACTTGGCACTTTTTCGCACATCTTGCATGCTAACTTTCAAGATGTTTTAAAATGTTTTGAGGCTTATCAGTTCCCTATTTGTGGTTCCTCTTACGATACAAGGCTGCTCAAAGGTCAAGGTCACTGAAGAGTATCCCTGCTAGAGGCTTTTTTTACTAATTCAAGTTAGTAATAATAAATAAGACAATTTTGCCATCCGGAAGCTCTAAATGAAGGCTTAGAGGAAAATAGATGCTAGATTCGTGATCAGCGGGTACAAATCCATCATAAACGACCTTTCATGCGTCAAGGTCAACCAGAGGGCATTCGAGGTCACATGAGGTCAACATAAAACTTGACCTTTTCCGAACAAAATATATATCATTCGACGCGGCTTGACAAGGTGAATGCGATGGTACCACTGCCGTAGCTCTAGGACCATTTTTGTCGAAGTTATTTGCGAAAAACTAAAACCACATTCGGGGTCGTTGACCTGGCCTCTGACCTCAGGTCACCAAAAATATTTTTCTATTTTTATCTAGGTCAAACGCTACACAACCGTACTCGTAATTTGTCTTTATCTCTAAAACTCTATTTTTAGCAGCTATTTGAAGTTTGCGTCTGTGACGCCGAAGTTTGCCGTGCAGGGGTCTAGAAAAATGGACGATGTGACGTCATCAAGGGGGCTAGGTCCAAATTTTTTATTTCAGAAGATGTCAAATTGATGGGCAAAAGGTACTGAAAGTTTCGCTTTCCTATCCCTTAGCGTTCGGGAGCTATCGCAAATATTCGCCAGGGGGGGGGGGCGAAAAACGCCCCCCCCCCGGGCCCGCGAGGGTTAAGGCTGCAGTCGCAATAAAATCTAATTTCCCATCCCACCCCCTCAGGCATTCAACCCGCACTGCCGTCCCCCTACACACATACAATCCCCTCCCAGCATACATACACATACACCAGACGCGATCACAGAAAGTAAGTAGCAAAGAGTGCTGGCTGACATCAGTCGATATCACTCATTAAAAGTGCCCTGACTACTCGCAAAGCGGAGCATGGTAGTGCTCTCCAATGACATGACGGCCCTGTAGGTCGTAGCCCCAGCGGAGAACTACCTTGTGACCAAATTTCATTCACCGTTTAACCCTCGCCCGTATTGGTGTTTTTCCAGCCGCGAAAAGGGGGGAGGTCCGTTGGACCCAACCCTTGCCGTTTCGCCCCTGATCAAGCTAGAGCTTCGCGGAAAAACGAGCGTATTGCATGTGACGAGAGGAAGCCGATCATACCCAACTTAAAGGTCCTAGGTCATTGTTTGACCTTCCAGGTCAGGTCAATGACCCAAAAGTCGGGAAAATCGGGACCTGTTAGAACGTCGTAAAATGTGGCTACTCTGGGTTATTCGGGGTGCTGATCACGAATATCCTGTTAGTTTTTAATCAAAGATAATGTCTTCATGCATTTAGGCCTGGTCGGGTCAGGTCAGGTCAGGTCAGGTCAGGTCAGGTCAATCAGTAGGGGTTCTGCCGGGTATTCGTTGTAGGTGTCAACCGCCTCTGACAGCTTCATAACATGTAACGAAGGCACCAAAACTACTTCGTAAATCTTCATATGGTTGCTAAATTCAAATTCACCTAAAAAAAACTGGCCTTGAAATATGTAAAATTTCATTGCTAAGTGAACCGAGGTCACCAAAGGTCAATGAAACGATGTAAAGATGTCAGGGTCAGGTTCAAGGTCATCCTAGGTCATCTAAGATAATTGCGTTTTAGGCAAGCTGAATTTACTTTTCGTTAAGTTTCTTTGACTGCATTTTTGGTAAAAGCTTCTCAATTCATGATCTCATGTAACAGGGACACACAAACCAATCGGTGCACACATCACTATACACAGACACAAACACAGAAATACAAACACATATCATTGACCTTGACCTAACCTGACCTAAGACCCCAGTCAGTAAAAACTTAGTCGGATAGTGTAACAAAGAGCTGTTCTAGCTGGCTTGGCACCAATACTGCAGCGTCATCGGTATATGATGGGCACTGCACGTGATATTCCAACGGTGACCCCATACAGCAACATTTTTTAGTTTGACCTGACCTGGAAGGTCAATGACTGCACATTGGGGTAAAATTGGATACCATTGGATTTGTCTCTTCCAAAAGATTCTGTTGGTTTTTACCGCGAAGCTCTATCTCTAGCAGGAACGAAATGGCGCGGGGGTATAGCACCCCCTCCCCCATGTGCGCTCTACGGTGGAAAAATGGCATGCGTGGGCGAGGGTTAACCCGCGCGGGGCTGGGGGGGTAAATTTTACCCCCTCCAAACTTTCAGTACCTTTTCTTACATCAATTTGACACGTTCCCTGAAAATTTTAGCGAAATCTGTCGGAAAATTGTTGAGAAATTGACGTTTTAGTGACGTCATGTTCGCCATTTTCGCCTCAAAAACGGCAAAAGTTCAAACGCCGCTAACATCTTCATTTTTAAAGGAATCAAGACGTAACAAAAAAGGATATACGTAATTTTACTTTGTCTATCAAATGGCTATCTCGGTTTTTTGAAAATTTTGGATTTTGGCCCAAATTTTTTTCAAAAAACTGACTTTTTTGGGAAAATAGCTATAAAATCCAAAATTTTGAGTTTATCGAAAAAACCGGAATATGTCAGAGAAGTGGTCTATGTGCACCTACATACCAAGTTTTAGAAGAATCGGTTCAAAAATGTGGGAGTTATTCAAAATTGTATGACGTCACGACAAACAAAAATTTTGAAAAATGACGTTTTTTGGAAGTTCTAGACCTTGTACGGAAACAAAAATAGCACCATTCGATTCGCCGTGAAAAACTGCATCAGATAGACACCTTTTTAGGCCTTAACAACCAACTTCAAAATTTGACCTCACTTGACCTGACCTTGACCTGACCTCGACCTGAAATTCATCCAGAGGTGGTCCATATCACTTATTGAGTGTGCCTATTGAATTCTATGAGTAAAATGACCCATAAAACATGTGTCGCACATGCCCTTTTCTATATTTTGTTTTTGGTGACCTGACCTGACCTGACCTGACCTTGACCTTGACCTCTGAATGATATTGTATGCAACGAATATTGTCTTGGTAGCCTAAGAACACGTTTTGGGCGATCAGTCTCAGTCCATGTCTCCATTCTTCGGCAACTACGGTGCAAGGCCGATACTGTAGGAACTTGCAATTTGTACCCTTGACCTGACCTTGACCTTGACCTTGACCTCAAACTTAAAATCAAGTACATGTTTTTAGTTGTTCGTGATGAGATCTTTCGATTGGCGTTTGAATTTTCCAAATCGGACCATTAGTTCGGGAGATAACAGGGGGGGGGGGGTAAAATTTACCTTCCCCCCCAGCCCCGCGCGTTCGGCTGGAGACCCCAGCCCCGCGCGGGTTAAAAAAAAAAACTAACCCCGACCACTCTAAGTAGGTACCCTGTCCACCGACTGCCGTCCTGTGTTCTTATCAAACATCATGGGCTAGATGGCGATAGTAATGACGCTGATACTGAACAGTTTTAGTCATGTACAGTCTGTCTTAAAAGTACCGCGCAAAGTGACGGTGGATCCATCAAGCCTGACCGATGAAGGACTGCCAAATTTGAGTCACCGAAGCAATGGACATCCTCGTCCATTCCCCAGCTCCATTGGTTCGGTGACTTTCAAATTATAGCAGGCCCTTCCTCGGTCAGGCTTGATGGATCCACCGTCACTTTGCGCGGTACTTTTAAGACAGACTGTACAGTACCGCGAGTCAGTGTCTTATTTGTTACATTATCACCGTGATGCACGATGCAGTGTTCATTATTTGAATAAATCGTAAAAATAAAAAAAATCATTTTTTGAACAAATCGTAACAAATCGTAAAAATAGATGCATAAAAAAATGTTGAGCGAAGTAACTAGATTTTGCAGCTCTGTTGCCCATGCTGATAAATGGCATGCCATAACACAAGGTCTTTTACCTTGTACTGTGAATAGTGATCCAGTTTTCTTTCGATTTGGTCGCCTATCGACCGTCCTCCCAGCATATGACTTCTGCCTGACCTGCTGTGTTCCAGACTCGTCGCATGGTGACCGCGTCGGAGAGATCGAAGACGAGGAGCAGCACTGCGATGAGGAGGAGCGGCCATCAGATGGTCCTCCTCGCCCAAGCCAAGGGCGATGTCAGCAGCTTGAACTGCGAGGTGCCGCACACAGTCGCAGCGATCTGAACAAGAAACACGCAGAGGAGCGTCGGCAGCAGGAGCAGGAGCACGGCAAGGAGTGGCAGGAGCTGGACGAACGTCACTATGAGGAGCGCATTGAGCTTCATCAGCAGCACGGGGAAGACACCAGATGCATCAACATGCCGACTGAGGACCAGTTAAGGCAGTTGGATCGCTCCCACCAGAAGCAGTGGGAAGAACTCCTACAGACCCTGCAGCAGCAGTGTCGAGAGCTGGAGCTCAGACACCAGAGAGAGTTACGAGAGCTGGAACAGAGATACCAGAGAGAGCCACGAGAGCTGGAACAGAGACACCCCAACGAGGAAGGTTAGCGGCAGGCTTAGAACTCAGATGGTGAACGAATTTACATTGAAACAATCAGACGTCAAACGCTTTCTGAGCACCCACGCTGTTTAGGCTGTGGGAAAAAACTGGTGATTTGTTTGACCCGAACCTTATTGAGACACCCTCACAACGTTTTGTAAATAATTTTCGAAAGGTGGCCGAATTGGGCTAATTTTATTATGTACTGAGTCCTCATTTTCTTATTACATTCACAAAATAAATACACATGTTATCGTTACGATAGCCCAATGTATCTATCTTTAAATATTTCTACCACCGTTTGATCTATATCGGAATCGTCTTTGTCCCTCTATGTTTTCTCTGTCCCTTTGCCCTAAGAGGTGTCCCTGACTCTGTTCGATACGAAATTTTATTTATTTTTCTCTCTGCCATCAATCCAAGAACTCATAGTCTCCCTGTCCCTCTCTGGCCAGCTTGTTCAACGACGTGAATTGTATTGGCCCTGATCTGCTGCAGAATCTGACGAGGAGCAGCAAGACCGGCGTCTCAGTCAGAGGCTGTTCGAGGCGAGCGAAAGACACCGCCGACAGCAGCTTCAGCTCAGTGAACGACACCGCCAGGAGCTGGAGGAGCAGGAGAGCCGACACCGTCAGGAGAGGAAGGATCTGGAGCGGCGCCTCAGCCGCCGGCGGCACGGACAGCTGAGCGGCGCCATGGACACTGACCGCCGTGAGTATAGGCTCTGAAACAAACGGTATACGGTAAATGACGTGTTATTAGTTGGTCAGTCACTGAGCGGCGCCATGGACACTGACCGCCCCGTGAGTATAGGCTCTGAAACAAACGGTATGCGGTAAATGACGTGTTATTTGTTGGTCAGTCTCTGAGCGGCGCCATGGACACTGACCGCCCCGTGAGTATAGGCTCTGAAACATACGATATGCGGTAAATGACGTGTTATTAGTTGGTCAGTCACTGAGCGGCGCCATGGACACTGACCGCCCCGTGAGTATAGGCTCTGAAACAAACGGTATACGGTAAATGACGTGTTATTAGTTGGTCAGTCACTGAGCGGCGCCATGGACACTGACCGCCCCGTGAGTATAGGCTCTGAAACATACGATATGCGGTAAATGACGTGTTATTAGTTGGTCAGTCACTGAGCGGCGCCATGGACACTGACCGCCCCGTGAGTATAGGCTCTGAAACATACGGTATGCGGTAAATGACGTGTTATTAGTTGGTCAGTCACTGAGCGGCGCCATGGACACTGACCGCCCCGTGAGTATAGGCTCTGAAACAAACGGTATGCGGTAAATGACGTGTTATTTGTTGGTCAGTCTCTGAGCGGCGCCATGGACACTGACCGCCCCGTGAGTATAGGCTCTGAAACATACGATATGCGGTAAATGACGTGTTATTAGTTGGTCAGTCACTGAGCGGCGCCATGGACACTGACCGCCCCGTGAGTATAGGCTCTGAAACAAACGGTATACGGTAAATGACGTGTTATTAGTTGGTCAGTCACTGAGCGGCGCCATGGACACTGACCGCCCCGTGAGTATAGGCTCTGAAACATACGATATGCGGTAAATGACGTGTTATTAGTTGGTCAGTCACTGAGCGGCGCCATGGACACTGACCGCCCCGTGAGTATAGGCTCTGAAACATACGGTATGCGGTAAATGACGTGTTATTTGTTGGTCAGTCACTGAGCGGCGCCATGGACACTGACCGCCCCGTGAGTATAGGCTCTGAAACAAACGGTATGCGGTAAATGACGTGTTATTTGTTGGTCAGTCACTGAGCGGCGCCATGGACACTGACCGCCCCGTGAGTATAGGCTCTGAAACAAACGGTATGCGGTAAATGACGTGTTATTTGTTGGTCAGTCACTGAGCGGCGCCATGGACACTGACCGCCCCGTGAGTATAGGCTCTGAAACAAACGGTATGCGGTAAATGACGTGTTATTTGTTGGTCAGTCACTGAGCGGCACCATGGACACTGACCGCCCCGTGAGTATAGGCTCTGAAACATACGGTATGCGGTAAATGACGTGTTATTAGTTGGTCAGTCACTGAGCGGCGCCATGGACACTGACCGCCCCGTGAGTATAGGCTCTGAAACATACGGTATCCGGTAAATGACGTGTTATTTGTTGGTCAGTCTCAGTGGCGGGTAGAGCCATACTGAATGGCCGGTCGGGACCTGGCTGTTTACTCGGTCGGACCAACGGTTCGGGTGGGAGTGACGTCACACCACTGTCAGACCCGGTGTGGGATAGCGGTAGCGACACGGCGGGTGTGGGAGTGACGTCACACCACTGTCAGACCCGGTGTGGGATAGCGGTAGCGACACGGCGGGTGTGGGAGTGACGTCACACCACTGTCAGACCCGGTGTGGGATAGCGGTAGCGACACGGCGGGTGTGGGAGTGACGTCACACCACTGTCAGACCCGGTGTGGGATAGCGGTAGCGACACGGCGGGTGTGGGAGTGACGTCACACCACTGTCAGACCCGGTGTGGGATAGCGGTAGCGACACGGCGGGTGTGGGAGTGACGTCACACCACTGTCAGACCCGGTGTGGGATAGCGGTAGCGACACGGCGAGTGTGGGAGTGACGTCACACCACTGTCAGATCCGGTGACGGATAGCGGTAGCGACACGGCGGGTGTGGGAGTGACGTCACACCACTGTCAGATCCGGTGACGGATAGCGGTAGCGACACGGCGGGTGTGGGAGTGACGTCACACCACTGTCAGACCCGGTGTGGGATAGCGGTAGCGACACGGCGGGTGTGGGAGTGACGTCACACCACTGTCAGACCCGATGTGGGATAGCGGTAGCGACACGGCGGGTGTGGGAGTGACGTCACACCACTGTCAGACCCGGTGTGGGATAGCAGTAGCGACACGGCGGGTGTGGGAGTGACGTCACACCACTGTCAGACCCGGTGTGGGATAGCAGTAGCGACACGGCGGGTGTGGGAGTGACGTCACACCACTGTCAGACCCGGTGTGGGATAGTGGTAGCGACACGGCGGGTGTGGGAGTGACGTCACACCACTGTCAGACCCGGTGTGGGATAGCGGTAGCGACACGGCGGGTGTGGGAGTGACGTCACACCACTGTCAGACCCGGTGTGGGATAGCGGTAGCGACACGGCGGGTGTGGGAGTGACGTCACACCACTGTCAGACCCGGTGTGGGATAGCGGTAGCGACACGGCGGGTGTGGGAGTGACGTCACACCACTGTCAGACCCGGTGTGGGATAGCGGTAGCGACACGGCGGGTGTGGGAGTGACGTCACACCACTGTCAGACCCGGTGTGGGATAGCGGTAGCGACACGGCGGGTGTGGGAGTGACGTCACACCACTGTCAGACCCGGTGTGGGATAGCGGTAGCGACACGGCGAGTGTGGGAGTGACGTCACACCACTGTCAGATCCGGTGACGGATAGCGGTAGCGACACGGCGGGTGTGGGAGTGACGTCACACCACTGTCAGACCCGGTGTGGGATAGCGGTAGCGACACGGCGGGTGTGGGAGTGACGTCACACCACTGTCAGACCCGGTGTGGGATAGCGGTAGCGACACGGCGGGTGTGGGAGTGACGTCACACCACTGTCAGACCCGGTGTGGGATAGCGGTAGCGACACGGCGGGTGTGGGAGTGACGTCACACCACTGTCAGACCCGGTGTGGGATAGCGGTAGCGACACGGCGGGTGTGGGAGTGACGTCACACCACTGTCAGACCCGGTGTGGGATAGCGGTAGCGACACGGCGGGTGTGGGAGTGACGTCACACCACTGTCAGACCCGGTGTGGGATAGTGGTAGCGACACGGCGGGTGTGGGAGTGACGTCACACCACTGTCAGACCCGGTGTGGGATAGCGGTAGCGACACGGCGGGTGTGGGAGTGACGTCACACCACTGTCAGACCCGGTGTGGGATAGCGGTAGCGACACGGCGGGTGTGGGAGTGACGTCACACCACTGTCAGACCCGGTGTGGGATAGTGGTAGCGACACGGCGGGTGTGGGAGTGACGTCACACCACTGTCAGACCCGGTGTGGGATAGCGGTAGCGACACGGCGGGTGTGGGAGTGACGTCACACCACTGTCAGACCCGGTGTGGGATAGCGGTAGCGACACGGCGGGTGTGGGAGTGACGTCACACCACTGTCAGACCCGGTGTGGGATAGCGGTAGCGACACGGCGGGTGTGGGAGTGACGTCACACCACTGCATGGTGTGTCAAAAGTGGAAATAGCCGGTGCGCCGTCTGGCAACCCGGCAGCCCGCCGCCATAGGGAAATTCATGCTTTTTGTCGCTTTTTAGCTCCCTATGAGTCACTTGATCTAATTAGAGCTTAACTAGGAACGAGGCGGGTCACTTGGACGCATTCGGGAGCCGAATACGGTGTTTTGGAGCCAATACCTGGGAAACCCTGCCCGTCCAATCCGAGTTTTTAAGAGTCTGCATGCCCAAATTAACGTTGAGCGCGGCCGTTTTCGGTCGGTTTTCCCCGACCTTGTGGCGAAATCGCCTTATTTATTCAACCAGGGTGGGCTAATTCGCTTAACTAGGAATGAGGCGTTGAAGAGAATTATTCAAGGAATAGAGCTGTGCAAAAATATTTTTTGTATTGTTAAAACTGTATCCGCCATCGAACGATAAATATTGTTGACCCATAAGAAACACATCACCTGGAATGCGTTTGGACTTGGCTGGATCTAATATTAGCGAGTTTCTGCTAATGCAGTTTCTTGGCTTACATAGTACGCACACAAGCATACATGCTTCCTGCCCTTGGTTATTCCTCACTTGAATGAAAATTTTGCTATAATAACTATTCCAAGCAGTTAACGGTTTTAGTGCAGTGCCAAATCGGAACCGTTCAGCGCCGCCAGTCTCCCAGGCGGCGCGTAACGGCTGCCGCCGGCCGCCGCGCCGGCGCTCTGGCCTGGCCTCTGGTGTTTGACTTCATATCTCTGTTGCTAGAAAAGTTGTGGACCGATTTACTTGATTCTTGCATCAAAAGATCCGCCATTCAATTCTTAGCAGATAACGAAAATTTGACGTCAATTGCACGATCCGCTGCCCATATTGTGGTACTGCCATCTATTGACAAGGCTGGCGAACTAAAGCCGGGCGGCTATTTCCACTTTTGACACACCATGGTCAGACCCGGTGTGGGATAGCGGTAGCGACACGGCGGGTGTGGGAGTGACGTCACACCACTGTCAGACCCGGTGTGGGATAGCGGTAGCGACACGGCGGGTGTGGGAGTGACGTCACACCACTGTCAGACCCGGTGTGGGATAGCGGTAGCGACACGGCGGGTGTGGGAGTGACGTCACACCACTGTCAGACCCGGTGTGGGATAGCGGTAGCGACACGGCGGGTGTGGGAGTGACGTCACACCACTGTCAGACCCGGTGTGGGATAGCGGTAGCGACACGGCGGGTGTGGGAGTGACGTCACACCACTGTCAGACCCGGTGTGGGATAGCGGTAGCGACACGGCGGGTGTGGGAGTGACGTCACACCACTGTCAGACCCGGTGTGGGATAGCGGTAGCGACACGGCGGGTGTGGGAGTGACGTCACACCACTGTCAGACCCGGTGTGGGATAGCGGTAGCGACACGGCGGGTGTGGGAGTGACGTCACACCACTGTCAGACCCGGTGTGGGATAGCGGTAGCGACACGGCGGGTGTGGGAGTGACGTCACACCACTGTCAGACCCGGTGTGGGATAGCGGTAGCGACACGGCGGGTGTGGGAGTGACGTCACACCACTGTCAGACCCGGTGTGGGATAGCGGTAGCGACACGGCGGGTGTGGGAGTGACGTCACACCACTGTCAGACCCGGTGTGGGATAGCGGTAGCGACACAGCGGGTGTGGGAGTGACGTCACACCACTGTCAGACCCGGTGTGGGATAGTGGTAGCGACACGGCGGGTGTGGGAGTGACGTCACACCACTGTCAGACCCGGTGTGGGATAGCGGTAGCGACTCGGCGGGTGTGGGAGTGACGTCACACCACTGTCAGACCCGGTGTGGGATAGCGGTAGCGACACGGCGGGTGTGGGAGTGACGTCACACCACTGTCAGACCCGGTGTGGGATAGCGGTAGCGACACGGCGGGTGTGGGAGTGACGTCACACCACTGTCAGACCCGGTGTGGGATAGCGGTAGCGACACGGCGGGTGTGGGAGTGACGTCACACCACTGTCAGACCCGGTGTGGGATAGTGGTAGCGACACGGCGGGTGTGGGAGTGACGTCACACCACTGTCAGACCCGGTGTGGGATAGCGGTAGCGACACGGCGGGTGTGGGAGTGACGTCACACCACTGTCAGACCCGGTGTGGGATAGCGGTAGCGACACGGCGGGTGTGGGAGTGACGTCACACCACTGTCAGACCCGGTGTGGGATAGCGGTAGCGACTCGGTGGGTGTGGGAGTGACGTCACACCACTGTCAGACCCGGTGTGGGATAGCGGTAGCGACACGGCGGGTGTGGGAGTGACGTCACACCACTGTCAGACCCGGTGTGGGATAGCGGTAGCGACACGGCGGGTGTGGGAGTGACGTCACACCACTGTCAGACCCGGTGTGGGATAGCGGTAGCGACACGGCGGGTGTGGGAGTGACGTCACACCACTGTCAGACCCGGTGCGGGATAGCGGTAGCGACACGGCGGGTGTGGGAGTGACGTCACACCACTGTCAGACCCGGTGCGGGATAGCGGTAGCGACTCGGTGGGTGTGGGAGTGACGTCACACCACTGTCAGACCCGGTGGGGGATAGCGGTAGCGACACGGCGGGTGTGGGAGTGACGTCACACCACTGTCAGACCCGGTGGGGGATAGCGGTAGCGACACGGCGGGTGTGGGAGTGACGTCACACCACTGTCAGACCCGGTGTGGGATAGCGGTAGCGACACGGCGGGTGTGGGAGTGACGTCACACCACTGTCAGACCCGGTGTGGGATAGCGGTAGCGACACGGCGGGTGTGGGAGTGACGTCACACCACTGTCAGACCCGGTGGGGGATAGCGGTAGCGACACGACGGGTGTGGCTGTCAATATCAGGAAACCTAAAACTGGACACTGGTGTTTCAGATCACCACAGACGTCACCATCACCAGCAGTGACAGCACCACCGGCACCACCGGCAGGCGTGAGTACACCAACGGCAGTCGGGTCCAGCTTCACGGCTTCCGAAACCACTATCAAGTGAAGCGCCATTGACTTAGAGATATCATAAATGATAACACAGCTATTATTATACAATGCATGGTGCTATTTTAACCCGCGCACCGACGGGGGGGGGCGGATATCCGCCCCCCCCTGAGGTTTTTCGCGAATAGCGGGAAAACCGCGGCGCGTAGCGCCGCGAAATTTGGTATGACTATTCCCTTATCAATTTTACACATGGTGTGCAAGTTTGAACCTCCTACCTTTCAAGGTCAGGTCACCAGGTCACTTTGAATGACCCAACCTCAAGTCACATTTTTGCAACTTTGTCACCGTGCCAGAGCTACAGTAGATGTCGGAGGCCTTTGAAAGTCGCAGGATGTTATTAGGTCATTAGTAGCTACAATTTGTATATCTCGGAATTTTGATATCGGTGACCTAAGGTCAGGTCAATTTCGCGACCTCCCCATTATAAGTCAATGGGGGAAAAATCAACTCCCTGTTTTTACCACTAAAACGGGTCGGAATGGCCCCATATACCATACATGACTTCATATACGATCAACCTTCACTACCTTGAGGTCTGTTTTGCTGTTGGGCAGCTATGAGGTCATGTGACGTCATCAAAGGTCACCAAAGGTTTTTGGCCAATAACTCCGTACAGGAACAAGATACAGACGCGTGGATGGTCTCATTGTGTTCAGCTCGTCAAGACGCATCGAATGATATACATGATGACCTCGAGGTCACGTGACCTGAGGTCAACCTTTGACCTTGACCTTTCGAGGTCAACATATATATCATTCGATGCGGATTGACGAGAGGATCACGATGATGCCCTTAGTTTGTTCCTATCTTGACTAATTCGAAAGTTATTCGAGAAAAACTCTCTCCATATTTAGCGCCGCCATTTTGACTTTTTCGACCCCTGTGACGTCATCTTTGACCTGACCTGAAAATGACCTTAGTAAAAATTGTAGATCTTGACCGTGCGTATCCGATGCCGTTTACCGCTTGTCGCTATCTTGCTTCGTTCTCGAGATCTCAGGGGGGGGGGCGGTCATCCGCCCCCCCCGTCGGTACTAAGTTGGCGCAGGCCCCCGTCGGTGCGCGGGTTAACCCTCGCCCGCACATGGGGGGGTGGTTGCCACCCCCCCAGGTAGTCTTTCTGCTCTGCACTCAACATTTTTTAGAGCTAGAAGGCTGATTTTTCGTATAGCTGCTCCTCTATCCTTTCTTGATGTCCACTGAAAATTTCAAGTTTCTGTGATTTTTGGTTTCGGAGATATGACCTTGTTTTTCAGGTCATGTCATGACCCAAATGGCCAATTCTCAACATCTTGCGTTTGCCATGGGCCTTATGAGCTTTTGACACCCTGATTTCGGCCTTTTTTGCCAGTCTTACCTCCTACCTATCATGGAACATGTTGTTTGACGATGTACAGGGGTCAAGGTCAGGGTCAAGGTCAACCTAGGTCACCTAAGATAATTGCGTTTTAGGCAAGCTGAATTTACTTTTTTTGAAGTTTTTTGACTGCATTTTTGGTAAAAGCTTCTCAGATCATGATTTCATGTAATATGGACCCAAAAACAATCGGTGCACACATCAGTATACACACAGACACACACAGACATACAAACACATATAATTGACCTTGACCTAACTTGACCTGAAATGACCTCAGCAGCAAAATTATGGTCGGGTAGTGTGACAAAGAGGTTCTAGCTGGCTTGGCACCAGAAAACAGCATCGTCATCGGTATTTGATAAGCAGCACACTTGATATCCAACGGTGACCCAAAACAGCAACATTTTTTAGTTTGACCTGACCTGGAAGGTCAATGACTGACCTGAGAAGGTAAAACTGGGTATCATTGGATTCGTCTCTTCCCAAAGAATCTTTTTGGTCTTTACTGCTAAGCTCTATCTCCAACAGGAACGAAATGGCGCGGGGGGGCGGCAACCACCCCCCCATGTGCGTTCTAGGATGGGAAAATGGCATGTGCGGGCGAGGGTTAATGTTTTTACCATTTGCTTCCTAACTCAAGATAATTGTCATTGTGATTGATTTCCCTTCTTTAGCGCTGTATCTAATATCTAATTATCAATGTCGACATTATAACTTTAAACATTAAAACTAGCGGCTTCTATTTCAGATCCGCCATTACCACCGTCCCCAGTATGACAATCACCACCATCAGCACCAGCACCACCGGCTCCGGAGGGCTGTTCACGGGCCCTGTGTGCGGTCGGACCGCACACAGCCTCGAAGCTCCGCCCACTTCGTCCCTACGTCAGCCTTCCGTCACCGCACACAGCGATCGCTGTGGCCGGTCGGGACCGGCCACAGGAAACCGTCCACCGCACGCAGCCGTGACGTCAGAGCCGCCTACCCATCCCCTACCCCCACGCCTGCTGGACGCACCGCACACACCGCACGCAGCAGTGTGCGGTGCCCGTGAACACCCCTCAGGATCAAACCCGTCACCAGCATGTCCGTAAGTGTCTAATCATAAAATGACAATGATCATGAAAAACTCAAAAGTTGTTTTTCCAATCGTCCTAACTTTGACCAAATTCCTCTGTTTGTCTTACTGCTTGTTCTTACTGAGCATAGCACGCTGATCTAAAAACCTACTGACTGCTTTCAGATCATCTACCATCACCGCCACCATCACCACCACCAGCACCACCGGCTCCGGAACCAGGCCCGCCACCAGCCTCCGTGAGTACAGACGCGATAACCGGGCACTGTTGCCTCTTGCTTGTCTCTGGGAAACTCAAACATTTGGCGATGTTCAATGATGCAGAAACTATAAACAAACTAAAAATTAAAATAAGAATAATAGCAGTGAAACATTTGATTTTTTTATTGTCTCCGTTGGGTACATTTATATTTATTCGGTCTACCAAACTGTCAGTTCCCACTCTTCTTTGATCTTACCAATAAATAGTCCTTTACTTGGCATGAAAAACACCATAAACGTATTTTTTCAGTTAAATATTTCACGGTCTTGCTATATGTGATCGATACTTTTTGTATTGAATGTACTTGTCCGAACATTTTTGTTTATTTTGCCGTAGACATTGCTACCACTCTGTCTGTATGATAAGGTGATCGTTTCGTCTGTCATATAGAATGATTTAATCGTTCATATTGTTTCAGGTCCGCCATCACCACCATCACCAGCACCACCACCATCACCGCCACCGCCACCAGCACCACCGGCTCCGGGATCAAGCCCGCCACCAGCCTCCGTGAGTGTGTAATTTTTTATTGAATGCAGCCTGAAACGTAAAACTTGTTCTTTTCGCAATGTTACATAGGATTTGTGGTCAATATTTTTTGCATAATCAGATCGATAGGAATAATATCATTATACAACAATAATAACGGATTCTGTCAGCATTTTTCTGACCGTAGGGCTGGTTGAAAGGTGAATCCACTGTATTCCAGAATTGGAGGATCAAAAGCATGCGATAGCATGCTTTTGCATCCGGAAATTCCCATTGGTGGGTCGCTGAAAAAAAGTTCGGCTGAACCTGTTTGTCAGTGAGTATGTGAGTTTGTCCAAGCTTTTTTGGACCTGGAGTCAAAATGGGTGGACCGATCGGGACGAAAGTGGGACCGTTTGATTCGTCTCCGGCGAGGTAAACTTTTGGTGCTGGCCTCGGTTCGCTCGGTGCTTCGTGGCACATGCTATTCCGCTCCAAAGTTTCGGCGACACGAAATTTTTTGTCAAGGCTACAGGTCAACCCGAGGTCACGGGCAAAGCCATACTGGCGGGACACATCGGTAACACCTTGAACCAGTTTCCAGTGGGGTCACCATCTGCGAGGGGTGCAGGCTGCACGTGCTGGGGGCGGAAAACCGTTTTGGCGTGAGGTCCTCTGGCTAAAAAAAAAATCAAGCTATCAACCTCAAAATCGGTTCAATGGTAGTCCCAGGCAAGGCCTCCAAAATAATGCACATTTGGTTGAGCTAAACTCTGTGGTGCATGAGCTATGCACGTGCAAGCCGATTGCACCCCTTCGTACGTTGCCACGCCTGCAGGGTAAACGGCAGCTCTAACTGGTTCAAAACTTGCAGGTCATAAGAAGAATACATTTGATCACGACATTCCGGCGAGATAATATCCGAGGGGTGCAAGCTGCGCGTGCGGGGGGGGGGCGGATAACGGTTTTGACGAGGGATCCTCTGATCCCGGGAAACGTCGATCTAGCGACACAAAAGTCGGTACACTGATAGAACTAGACACACGCTACATGTGTCATGAAAATGACTGCACTTGGGTGCCTGGGGCATGAACTATGCACGTGCAGTTAATTCAATTACTGTAGGTAGATATCCACACCAATCTCGCGTACTTTCAAGCATTTTTGGGATGTTTCGGTTGCTTTCAGGTTCAGTCCAAGCTCAGTCTGGGTTTCGGTGGTTTTGCCCGGTGTGTGCCCTCAGCACCGTTCCTCCAATTCTGGCCCAAGGCAACGCAAGAGCGCTGCCGGCATCTAGTTTATAGGAGTTCTTTCGGTTTGCGGTCAATTTGTACTATCTCCTTTTCAGGTCATCTACCAGCAACACCACCAGCACCACCGGCCTCAGCACCAAGCCCGCCACCACCAGCACCACCGGCCTCATCACCAAGCCCGCCACCAGCCTCCGTGAGTATAGACGAGATATCGGCGGGAACACTGTCTTCTCCTGTACGCACGACTCAGTAGTTTGATATTTAGCCAACAGATGGCGCTAGTATATAGCGCCTGATACATGCTGTACCGCACGACTCAGTAGTTTCTTATGTCGACAACAGATGGCTCTGGCATATAGCGCCTGATACATGCTGTACCGCACTACTCAGTAGTTTCTTATGTCGCCAACAGATGGCTCTGGCATACAGCACCTGAAGAGTGCTGTACCGCACGACTCAGTAGTTTCTTATGTCGACAACAGATGGCCTTGGCATACAGCGCCTGAAGAGTGCTGTACCGCACGACTCAGTAGTTTCTTATGTCGACAACAGATGGCTCTGTCATACAGCACCTGAAGATTGCTGCGCCGCAGGGTTCAGTAGTTTCAGTGTTAGCCACCAGATGGCTCTGGCATACAGCGCCTGAAGCATGCTGTACCGCACGACTCAGTAGTTTCTTATGTCGCCAACAGATGGCTCTGGCATACAGCGCCTGTAACATGCTGTACCGCACGACTCAGTAGTTTCTTATGTCGACCTCAGTAGTTTCTTATGTCGCCAACAGATGGCTCTGTCATACAGCACCTTAAGACTGCTGCGCCGCAGGTCTCAGTAGTTTCTTATGTCGCCAACAGATGGCTCTAGCATACAGCACCTGAAGACTGCTGCGCCGCAGGTCTCAGTAAATACATAGGGAAGACCACCACCGGTCTCTGAGAGCTCGGACACGATGTCATTTGGCACACTGTCGTCCGTGGCTAGTTTCTAGCAAAGGAACGCTTGACGTTGATAATTGATACACAGGCAAAACAAATGGAATAATTTGATCCGTCATTGCCCTGGATACACTTATTTAGATTCGATATACGAAACTGTAAATTGCGACTCTTCTTTGCTGTTTCTAAAAGTCCTCTAGCTGTGTGAAAAAAAAACAGCATGAACCTGTGTTTTCAGTTACAAATTTTACGGTTTTGTTATATGGTGTCGAAACTGTTTGTATTGCATATAAGTGTCAGAGCAATTTTGTTTATTTTGCCGTAGACATTGCTACCGCTCTGTCTGTATGATAAGGTGATCGTTTCGTCTGTCATATATAATGATTCAATCGTTCATATTGTTTCAGGTCCGCCATCACCACCATCACCAGCACCATCACCATCACCATCACCGCCACCAGCACCACCGGCTCCGGGATCAAGCCCGCCACCAGCCTCCGTGAGTGTCTTATCATTGAATGCATCCTGAAACGTAAAACTTGTTCTTTTCTCAATGTTACATAGGATTTGTGGTCCACATTTTTTCATAATCAGATCGATAGGAATGATAACATAATGCGACAATAATAACGTATTCCGTCAGGATTTTGTTGACCGTAGGACAGGTTGAGAGGTGAATCCAGGGGCGGCGGATTCGGGGGGCAGGGGGGGGGGGGGCAGCTGCCCCCCTGACAAATTCGTGGGGGGGGGGGCAAAAGTATCTTTTTGCCCCCCCCATAATTTGTGACAAAGCTTAGACAAGAAACCATATACCTGATTATGCTGTTCGATCATCTGAAGATGTAACCAGATGCCCATATACTTTTTCATACGTTGCCTTTCTTAAATGGCAAGCTTTCGCGTTCGATTGAAGTTTTCATCTCTTCAACCTAGTTTTGGAGGCATTATAAGCGTCAACGTGACGCAGCGGCAACCCAGGCCTTCAGTGACCGCTTACAGGGGCGACGGATACGGGGTGGCAGAGGAGGCATCGTCCCCTAGGAAACTTTTGGAGGAGGGGCAAACGTATATTCTTGCCCCTCCATAATTTGTGCCCTAAACATGAGGAAAATTTCCATAACCTGATATTGCAGCTATGCGCTCCTACAGTTTGTCCAACGGTGCCGTTTGAATATGTGTAAATGCTAACCATTTCCGCTTTATATATATATTTTTTTTGTCTTTTCAGATTCGATTTAGAGATATTTAAAGTGTGCAAGAGACGCAACTCATACCTTCAGTGGTCGTTTGCCGCTATTTTGTACCTACATAAATGCCAAATCGCAAGCGAGCGGAGACGGAAGGGCTAGCCATTCGCTTGCAGGTAGTTAGGGCTAATGAGCGCTCATAATAAGCCACTCCCCTGATATTTTTTCGAGCGCAACAGTTTCCAGCGCATAAAATGGTAAACGCCGAGGTCGTACACACTGACCACATTGACCAATGCACGGTATGGTATGACACCCAAAGGCCAGTCATCAGAGATCTGCTTTGGGCATTCGGAGGCTTGTGTGGGGCCAGTGTAAAAACTGGATGTTTACAGTTCAGTATCCGCTTTATTTCAATTTCACTATTAAAAAAGTAAAAATTAATGTTGGAAACTTTTGAGGGTTAGGGCACTGATCATTAGTGGGCCCCCCTCTGTCTAAAGGCTGGCTATAGAATAAAGAGCATCAAACACGAACAGTAGCGGTGGAACACCTTCAATTAAGGGGGGGGCACTACCGACTTTTGGTCCCATTCTTTCCATGCAACGCCCATAGCGCTAACGTTAAAATGCCAAAATCAAAGGGGGCACGGTGCCCCGGTGCCCTCCCCGTTCCGCCGCCTATGAACACGAAAGCAAAATCTAAGGCATTTTGGAAAAATGAGTATGCCCCGCAGCGTCCGATAACTACCACCTTCCAGTGGGTCAAGCCAACGGGGTCCAAGTCTATAGTGGCACTTAACGATAGCACTAACCTTGTCTCACTTTTCGTTGAAGTCTGTTCCGAATGGTTTCGGCCACAGACTGGCTGCACTGAGGTCGTTTGGTATGTGCAACTGTAATTAAAGCCACCTGAGGCGCCCTGACACCAGGCTGAAGCTGGGTTGGAAATGCTTCGTCTTTGCAGAATCACTGGCCGGTGATTCTCGAGTGCCTGAAACGGTAGATGTCGTGGCAAAATTTGGTGTGATAATTTGAACCTTACCGCAGTCAGCGTACCCTAAAGCCCTAATAAAGAAACGCCCCACCCAGAGCTTCTGGATTCTCGTTCCAGGCCACCGTTCCTTCACCCCAGCCCGCCGCGGCGCTCCCTCACCTCAGCCCTACGTTCCCAGCTTGACAAGCGTTTGGGCCTTGCTGTAGGCTTACTGTATAAACCCATCGAGAGTCTCGGTGAGCTTAGTTGGCGAACTACTGCCATTGGGAAGGGTTTCTGGCGGATCGCTGTCCCAATAGGTTTAGATGCGACCGATTGTCTCTGACTGTTTGAGCGGCCTCCTCCCGCTGTGAGCTAGTTTCAGTTGATATCTCTCAGAAATACTTTTTAAAGGAAGGTTAAACGGAAATCGAACGTAAAATGAACAGAGGAAATGGTAACGAGTTAACTCATTGAAGAATAGCGCTCGCCTACTTCAAAAGGGTTGGCACTGTTCTTCAACATTTGATATGCGATCGGGTTATGGCACAATTTTTTTCCCATTGGAGCTTTTTTTCTAATACAGCAATACGAAAAGCGTTACATCGTCCACTGGCGGATCCAGGGAGCGGGCATTTAAAGCAAATATTTAGGTACTCCCCCTCCCCCTGGCCCCTGCATCGCCCGAAATAGACAAAACGTACCTTATGTTTCTTAATAATAACACTTTTATCAGTATTTTTTTTTTTTTTGCTTTATTCTGTTCAGCAGTAGGTCCGTAAGGAATCGAAATCCGAGGAGTTTTTGGATTTTGGACACTTTTTAGGGGGATATGTCCCCTACAGCGTCGAAAACGCCTTTCTGGATCCGCCTATGACATCATCTCGACTGGGATCTTGCCCCCCCACGCCAAAATCGAATCCGCCGCCACTGGGTGAATCCACTGTATTTGATAGGAGTTCTATTGGTTTGCGGTCAATTTGTATTATCTTCCTTTCAGGTCATCTACCAGCACCACCACCAGCACCACCGGCCTCAGCACCAAGCCCGCCACCAGCCTCCGTGAGTACAGGCGCGATATCGGGGGCACACTGTCTTCTCCTGTACCGCACGACTCAGTAGTTTGATATTTAGCCAACAGATGGCTCTGGCATACAGCGCCTGATACATGCTGTACCGCACGACTCAGTAGTTATTCATCTCGACAACAGATGGTTCTGGCATACAGCGCCTGAAGCATGCTGTACCGCACGACTCCGTAGTTTCAGTGTTAGCCAACAGATGGCTCTGGCATACAGCACCTGAAGCATGCTGTACCGCACGACTCAGTAGTTTCTGATGTCGACAACAGATGGCTCTGGCATACAGCGCCTGAAGAGTGCTGTACCGCACGACTCAGTAGTTTCTTATGTCGCCAACAGATGGCTCTGGCATACAGCGCCTGAAGACTGCTGCGCCGCAGGTCTCAGTAAATACATAGGGAAGACCACCACCAGCCTCTGAGAGCTCGGACACGATGTCATTTGGGCACACTGTCGTCCGTGGCTAGTTTCTAGCAAAGGAACGCTTGACGTTGATAATTGATACACAGACGAAACAAATGTAATAATTTGTTCCGTCATTGTCATGGATACACTTATTTATATTCGATATACGAAATTGTCAGCTGTGAATCTTCTTTGCTGTGTCCAATAGGCCTCTATCTGTGTGAAAGGCACCATGAATTAGTTTTTAGTTACAGATTTTACGGTTTCGTTAAATGATGTCGAAACTTTTTGTATTGTAGGTATATTAGTGTCAGAACAATTTCGTTCATTTTACCCTAGACATTGCTACCGCTCTGTCTGTATGATAAGGTGATCATGTCAAATACAATAAATAAATCGTTTGTATTTTTCAGGTCCGCCATCACCACCGTCCCCAGCATCACCATCACCATCACCATCACCATCACCAGCACCACCGGCTCCGGGATCAAGCCCGCCACCAGCCTCCGTGAGTGTCTGATTTTTTTTTTTTGAAACCTGAAAACGTAAACCTTGTTCTTCTCGCTATGTAACATAGGATATTTTTTCGGTAATTTCTTCTTCATAATCAGATCAATAGGAAGAATATATGTATAAAAATTAAAACGCTGTAATAATAAAATATAATAATAAAACGCTGACAACGGATTCCGTCAGGATTTTGCTGACCTTTGGACGGGTTGAGAGGTGAATCCACTGTATTTTATTACAGTTTCATCGGTTTACGGTCAATTTGTATTTCTTCCCTTTCAGATCATTCCCAGCACCACCACCAGCACCACCGGCCTCAGCACCAAGCCCGTCACCAGCGTCCGTAAGTGTCTTATCACAAATTGACTATAAAATTTGAAGTATTTTATTTTGGTCGTAAGTTTGAGGCACATTTTTAGTTTGTTTTTTTCATCACCAAATCTATGACTATACGCTATACATTGTATTGTTACAAATATTCAATCAAGAATGCTAATGTGCGTAGTTAACCCTATTAGTGGCAGGCTCCTGGCTACCCCATATTAGTGGCAGGGGGGCTGTTTACGACCCCCCTTGATATCTCGAGATCTAACCGGCTGATTTTCAAAATTCAAACGGCATTCGATTTGGCTCAACGAGATCTACATTTCTAAAAAAAAAAATAAAATTAAAAAATGTCAATAGGGGGGTAGAGGGGGGTAAAAACGGGCAAGTTGCAGATACATTTTAGACTGTTTATCACGGCTAGGTTTCTGAACCAATCTTAACGCAACTTTTGCCGATCGAAAGAGAATGGACCAGGAATTCACATGGATCCTAAAAATATGCATTTTCAAAAATCATAGGCGGATACAGATCATTGAGATTGGGGGTACACAAAAAGTATAGTAAATAAGGTTTTTGTTGGTACTGTTTCTAAAAAGGGTGGCAATGGTCTTGTTATGTTACAATTTTCTAATGAGAGAACGACTACAATTGTATTGGTCATGCATAGGCGGTGTCAGGGCACCTATGTTGGGAGGTAAAACATAACCCCCCTTTTTGGACGCCTGGATCCGCCTATTATAGCAAAAACGTGTCAAAAGAGGATGCACAATAACTTTGTATATGTTATCACATGATACCTTTCATTCACTGTTCGTAAAACTGGTGCAGCATCGTGATCTTCGCCCAAAATGACTCGCTTCACGAATAGGACCCCCAATTCCCAGTGCTCTGGAGCCGCCCCTGGTAAAGTTATGAACTTGAAATTTTCAGGGAATGTGCCCAATTTAGTTTTAGGAAAAGTCAGAAAATTTCAGCATCGTAGATTCAGCGGTTTCGGAGATATTCCCAAAAAACCTGAGGGGTGGATAAAAACACCCCCCCCCTGCCACTAATAGGGTTAACCCGCGCCCTGATGGGGTCTGCCGAGCAACGCGGTCTGATGGGGGGGCATTTTGGCCCCCCCTCAGATCTAGAGAACCACGCAACATAGCGACAAGCGGCAAACGGCGTTGTATAGCCCCAACGGGGAACTACCTTGTGACCCAATTTCATTGACCTCGGTCAAACCTCAAACCGATGACGTCACAGGTCAGGTCAAAGGTCGAATTTTCATCGTTTACAGGCATTTCAAGAAATGCGTTGTAAAATCCAGTAAAATGCATTTCATTGAAAGTCATCGATGGGGAAATGTTCGTCAAACACATATTTTGCTATTTGAGGTCACTGATACCATTTCAGGACACAGAGGTCAGGTCACTGAGGGTCACAAATTAAAAATATCATGCGATGCATGTTTTAGGGTCCATTTTATATGCCAAATGCGATTATGTGGGACAGGAAGCCCTTGGGGTCAGTTGAGATTATGTTTTGGTGAAGTTCAGGTCAAGGTCAGGTCAAATTAGAACAAATTTCAAAGTTGATATTTTTGCATAAAATGGGTATTGATTCGATGCAGCTCGTCTCGGGAAGTTCAATGGTGGTCTCCGTTTTGCACTACGTGGTCTAGAATTGCTAAAAACTGAGTTCAAATATTTGGCGTCATCAATTTTTAACCCGGCAGTTGCTGGGGTATTTCGCATCCCACCGTTAGCTGGGGGGGGGGGGCGTTAAACGCCCCCAGTCGATAACTCGAGAACCAATAGGCGCAGCGAAACGCACGAGGCGGCAAACGAAAGAGCGCGACGAGACGCTTCAGATGAGTACTTTAAAGTTGAATTTTGAGGTCACAGGTCGGGTCAAGGTCAGGTCAAACACCTGAAATCGGGCTTTCAGTAGCATGGACTTCAGGACTTTGCAATGGGCGCCTCTCGTCACAAACTCTGTCAAAACCGTGCACAATCCATCATATAAAGCCTACAAGAGTGTCAGCTCCATGTAGGGGTCAGTCAAGCATAGGTTAGGGTCAAGGTCAGGTCAACCGGGTAGGCACATATCCCCGAAAATCAAAACTGATATTCGCAGCCTGTGACACAAGTTTTATGGGTAATTTCGGGCGTAGAACACGATGGTGACATTCATTTTATCATATGTGTACGTGTTTGGCTCAAAAAGTTCAATTTAAGAAATGCATGTATCATGGTCGTGAGACGTGAAGTAGTCACGAGAAATTGCCAACATTCAGTTCTAGATTTTGGAAAATGCGGAACGATAATCAATAATCGAAGATAGCCATGTGATTGTTCATGGTATTGGCAGTCTAATGGCGTTTACGGCATGTCTGCATCTCTATTCTGTGATTTTATATGATTTTTGAACATAAGCCGTTTTTGGTCGAAAACTAAGAATTCATGACGTCACTAAAACCTCGATATTTAAAAAATTTTCCGACCGATTTTTTTGAAACTTTAACACAATAAACTTCAATCAATTCCCTACAGGTACCCAAATTTTGGCGTGCCTGCGGCGGGCCCTTTTTATGCTATGGCCCGGCGAAAAAAGTGGGGGCGTTTAACGCCCCCCCCCCCCCAGCAACTCGCGGGTTAACAGTTTTTCGCTATAACTTGAGTAAAAAAAAGAGGTATCGATCTAAAAGTTAGTATGTATATTGAAGAGCGCAGGGACTATCACATATATTCCGATTTTTCGAAATTCGAAGAAATTGGATTTTAGTTTTTTTTCTAAAAAATCATTTTTTTTTATTTTGGGGGTTCAAATCCCAAAACCTTGGGAATCCGAGATAACAGTTTTGTAGCGCCGTGTTTTCTCTACACATCCACATATAGAACTTTAAAATTGCTTGTTAACTGTAGAATTGGTGAGCGTTTCAAGATGTCATGTTTTTTTTGTTCATTTTTACTCAAACATGACCTCAGTTTGACCTCAATAACCGTTTTCTCGCTATTTATTGAAAACCACAGGGGGTCAAAAATGCCCCCCTCCCCCATCAGGGCGCTGGTTAAGAAAAGAAGTGAACGCTTTATTTTCTAACAATGAATAGCAATTAAAACTTAACCCTCGCATGTGTGCGGCGTTTGCCAGCTTCTAATGTGTAGGGGGGGGGGGTCGGTTGGACCCCCCCCTTGCCGTTTGGCCCCTGATCGAGCTAGAGCTTCGCGGAAAAACGAGCGTGTTGCCCGTGACGAGAGGAAGCCGTTGATACCCAATTTTAAGGTCCTAGGTCATTGGTTGACCTTCCAGGTCAGGTCAATGACCCAAAGTCGGGAAAATCGGGACCTGTTAGAAAGTCGTAAAGTGTGGCTGCTATGCGGTTTTCCCGGGTGCTGATCACGAATATCGTGTTAGTTTTGATCACAGATGATGTTTTTAAGCATTTAGACCAGGTCGGGTCAGGTCGGGTCAGGTCAACCAGTAGGCGTCGTGACGGGTATTCGTAGTGCGTGTCAACCGCCTCTGACAGCTTCGTAGCATGTTACGAAGTCACCAAAACTACTTCGTAAATGTTCAAATGGTTGCTAAATTCGAATTCAGCTCCAAAAACTAGCCTAGAAACATGTAAAACTCGAAAAAGTGAACCGAGGTCACCCGAGGTCACCAAAGGTCAATGACCTGACCTGACCTTCAGGTGACCTTGACACCCACGGGAGTAACATCAAATTACATGTTTGAACGTTTGAAACCACGAAAAGCTTGCAAACGCGCGGCTAGTGCGAGCCGACATACGCGAAATCGCGATTCCGGCCAAACATGATCTCGGAAAAGAGGTCACAGGTCAAAGGTCATTTGGGTCAGGGTCATGAAATTTTCAGGGTAGGTGTAAAATTGATCAATGCGAGGGTACTGAAAGTTTCGTCGCGATCGGCCGCTTTTTACGCGAGTTATTTGCGAAAAACCATGGGGGGGTCCATCCGACCCCCCCCTACACATGCGAGGGTTAACATGTGCTGATTTTTTTTTTAGGTCATCTACCAGCACCACCACCAGCACCACCGGCCTCAGCACCAAGCCCGCCACCAGCCTCCGTGAGTACAGACGGGATATCGGCGGCCACACTGTCGGCCGCTGTTCTCGTTAATAGGAAATAAAATATTTGGCAATTGTAATGAATGTTGATAGGAAACAAGTTTTATCTTATATTTTTTTTCAACTGCAAGACGATCAGTTCTGAATTTTCATTTTGTTATGAATGGCCGTGTTTTTGCGTCAAATAACCACAATTATCATCTTTTGTTCCTTTTTCTTACAATATTTTTATCAAACTATAAGAAGAAATTGGTACAATATAGGTACCTAGGCCTACGTATGTAACGCAAACCAATTTCAGTACTATCTGTTGTGTGGCTAGTCGTTTTATTGTATCTGTACCTATTATATTCGTTGCTAATTGGTCCTTACGTACCTATTGAAACGTTTGTATTATTTCAGGTCCGCCACCATCACCAGCACCACCACCAGCACCATCGCCAGCGTCCAGCACCGCCACCAGCACCACCGGCTCCGGGATCAAGCCCGCCACCAGCCTCCGTGAGTGTCTGATCTTTGATTGAAACTGAAAACGATAAACTGATTTTTTTGCTGCACAGGATATTTTGTCAGTAATTTCTTCTTCATAATCAATGCAATGGAAGAACTGTAGCACTATCCTCACTCAAATATTTATAACGGATCCCGTCATGATTTTTTTTCTGACCATTAGACTGGTTCAGAGGTGAACCCACTGTATTTTATAACAGTTGCATCTATTTGCGTTCAGTTTGTATTTCTTCCCTTTCAGACCATCCACCACCAGCAACACCAGCACCACCGGCCTCAGCACCAAGTCCACCATCAGCAGGTAGGTGCAGCTCCAGAAATACTCTCTTTTTTAACCCGCGCCCCACTGGGGTCTGCGTATAACACGCCCTACTGGGGGGGGGGGGGCTCTCCATAGACCCCCTCCTAACTCCGAAACTACTGTGCCGATCGTCAAACTTCAAACGGCGTCTGATAGCCCCGGAAAAACTGTCGGGAAAAACCTACTTTCATTGACCTCGAGGTCACCGATGACGTCACAGGTCAGGTCAAAGTAAAAGTTATTAGCATTTTGGCTTGTTCACATTTTGGGCTCTGGCCGCCGTCTTCCAAATCAGATCAGGCTCACTTTTGGTTTCCACACTCGTGAACAGATGCTCTAGATACCTTGAGGGTACCAAACTTGTACTTTGTTTTCAGGTCAGAGTCAGGTCATCACAGGTCACGGAAATATTATATCATGCGTCGGTCACGTGACACGTGTTTTATGGTCCATTTAGGCCAAATATTTTGAATTTGATGTCGTCTGTGTCATTCCAGGTCATTTTGAGTCGAATTTAGCTTAGGTCAGGTCACTTTCAGGTCAAAAAAGGTCAAATTTTGAAGTTAAAATTTTTCAACAAAAAAGGTGTCTATTGGATGCAGTTTGAGCTCAGGAACACGATGGTGCTATTTATATTGGCGTACGATGTCAAATTCGTGCTAAAAAAATTGATTTGAAAAATTAATAATTGTTAATTTTTTGCAATAATGCGTATAACTTGGCCATTTTTGAAGATATTTAGCTAAAACTTGCTAGAGTTAGTCATAATAATGCGTTCTATCACATACATTCCGGTTTTTTCGAAAAGTCAAAAAGTTTTTGAAAAAAATGTAAAAATATAAATTTTGAATTTTATTATATACATTTTTCGAAATTTTAAAAATTTCGAAAATCCGAGATAGCAGTTTGATAGCGCAGTCTATTCTGAGTCCTTTCATGCAAAGAAATTGGATCTAGCTTAAAAACTGAGCTCTTGGGAGCGATTGCCGTGGTTCAATGTTTTGCGTCGAAATCGGCCGAACATGACGTCACTCTGACGTCATTTCCGGCCGACCTATGGTAGGTACGAAGTTCAAATTTTAACACAAGGTGTCAAATTGATGCAGCCGAAGGTACTGAAAGTTTGGCGTCGATACGTCAAGCGGTTTGGAAGTTATTGCAGAAAAACGGGAGGGGGGCTATAAATAGCCCCCCCCCCCAGTGGGGCGCGGGTTAAGTGAAATTTGAAATTTAAGTGAAATTTTTCAACCAAAAAGGTGTCTAGTGGATGCAGTTTGAGCTCAGGAACACGATGGTGCTATTTATATTGGTGTACGATATCAAATACGTACTGAAAAATTGATTTGAAAAATTAATAATTATGAATTTGTTTGCAATAATGCGTATAACTTGGCCATTTTTGAAGATATTTAGCTAAAACTTGCTAGACTTAGTCATAATCATGCGTTCTGTCACATTTATTCCGTTTTTTTTTAAGTTAAAAACTTTATGAAAATAATATAAAATATTTTGAATATTATTATAAAATATGTTCGAAATTGTCAAAATTTTGAAAATTCGAGATAACAGTTTGTAAGCGCAGTTAATTGTGAGTCCTTTCATGCAAAGAAATTGGATCTAGTTTAAAAACTGAGCTCTTGGGAGCGATTGCCGTGCTTCAATGTTTTGCGTCGAAATCGGGAGAACATGACGTCACTCTGACGTCATTTCCGGCCGACCTATGGTAGCCAAGAAGTTCAAAATTTAACCCGCGCCGGGCCGGTGCTCTGAGATTCCGCGCCGGGCCGGGGGGGGGTGTCTGAACACCCCCCCCCCCTTCTAACTCGGCTCCTGGGCCACGTAGCGACACGCGGTAAGCGGCAATCGAAAGAACGTCCAAAATAAGGACGAAAACACTTCGGTCATTTTTTGGGTCAGGTCAAAGGTCAGGTCACCAGAGGTCACCAAAGGTCAAATGTCTACTATTTCAACATTTTGGAAACTGCCAACGGCTGTCTCGGGAACCGATAGAGCTACAGCGCCGCGGAAAAGCGCATTCGACAGCCCTTTTACAGACCTTTCTGAGTAATGTTCTCAGATTTGACCTCAGGTCAACGGTTTAGCCTCCAGAGGGCAAAAACTCCAAAAATAGCCGTTTTTACGAAAAACGTTTTTTCGGCAATAACTTTTGACTCAAAAGAGCCACGACATTACTTTTGCCACCATCGTGATCCTCTCGTCGAGACGCGTCTATGAACTATAATTTGACCTTGAAAGGTCAACTTGAACATTTGACCTCAGGTCAAGGTCATGACCTGACCGGAAAAGGTCATGTTGCATATCAGTCGATCCGCAACGTCGAGCCGAACACATCTAAGGTGTTTTCAGCGCTCTAGCACGTCTCTATCAGAAGTTATTAGCGAAAAACTGTTAGATTCTGTTCGTGACCTGAGATGACCTCCGGGACATAACGAGAGGTCACAGTTGCCATTTTCCGGTTCAGTGTGTCCATTTTACCTACATCTCGATGTTTGAGAGTGTCTAGAAGAGCGTTCGTGCAAAACAGACGCTTTTCAATTTTCTCCCATTGACTTATAATGGAGAGGTCGCAAAATCGACCTGACCTTAGGTCACCGATATCAAAATTCCGAGATATACATTTTATAGATAATGTTGCTCTAATCAATCGCTGAAAGTTTCAAGGCAATCGATCAATCGGTGTAGCTATGACGAGCATTCTTATTTTTTCTGAGGTGAGGTCACTTGGCGTGACCTGGTGACCTGACCTAAGGTGACCTGGGTCTGAAATTTTTACAACATGTGCGGAAAAGATGCACGAACAGGTGTGCCAAAAACAGCGGCGCTCCGCGCCGCCGTTTTTTAGATATCTGCGAAAAACCGCAGGGGGGGGTGTTCAAACACCCCCCCCCCGGCCCGGCGCGGGTTACGTGGTGTCAAATTGATGCAGCCAAAGGTACTGAAAGTTTGGTGTCGATACGGCAAGTGGTTTGGAAGTTATTGCAGAAAAACGGGAAGGGGGCTATGAATAGCCCCCCCCCCGTGTGGCGCGGGTTAACACGCGCACCGACGGGGGGCGGAGATATCCGCCCCCCCCCCCCCCCCCCCTGAGGTTTTTCGCGGATAGCGGGAAAACCGCGGCGCTAGGCGCCGGATGTTGGAGGCCTTTGAAAGTCGCAGGATGTTATTAGGTCATTAGTAGCTACAATTTGTATATCTCGGAATTTTGATGTCCTAAGGTCAGGTCAATTTCGCGACCTCCCCATTGCAAGTCAATGGGGGAAAAATCAACTCCCTGTTTTTACCACTAAAACGGGTCGGAATGGCCCCATATACCATACATGACTTCATATACGATCAACCTTCACTACCTTGAGTTCTGTTTTGCTGTTGGGCAGCTGTAAGGTCATGTGACGTCATCAAAGGTCACCAAAGGTTTTTGGCCAATAACTCCGTACAGGAACAAGATACAGCCGCGCAGATGGTCTCATTGTGTTCAGCTCGTCAAGACGCATCGAATGACATACATGATGACCTCGAGGTCACGTGATCTGAGGTCAACCTTTGACCTTGACCTTTCGAGGTCAACATATATATCATTCGATGCGGATTGACGAGAGGATCACGATGATGCCCTTCGTTTGTTTCTATCGTGACTAATTCGAAAGTTATTCGAGAAAAACTGTCTCCATGTATAGCGCCGCCATTTTGACTTTTTCGACCCCTGTGACGTCATCTTTGACATGACCTGAAAATGACTTTTGTAATAATTGTAGACCTTGTCCGTGCGTATCCGATGCCGTTTACTGCTTGTCGCTATCTTGCTTCGTTCTCGAGATCTCAGGGGGATGCGGTCATCCGCCCCCCCCCCCCGTCGGTACGAAGTTGGCGCAGACCCCCGTCGGTGCGCGGGTTAAACTTTTGACCTTTGTATTGTTTCAATTTGTATGTTCCAACTAACGTTAAGATATTGATTGCGTGTTTATTTGTTTTTTTGTTTGTTTGTTTGGTTGTTTGTTTGTTTGTTTGTTTGTTTATTTATTTATTTGATTGCTTGTTTGCTTGTTTATGTGTTTGTTTTATTAGCAGGCTGAGGCTCGTTACGACGAAACAAACACATCCTCATAAATGTTTGCCTGTTACGTCAAAACTGAAGTCATTTATCTCCAAAGTGTTCAATCATCTACAAAACCTCAGCAAATATAATAAAAATATGATCAATATTGATGAGAATTACCATTTATTTTAGATCCACCATCACCACCAGTTTTCACCAGCACCACCACCAGCACCACTGGCTCCGGAATCACCACCACCAGCCTCCGTGAGTGTTTTAGTATTGTATTGAGAGTGAACAGGCACGCATGAATTGTGTATGTGTTATCAATACATTGATAAGGGATTTGATAGTTATCTCAAACAGCTTTGTGTATGCTTTGTAGGTATTAGTTTATTTCTACCTTCATCTCATAAATATTGTGAGGAGTCTTGCAAGCGATATACCTGGGCCAGTTGTCATGTCGTCAAAAGAAAACAAACTTCGAGTTACGATGTATACCTACAAATGGTGCAAGTGCTAAATATTTATCTATTGTGTTTCAGATCCCCTGCCAGCTTTGGCAGCACCACCACCAGCACCGCCGGCCTCAGGACCAAGCCCACCACCAATGGGCGTGAGTTTACCAGCGGAATCTGCTTATGATATTGTAGGGATCATCTATGCGATTTGTTATTTCATGCTGTCATTTTCATTTATATTGTCACCGCTTTATTAATCAATCTGTTACCTGTTGTCAATTGTGCGTCAAGTTTGTTTGTTATTTGTAAACCGGCCTGCCGCTTTTTTTTTTTTGTCCTCCCGGCAAGCCAAGTGGCTATAGCCGGGGGAAGGGGACTCAGCCTTCCTACTAACCGCTGTGCCATACGCTATAGAACGTGTCGTGCAAAGGTCACGGCGGCACCCCTGAGGCGGCCGCTGCCCGTACGTTTAGGAACCCATTGTCGTGACGTCATGACTGTGAACATTTTTTTTTTTTTTTTTTTTTTTTTTTGTCCTCCCGGCAAGCCAAGTGGCTATAGCCGGGGGAGGGGGAAAGTTACTAGCTGGCAATTGGCCAGGTCTTTCGTTTACGTTACGTTAATGCCGGCTATTTGATTCCGGCCCAAGAACTAAGAGAAATGCAAAAGACTACGTTAGACCGGCTCATGTGGCGTCCGGTGGGTTGCAAGGCAAAGGGAAGGCCGAAAGGTGCCTGATGGGCGAGACAATAAATTTGGTTACTTACATAGAACTTGCTGCTGTGACTTGCTGCTGATTTGTGTGCTGTTGTTTGGTGTGTGTTGTTGTGGGGTGAACTTTACCAGGAAAAGTCCTAACTAGAAAAAACCTGGTGCCTAACCAAGAGGGCAAAAACCTGTGCTTTCAGCCAAAGTACACAGTAAAAAAGCCCTTTCTTTAATTACGTTATATTACGTTACGTTATATCGCTAATGTGTATGTGTGTTTGTGGCTGTGTCTCGAGTGGGCCTCAACCTTTAAGAGGGATCCCTGTCGAGCTTACACACATATATGTATACACTTGGAAAAGACGACGAGAACGAAAGCGAATGGAAGCAAAACGAAGCGGATGGAGACGACGATGGAAGATCATAAGAGTATCTAAATACGTGTGCTGGGTTGCGATCATATGCTATTGATGAGATTCGAATCACTGAGGAAGACGAAGAGAAGTTCAATTAGATCTGGATGATCATCACCCAGGAGCGTTGGGAGGTCCAGGCTGAGGTTGTGTGTGTTTGTGTAGTGAATGATGGGTTGACGGTATTGATCGTAGTGTGGGCAGTTGAGAAGGAGGTGGGCAATGTTGAGTCGTGTTAGTGGTGTGCAATGTGGGCATGTGGGTGGGGGTTCGTGCTGGTAAATGTATCGGTGAGTGGTACTGGTGTGTCCAATTCTCAGCCTGGCCAATACCGTTTCTCTAAGACGATTACTTTGATTGGAAGAAGCAAATGATTTGATTTTTGGGTGAATCGGGTGTAGATGTTGATTTGGGAAACTATTCCAGTCGAATTGGCGAAGGTCGAGAAGAGCATTTTGGATATGATTAGCAATATCTTTGTGCGGACAACGAATTGTGTTTCTTTCCGGTTTGTCTAGGCTATTTTTCGCTAGGAGATCCGCCCTTGTGTTACCGGGAATCCCCGCGTGTCCTGGTATCCACAACAGGCGGAATTCAAATCCTTTTTTCTGAATTGTAATTATATGTTTCTTGATAATGTATATTATATGATTGTCTTCTTTTTTTCTGCTTGAGATGGCACTGACTGCCGAAGCTGAGTCGGTGCAAATTACGCTTTTTTGGATATGTTGTTTATTGATATAGATAATAGCTAGCAGAATCGCTGATAGTTCAGCTGAAAAAACCGTGAAAAGATTATGCAGGCGAATGGAGGTTTCGTAGACTTTTGATGTAACACCAGCGCCTGTTTTGCCATTTGATAGTGATCCGTCAGTATAAAAGAAAGTATGATCGTTGTATTGATTTACATATTGTATGAAGAGTTGAGAGATTTCTTGTGAGGAGACATGTTTCTTATTTTCTGAGAAAAGACGATCTACATTCTGGATGGGTGCCAGCCAGAAAGAGGTTAGAGGGGGGATAGGCAAAATGGACGGGAAAGAAATGTTGAAATGATTAAGAGCCTTCTCTACGCGATAACTGATCACTGGGAATCTCCTTTCAGGGTCACTTGGAGGAGACGAAGAATATCGATTTGTAAGTATTTGATTAGAGGGATTCGAGGGGTTCGCGCAGCAACGAAGATAAAAGCGGAGAAGAAGATATTTGCGGCGTCGATCAAGTGTAGGAATATTGACATCAATGTGAAGATTGTCAATATTGGAAGTTTTCATTGCACCAGTGATGATACGAAGAGCGGTGTTCTGAATCACTTGGAGAGAATCAATTTTGTTTGTGGCTATATCATCGTATAAGAAACCGTTGTAATCCAGGATAGGACGAATTAGGGAGGTGTATAGGCGGAGGAGGGTTCTCCGATCGGCTCCCCACTCCCTGCCGGCTATACATCTCATAATTGAAAGTCGTCTGGCGCATCTTTGCTGAATGTCTTCGAAGTGTTTACTAAAATTAAGCAAGGAATCAAGTGTTATACCTAGATATTTGAAGTGTGAAACGAATTGAAGATTACGATTGTTGATTCTGAGGTTACGATGATTAGTTTTGGGGAGTCGTCTCGAAAAAATGACCGATTTTGATTTGTCTGATGAGAGGACGAGTCCCCATTGATTACACCATGTTTCTATTTTTTCAAGAACGAGTTGCATGATTGTTATGCCTTGATCAAGATCACGATGAGAAACCCAAAAGGCTACGTCATCGGCGTAAAGAGAGTGTTGTATATTGCTAGGTGTGTTGTTGAAAAGGTCATTGATCATGATCAAAAAGAGAGTAGGAGAAATTACACTGCCCTGTGGGAGGCCATGATCTAGCGTAAAGAGTGGAGAGTAGGTGTGGCCACAACGGACTCTGAATGTTCGATTTGCAAGGAAGTTCTGTATAAAGTTCGCCATGTGACCGCGAATACCGGTTCGATGAAGTTTAATCAGAAGAGCAGATTTATTGACTTTGTCGAAGGCGTTTTTAAAATCAAGGAAGACGGCGATCGTGTATTCCCTTCTTTGAAATCCTCTTTGAATTGTGTCAATTATGTGAATTACGCTATCAGCAGTTGACCGACCAGGTCGAAATCCGTGTTGGTAAGTAGAAAGAAGATTGTTTGATTCGAGATACGCCCTAATTCGTCCGTTAACCATTCTTTCTGTTAGTTTAGAGGCACAACTGGTGAGAGATATAGCCCGCGCCCCGCTGGGGGGGGCAGAATCTGCCCCCCCTCCCGTTTTTCGCCAATAACTTCTAAACGCGTTACGCCAGCGACGTCAAACTTTCAGTACCTTATCATACATCAATTTGACACGTTCCCTGAAAATTTGAGCGAAATCCGTCGGAAAATTTTTGAGAAAATGACGTTTTAGTGACGTCATGTTCGCCATTTTCGCCTAAAAAATCGCAAAATTTCAAACGCCGCTAACATCTTCATTTTTAAAGGAATCAAGACGTAACAAAAAAGGTTATACGTGATTCTACTTTGTCTATCAAATGGCTATCTCGGTTTTTTGAAAATTTTGGATTTTGGCCATAATTTTTTCAAAAAACCGACTTTTTTGGGAAAATAATTACAAAATCCAAAATTTTGAGAATATCGAAAAAACCGGAATATATGTCAGAGAAGTGGTCTATGTGCACCTACATACCAATTTTGAAAAGAATCGGTTAAAAAATGTAGGAGTTATTCAAAATTTTATGACGTCACGACACACAAAATTTTTGAAAAATGAATTTTTTGGAAGTTCTAGACCTCGTACGGAAACAAAAATAGCACCATTCGACTCGCCGTGAAAAACTGCATCAGATAGACACCCTTTTAGGCCTTAACAACCAACTTCAAAATTTGACCCCACTTGACCTGACCTTGACCTGACCTCGACCTGAAATTCATCCAGAGGTGGTCCATATCACTAATTGAGCGTGTCTATTGAATTCTATGAGTAAAATGACCCATAAAACATGTGTTGCACATGCCCTTTTCTATATTTTGTTTTTGGTGACCTGACCTGACCTGACCTGACCTCGACCTTGACCTTTGAATGACATTGTATGCAACGAATATTGTCTTGGTAGTCTAAGAACGCGTTTTGGGCAATCAGTCTCAGTCCATTCTTCGGCAACTACGGTGCAAGGCCGATACTGTAGAAACTTGCATTTTGTACCCTTGACCTGACCTTGACCTGACCTCTGACCTACTTAAGCAAAAAAATTTGGGCTCTTAAGATTCGCCTCGTTGAGAGCTTTCGATTGCCGTTTTCCCCGTCTTTCTACGACCATCGGTTCGGAAGTTAGACAGGGGGGGCAGAATCTGCCCCCCCCCCCAGCAGGGCGCGTATGGCTGAATAGCCCAGCGGGGCGCGGGATAGGTCGATAGTTAGAAGGGTTTGAGGGGAGTTTAGAAGGTTTAAGGATAGGGATAATGGTGCTTTCGCTCCAGGAAGCAGGATACGAATTGTTTTCCCAAAGGCGATTTAGAGTTTCCAGGAGGGTTTGTTGTCCAGATTCAGGGAGATTTTTGAGAAAAGCGTAGGCGACCTGATCTGGACCAACTGATGTGTTGCCACATCTGTTGAGTGCTGATTGTAGTTCATGTGCTGTGAATGGTGCATTGTATATTTCGGTGTTGTTGGAGTGAAATGAAAGAGAAGCAAGTTCGGAATCGAGTGTTGTGGTTAGTTGTGGAGTATACTGTTGTACTGATGAAATGTTAGCATAATGTATGGCGAATTGTGTGGCTACTTCTAGTGGTGTGAGATAGTGGGTGTTGTTTATGTGTAGGTGTGGGATTTTATAATTTCGGGGTTGTTTGTTGGAGAAACATTTTATGAGAGACCATATTTGCGATAGGGGGGTAAAACGATTAAAGTTGTTCGAGAAAAGTTGCCAGCTCGATTGTTTTGCACTAAGAATAATTTTGCGGGAATGAGAACGAGCCTTACGCGCTTCCTCCTCATGAGCTGAGCATAGGCAGCGCCTAAAGGCGCGTAGTGCCCGCCTCCGGAGGGCGACCGCTCTCTGGCATTCACTGTTCCACCATGGAGCATTATTATTGGGGCGGGGAGGGCCTGAAAGTGGGACTGATTTACGGGCGGCGTTAAGTATTATATCTAGAAAAGTGTTAATATCTCTAGGGGGAGTTTGGATGTTTACGTTAATATGGTTTTGATATTCAGCCCAATCGGCTTTGCGAAAGTTCCATCTGGGAAGAAAATTGAAGTTGGATTGTCCTGAAGGGACGTCAAGGGAATAATGAAGTGGGTAGTGATCGCTAAAGAGTGGGTCGTCCGCAGTATACTGTGTGAAGAGCAGTGCTGTGTTAGTGTCAGTGATGGCGAAGTCAATGACGTTGTGTGACTCGACGCCATTGTTGATGCGTGTACACGTGGGGACGCGATTTGTCAGTGGTATCAAATCAAGTGAGTCAATTACGTTAAACAGTTGTGTTCCGCGCGTGTCATTAATTGCACAACCCCAAGACTGGTGGTAGGCGTTGAAATCTCCCATCACAATGAATGGAGGGGAGATTTGGGAAAGCAATTCTGACATTTGAGAAGGATTGAAAGGAAAGGAACGGGAAAGGTAAATAGAGAGGATAGTCAGGTCACGTTGTGCAATTTTGACTTTGACTCCGACAACGTTAAGCGCTGTGCGGAGTGAGATTTGGTGATGCAAAAGATTATTGGAAATATAAAGCGCCGAGCCGCCTTGGCGTGGGTGAACGTTTACGTTATTAGTGTATAGAGAGAAGTCCCTGATATTGTAATTATAGTTTATAGAGTCTGAATCCAAAAATCTGGTTTCCTGGATTGCGGCTACCAACGGTTTGTTATGCAAGATATAGTTTTTGAATTCAGCCCAGTGGTGTATTAGCGAGCAAGTGTTCCATTGAAGGAAGAATTCGGGACGGTTGTGATTCATGTTTAAAGATTAAGGCTGCGCACCGCCGAGCGAGTCAGACGGCGGTCTGTCGAAGAGGATCGCGACTGGGAGCGATTGTGAGACGCAGGACTCGTTTTCCACCATTCCGGCGCAGACTCTGGCCACTCGTCGTCGGTGTCGCCTGTACCTGAAGCCGCTGACGGGTGCGGCGCGCCTGACTTGGGCCTGGGGAGCGGCGGTCCCACCGGGTGCCTAATGTTAGGGCTGGCCGGGCTTGAGGTCGCGGTCGAGAGGTCTGACTCGCTGTAGTGCTCAGTCTCTGGGGTGGACTGTGAACAAAGGTCGCGGTAGGGGCTCTCCCGGCAGCCGGACGGTGACTCATACGTTAAGCTTGTTTCTCGCCGCGCCTGCGGGCATATTGGTATACTGTCAATCGTCCGTATTTTATGTACAATAGTGAAATATGTAATTTTGTAAATACACTCTTTTATTCATCGGCGCAAGGCTTTGGAGGAAGACGGAGGACCAGGAAGCGAGGGCGACATGAAGAGCCCTGGTGGCTGACGAGTGCTCGGAAAGGAACACGTTTCCCGATCACCGCGATCGGATGATGTAAACTGGGACGACCGTCTCTCCCCTAAGTTTACACTGGTGACCCCGACGTGATTCGAGCTACTCGCGCACCACACCATGGAGTCGAGCGACGCCACCCGGCAGCACACCGCTCCTCCCGCAACCAATTTCGGCTCGCCTACACATCAACTGGATGCAGCAGACCGTTCCACAGCCCAGCTTGCTATCATCGCGGCTCTCATCGTGAGAATCCAAAACCTCGAGGCCAGCAACCGACGCCTGCAAGACGCTCTGCGACGGGATCGTGGCCGGAGCCATTCCCGCCGACGCCCAGCGCCTCGCTCATCACGGCTGCCGACACCAGCGTGCTCTCCGACGCCGACGCACAAAGATGACGCCGTCTGCTGGTACCACCAGCGATTCGGCACCAGGGCACGCCGTTGCAAAGTGCCGTGCAGCTTCTTCCGCCGCGACCGGACACATCAACGCGACCGTCAGACGCCTCTCCCGTCACGCCCTCCGACGCCGACGTACCCAGACAGCTCTGTCTGCTGGTACCACCAGCGTTTCGGCACCAAGGCCCGCCGCTGCGAACCTCCGTGCAGCCGGGCGAAAGCATCTGCCACAACACTTCTCTTCGTGCGGAACACGAAGACTGCCAAGCAGCACCAGATCGACGCTGACGCCCCGCTCAGCACACCTCGCCGCAATCCACCGAGTGGACTTGCCCAACCGACGCCAGCTCCACCCAACAAACAGCCGGTAGCCGCCAGCGAGCCAACCAACCGGAAACACAGGCCTGCTTTCTACTCAGCCGACTTCGTTCGCTACCGGACCTCTTCGCCAGCGCCCGGACTGATGCCAACCAGCAACATCGACCGGTGTAAGGCCGCCTTCCTGGAGACGCCAGACGAATCCGGTCATCGACAGTCTGACCTGCCGACTGTGCAGCCGCACGGTACTCAGTCCAGCGGCCCGCCGGCCGCGCCACCGCTCAGCAATGAGCCCAGCGGCCCGGAGCTTCTGATCTACGGTGACACACCAACTCGCCCTGCAGCCGTCGCTCGGGCTGACGCTGCACCATTGCAGCCTCAGCCGATACTACGGACGACCCGCTCCGGCCGCGTCATACGACCTCCGGTAAGATATCGCCATGTCACTTTTGTCCGCGACATGTCTGGCGAGGGGGTACTGTAGGGATCATCTATGCGATTTGTTATTTCATGCTGTCATTTTCATTTATATTGTCACCGCTTTATTAATCAATCTGTTACCTGTTGTCAATTGTGCGTCAAGTTTGTTTGTTATTTGTAAACCGGCCTGCCGCTGGCCTCAGCCTTCCTACTAACCGCTGTGCCATACGCTATAGAACGTGTCGTGCAAAGGTCACGGCGGCACCCCTGAGGCGGCCGCTGCCCGTACGTTTAGGAACCCATTGTCGTGACGTCATGACTGTGAACATTTTTTTTTTTTTTTTTTGTCCTCCCGGCAAGCCAAGTGGCTATAGCCGGGGGAGGGGGAAAGTTACTAGCTGGCAATGACTGTGAACAAAGGTCGCGGTAGGGGCTCTCCCGGCAGCCGGACGGTGACTCATACGTTAAGCTTGTTTCTCGCCGCGCCTGCGGGCATATTGGTATACTGTCAATCGTCCGTATTTTATGTACAATAGTGAAATATGTAATTTTGTAAATACACTCTTCTATTCATCGGCGCAAGGCTTTGGAGGAAGACGGAGGACCAGGAAGCGAGGGCGACATGAAGAGCCCTGGTGGCTGACGAGTGCTCGGAAAGGAACACGTTTCCCGATCACCGCGATCGGATGATGTAAACTGGGACGACCGTCTCTCCCCTAAGTTTACAATATACATGTTACAGGGAGTTTGAGAAATCCGTGAGTTTGCAAACTCCCTAGTGAGTTTGCAAACTCCCTGACCCATCAGTGAGATTGCAAACTCACTAGGGAGTTTACAAATTCACTAGGGAGTTTGCAAACTCACTGACCGGTCAGGGAGTTTGAGAAATTTCAGAGTGATTGGGCCAAATAAAAACAAGTGTGCAGCATATGGGTGGCATACGTGCCGTCCGTGATGTTAAAACAATGGAGGCTAGCTCTAAGGCCTCGCACGCTGACAAAAAGCTTATAGATCATATGCACACCATGAATACCTTTTTTATTTTAAACTGCTCAGTGAATTACACATGCATGTACCGCCGCTTCATTTAGTTATATATTTATTTAGTTCACGTCCCAGTTAGACCCGTTCCACTCAAGTGTGGCTATTCCAGAGTCAGGCTAAATATATCAAAGTAGAAACAGCTCACTGTTGGTCACTTATGCTGAAGTACAGGCACACGCATCAATTCACGCCCATTCCCACTCCGCCATAGACGTGTCATCGAGAGCCGGCGCTGCTGGCAGCCAGCCCAGCTACGACTGGCGCACGCTGCTTGTTTGTTTTTGTTTTGTTTTTTGGGGGGTTAGGCCCTTTCGGTCTGACAAGACCATTTCAGAGTCGGACGAATGATAGGAATTATAGGGGGAGACATTGGTCTGGGCAGACACCCTATATGCAGAGTCACCGGGGCTGAGTCCGTCCGAATTGACAGACCGACCAGCCCCCCAAGCACTCTTTGCACCCGGCTACGGGGTGCGCTCCCTCGGGAGCAGCGGTGCCGCTCCAAGGGAGCAGCCCGCATGAGATAAAGGTGCCTGTCCAGCCCGGAGTGGGGGTTTCGGCGTGGACGAGAAGGATTTCAGTATCCTGATTCTTGAGGATGGAAACGACGGAACGGAGGAGCACGTTGCTCCGAACCTCCCCTTTACATAGCCGCGAGTAGCATTTTTTCGGTAGAACAATGAAGGATCTGTAAGCTTTTTGTCAGCGTGCGACGGTTATATAGGCCGTGCCACTAGTCGCTTTTGTTTTAACCCTCGCACGACCAGGCCATTTCTCATAACACGAACGACCAGGGGGGGGGGGGGTTGTTACGACCCCCCCTGGCGTTTCGAAACGGAAGGTCGTAGAGCTTAGCGGAAAAAACCAACGGATTGCTCTCAACGAGATCTCGCGATTGGTGGTATGTTTTTTGGTCCTAGGTCAACATTTGACGTACTTTTGACCGGTCAAAGGTCAAATTTTCGGAAAAATAGACTTTTTTCAACTTTCGGCGGCGATTGCGGCAAAACGGTGGGAGATATCGACTTGAAACCTTCACTATCGTGTTCCTTGATCAATTCTCTATCGTTTGGTATGTATTTCGTTTCCCTAGCTCTAAAAATGGCGCGTTGGGAGCGCCGGAAGTCGGCAAGGTCACAGTCGGCGGCAGAAATTCGAAAAATCAAAATTTAAATTTTTGAAATCTGATTGTATTTTTGGATTTGGGAGGTCCATTTGCTCCCTATAGAAGCTAATATTGCTGCATATTCCCATTGAGGTGACAAGAATTAGCAAAATAGTGGTTCGGGCGCTTTTCAAAAATAGTACCGGACGCTGTTCCACTTGTGACTTCATAGCTCCGTGACCTGACCTGACCCGGTCAAATTTCTTATACCATATGATAGCCAATACTTGCCCCAACATGCATGGGAAGTTTCATCACGATCCATCAACCGATGTCCGTACCACCGGCAGGAAACCTCGGGCGTTGGCACTCAGTTTGTGAAAATCCGGCCGGAGGCTGTACCTCTTATGACGTCATAACTCCGTGACCTGACATGACCCGATCAATTTTTTTTCGGCAAAAGATGCGCAAAGGTTGCCCCAGAGGGTATTGAAAATTTCAGCCCGCTACGACAAGCCATTTAGCGTGCACTTCGAAAAAACCTCAGGGGGGGGTTGATACAACCCCCCCCCCTAGGCGTTCTAGGGTTAACATCACGGACGGCACGTATATGCCACCCTCATCTTACACATTTGATTTTATTTGGCCCAATCGCTCTGGAATTTCTCAAACTCCCTGACCGGTCAGTGAGTTTGCAAACTCCCTAGTGAATTTGCAAACTCCCTAGTGAGTTTGCAAAGTCACTGATGTGTCAGGGAGTTTGCAAACTCACTAGGGAGTTTGCAAACTCACGGATTTCGCAAACTCCCTGTAACATACACATGTTTCCCGGGGTCAATGTCCTGTGTTCCGTTCCGTGTGCCGTCCCCGTGTACCTTTTTTATTTAGTCCCCTTTATGTAAAAAATAAATAAATACAACTAGGAACATGCCGATCATATCATAGATACATCAGCTGGAATAATCATCTGTCCATTTACTACACTGGCAGGTTGACGGAGTCGGGTGTGCGGCTCTGGCGCAGCTGAGCCGTCGACCGCCGGAGCCAATCCGGCAGTCCGGCATTTCAGCTGCCGCACACTCGCCCGTCACAGCATGAGAGGCCTCCCGAGGCAGGTTAGTTTCGGGGACGTTTTTGGGAGAGGGGAATCGATGCTCTGGAATTATTTTTTTAGCTATATTTGATAACAAGCAAGCTGTTGATCATACCAGTTTTCAATCATATCCAGGAATTTATATATCTAATGAAAACATTTATTTTAGCTATCTCATTTCAGGTGCAGCTGAGAAGGTAAAAGACACCTCACCGCTCCTCGGGTGGCGAGAGTCCAATGTGAAATTGGAGAACGATTGAAGAATGTTGTGTAGCATTTTACTCCATTTTTAAGCAATAATTTCATTTAACCCGGCAGTTGCTGGGGTATTTCGCCACCCACCGTTTGCTGGGGGGGGGGGGGGCGTTAAACGCCCCCAGCCGATAACTCGAGAACCAATACGCGCAGCGAAACGCACGAGGCGGCAAACGAATGAACGCGACGAGACGCTTCAGATGAGTACTTTAAAAAATGAATTTTGAGGTCACAGAGCGGGTCAAGGTCAGGTCAAACACCTGAAATCGGGCTTTCAGTAGCATGGACTTCAGGACTTCGCAATGGGCGCCTCTCGTCATAAACTCTGTCAAAACGGTGCACAATCCATCATATAAGGCCTACAAGAGTGTCAGCTCCATGTAGGGGTCAGTCAAGCATAGGTCAGGGTCAAGGTCAGGTCAACCGGGCAGGCACATATCCCCGAAAATCAAAACTGATATTCGCAGCCTGTGACACATGTTTTATGGGTAATTTGGGGCGTAGAACACAATGGTGGCATTCATTTTATCATATGTGTACGTGTTTGGCTAAAAAAGTTCAATTTAAGAAATACATGTATTATGGTCGTGAAGTAGTCACGAGAAATTGCCAAGATTCAGTTCAAGATTTTGGAAAATGCGGAACGATAATCAATAATCGAAGATAGCCATTTGATTGTTCATGGTATTGGCAGTCTAATGGCGTTTACGGCATGCCTGTATGTCTATTCCGTGATTTTATATGATTTTTTGAACATATGCCGTTTTTGGTCGAAAACTCAGAAATTATGACGTCACTATAACCTCGATATCTCAAAAATTTTCCGACAGATTTTTTTGAAACTTTGTCACAATAAACTTTAATCAATTCCCTACAGGCACCCAAAATTTGGCGCGCCTGCGGCGCGCCGTTTTTATGCTATGGCCCGGCGAAAAAAGTGGGGGCGTTTAACGCCCCCCCCCCCAGCAACTCGCGGGTTAATGACTTTCAGCATGACGTTTGGCATATGCTTTATTCTTCTGCATATCGAGTATCCAGTCGTATTTAGAATATTGAGGAGGGTATCGAGTAGACGTGCTGTAGAAACTTGATTCATAAAAGACATTTGTAAAAAGTGACGAACTACAATGATCTGACATATGCGACTTTTTTGCAAAGAAATAAGTTGCCACTAACCAAAAGTCAAATGTCAAGGCTCTGGTAATACATCTATCGTCTTTCAGGCTCTCTGCCAGCATTGGCAGCACCGCCACCAGCACCGCCGGCCTCAGGACCAAGCCCACCACCAGCGGGCGTGAGTTCACCAGCGGAATCTGCTTATGATATACACATATTTTCCGGGGTCAATGACCTGTGTTCCGTTTCCGTGTCCCGTCCCCGTGTATTTTTATATATAAAGTCCTTCTTTGTTATATATGCTAACATAGACTACTCTATGTCAATAATGCAATTGTCAGAATTACAGTAGCTAGTAGTAATAGTAATACAGTAGTGTATGGTGCTAATCAAAGTAAAACTAGTAACATACATGTGACGTCATACATAAATCATCTGGAGTAATCACCTGTCCATTTACTACACTGGCAGGTTGACGGAGGCGGGTGTGCGGCTCTGGCGCAGCTGAGCCGTCGACCGCCGGAGCCAATCGGGCAGTCCGGCCTTTCAGCTGCCGCACACTCGCCCGTCACAGCATCAGAGGCCTCCCGAGACAGGTTAGTTTGGTGGGCGATTTATACCTGCTTATGTTCCAACGTTTGTGAATATACTTGATACGAGGCGATTTGTAGTTAGCAGCATTCACAAATGACCCCAGACCCATAATTATTGCATTACCAGCCCCGTCATGACGCGTTTCCTTCCGCTGGGAGCGTCTCCAGTTCCCCGTGAGGCCAGCTGTCGCCATGACGGTGAACAGAGCCCAGGGGAGATGAGCTGCTGTAGGTGTAGGTGAGCTGACAAATAGGTGAGGTGAGGTGAGCTGACAAATGGAAAAAGCTGTAGGTGAGCTGACAAATGGAAAACTCACATATTCACGTATTGCGCAACTGGCTTTGGCGACCTCCAATGTGAGAGTGTAGTTGATGATTTACCATCACCTAAATCAGTATATTCAATGTCATATTGTGGAAACAAATATATGATAAAACGCCAGTCGTTGTACGACAGTGCCCTGACCCACCGGTATATTTTCAGCCACCACGATCAGCTGGTGTAGGCCATCCACGACAGATGAGTGCTATACAAGCCTGCCTCCGCCGTGCTTGGAGAGCTGTCTCACCCAACGGCCGTTTGTGCCGCCACCAATCGGCTGCGAGTAGCACACACCGAGTGCTACTCGGGGCCTTATGGCTGCCGTGTCTTCCCTCAGGACATGGTGGGCTCTGCACTACCTGAGGGGTCTCGGGCGATAACAGAGACGCAGTCCGATGTGGCAGCCTCCACGTGGCGGATTGCGGGTCATGCTAATAGCCACACAGAGCCACACGTAAGTATTGCACTGTGTTATTCACCAGATTTGAGTGTGTTGCAGGAGCCTGACATGTGACGTCACCTGTACCGCTGTTTCCGCTTCTAATGACGACGTGGTCAGGTGTCGGCTCTGCTGCAGTGCCAAGAGGACGCACGGGTTCTCCGACAGCATCATCTTGGTCGTGGTGGCGACTGTATCCGCCAGTGGGGGTGGTATTCAGGAGATCACTAACCTCTCGTCCTATTCTCCTCTCCATGCGGTGTACCCGACAACCACAGGTTCCGGACCAGACCGGTAGGCGGCGCTAGTGTCGCTGACGTGCTCTGTCTGCGGCTCTGTGCTCCCCTCCTCTGCCCGCTGCTCCTGCTGCTCTACCCAGACCTCACAGGTGGGTCCCCCTCTTCTGGTGGTGTCTACTACACACACTGTCAGATGGCTGGTACAGTGGTAAGTAATGGACAGTGCACAGTGGTCCGTGGTGCAATATATATTGACGATAAACCAGTCTGTGTGGTTTGTCACGCCGATGTTGTTTACTATTTATGGCGACTCCGTGTGCTGTGTAGTGTGTGTGTCATATATCATCTATGGTGTTTGTTGTGTGTTTGTTGTGACTCTGTTGTGTTTGTTGTCTGTTACAGGTCCGGCCCGTACCGACATTGACTCACGACGAGTCTACTGAGTCATACAGAGTCATGAGGAGTCATCCAGAGTCAATGGAGTCCTGGTAGTGACCATGAGTGTCGAGGAGTCCTTCGGATTCACCGAAGTCATCCAGAGTCTATAATAGAGTCCTGGGAGTGAAAATGAGCTGTGTTAGCGGGTTAAGACGCTGTTTATACGTATCCCGTCTAGGCCGGCCGTCGCTCGGTGTCCGGCGGTCGGTGCGCCGCGCCGCCCGCCCATGTGTCACGGCTGGCCGGCTGTGCGGGTGTCTCCTGCCCGCCGGCCGTGATCGGTCCGTACCACGAGAGCTGAGAGGGGACGGGCCCCGCGGCGGTCAGCAGCAGCTCAGAGAGGCCTCGGCCGGTCAGCCGACGGTGCGGCGTGTGTTCGACGGGTCCGACGGCGGCCTTACAGACGTGAGAACGGACCCGAGCAGCCGAGCTGAGGGCCAGCTGCCCATTCTGATCGGCGTGGCCTACACTTGTCAGACACTGCAGCCTATACTGATCTTGAATACACTTTGTATATGTGAAGGATAACTTTATATGGTCCTCGGGTGACGAACGAGTACGAGTGAACGAGTACGAATACGAGCCAACAAGCTCTGAAGAGTCATTGGGAGTCAACAGAGTCGTCAGAGTGACCCGGAGTCAACGGACTCATCACGTGTCCTGGGGAGTCATCCGGAGTCAGCCGAGTGATGGGTGAGTCAACCGAGTCCCTCTGACTCCGAGTCACACCCTGAGTAGGAGAGAGTCGGTGGTGGTGATGGCTGAGTCAAAGATGGCGCCGATTGGTGACGGCGCGCGGTGCCCACTGGTGACGGCTGTGGTGACGTCACTGTGACGTGTGTGTGTGTCTGTGTGACGTCACAGTGACGTCACAGAGGTGTGACGTCACATGTCGCCCCCTCTCCAGCCGCTGCCCCGGACACAGAGTCTCTCCAAAAAGGAAGGCCGTCCGAGACGCAATAACTTCTACCGTGTCCATTCTCATTTATCATTGTTGCTGCGAAATTCGTCTCGTTGGTTCTCTCATGCACGCAAAAAAAATCAGTATCATCGAATCATAGTTCGTTACGTGAATTACATAGCACCTCTGGTGGATCCAATCCAGAAAGTCGGTCCTGGACGCTATGAGGGCATATCCTCCAAAAAAGTTTCTCAAAATTCCAAAAACTCATCGGATTTTGATTCCTTTTGCACTGCTGTGCAGTTGAAAGCAAACTTTTCCTTATACAAGTTGGTTAGCTTTCGCTATACCTGTTATACACAGGGGCGGAGAATTAGGGGTTTTGGGGGTGCGCGAGCACCCCCTGAGCCAAAAAGTGTGCCAAAAGCACCCCCTGGAATCTGCAAGTCTACACAAAAATAAAATTTCACATTCTAAGCATGATAAAAAATATACAGGTAAAGGACATGTCATTTTCATTCACAAAGTCAAACATAAACTTTGTGAAGCATTCAATGGAAGCATGCACCCAATACCTAGGTATCACGGTTACAATTTGCATGATGAAAACAATTGTTATTGCTCAAGACTCAATGACTGTCCCATTGTCCAATGTCCTGGGACTTATTTGTAAGAAAAAAAAAGATACGTCTCAAGATGCTGGTGTTTCACCTGTTGTGACAAAAGCCTGAAAACATTGCAGAACCTCACAGTCAGGACACAATCTTGTTGGACAATGCACGCATTTGTTCATTATATGCTTCGGCTCTACGATATAGGTATATCTTTAGCTCATGAACCCAAAATTCTAAAAAGAAATGATGCGTTGGCAACTTGAAGGCTAAATTATGTTTGTATTAGGACCTCATGGGCTGAATCACAAGAGAATAACTGGCCTGCGCCATAATCGTTGCAATAGCGCAGCGATGGCAAATTCTTATCCCGCCATATTAAAGTTTTCCATTTATCAGAGGAAAGAAATACAATTTTTAAGAAAGCATTTGATAATTAATGGTTTTGCACAAGCTGATTTCATTTGGACGTTTTTGACATGCTTTTTTGTGATATATTTTATTTCAATAGTAAATAATTTTCATTTTGAAGAAAGTTGTCTTTTTAACCTTGCAAAAAGTTGCACGTTCGTCAATCTAGCAGCAGATTGATATTCGCGAATCTGCTGCTGGTAGACAGGCATTCGCGGCTTCCGAATTTGCTGCTTTTGGCATGAAACAAAAGTTGGATTCTGAGCCCAGACTAACTTTAGCCCCTTTCGCATCAATTTCAATCCAAATCTCGACATAATATGCCAGATACACTTCATTGTTCCTCTCATCCCAAGTGGGGACAAGCGACAAGAACACGACTCAAGTTCTTATTTTGCCTTTTTAGCAATGTCGGCTGAAGAGGGCTTACTTTTAAATCGTACCAGGCCCAGAAGCAGCATATTCGAGCCTCGAGGAACGGAGAATGCCTGTCTACCAGCAGCAGATTCGCGAATATCAATATCAATTGCTGCTAGATTAACCCAGTGCAACTGCTGTGACTGGTTGCGGCTGCGATAGCAACGCTCCATGTTAGATAGAACATATTACATAAAATGTTTTATCAACGTCAATGATAGCTCATATTGATGCTTCTTTGTTTTATTTTGCAAGGTTAGCCTCTTTCGATCTTGCGAGACCTTTGCAGACTGCAGAGTCGGGAGCATGATAATATAGGGAGAGACAGGCCTGGGGACACCGGACACTGGGCAGTGGGCGGGCAACATGCATGCAGGGCCCTATATGGGGCTGAATGGGACTGCTGGGCGGCTGAGCCCGCCATGATAAACAGCTCACCCAGACCCACTGATGCTTTCTCACCGCACCTGAGCATGCTTCTGGGGGAGCTACCTACACGCTTCGGATAGAGGTGACCGTCAAGGGTCTAGCCCGGACCAGGTTTTTAGAGTCCTTGAAGAATGAGGTGAAGGATTTGACTACCCTGGGGATGAAAAAGAAAGCATGTAATAGTTATTTTCGACGCTCATTGGCTCATTGGTCGGGGGAAGGGGCAAGTGGCCTAGCCAAGGGTGGCACAGGGAGCACCTGTCCTCTACCATCCTCATTGGGCTTAGGGGCCCCTGACGCCCAGCCCTTTGGCCCGTCGAAGTTTTAAGTGCCGATTCTTCTCCCGGGGCCGGGGTCTCCAATTACCCACTCCGGCTCCTGAGAGATCCGTCAGGTTCTTGAAGCGGCACACAGGCACCCAACTCCTGAGGACACCGGATGCGCCCCAAGGGCCCCGCACAGGCTTTTTTGAAGCTCAAAAGCAGTCCCCGAGAGCCCTAGCTGATGTCTGAGAAATAGCTCCCTGATAACATTCAGAACCATTCAGAAGAACCCAAGTCAATCACCAGACGCATGTATCTAAAGACCCACATATCTTTAAGGGTCTCTTCAGCCGTCTTTGAGGGCCACACCCATGTCAAGGGGCCCTACGTCAGGCTCTAGGGGCCCCAGGTTAACCTTTGAGGGCAAATATTGCGCAGGTCTCCGAAGGTCCGCACTCCGCGCAGATCTTTTATGGCCCGCGCAAATCTCTGAGCGGTTTCGCTGGCCTCTGACAGAAAAGACGAGTTTCTGAGGCCCTAAACGATCTCCTGCGGAGTGTCGGCAGTCGGCACCGTGTGGTCACGTGCAACTCTGTGGGTCACCCCTTAACCTGACATCCAATGGCCCCACATAGGGCCCAGAGAGGCTTAGGGCCCATAGAGGCTTTAGGTGCCGAAAGAAAAAGCCCCTGTCAGGTGGCCTACAACTTCTTTTTAAAAAAGTTAAAAAAGTTAAAAAAGCTTTTTTAAAGTTTAAAAGTAAAAAAAAAACATCGTGCCAGGGCTGTTACGAAAAATAAGTGGCCTAAATCCAATGAGAAAACAGGATTTGGGGGTACCTTAGGTTTGGCCCCCTCCCTGGTGTGCCCCCCGCCCGCGCTCAAGCTTTGGATCCGCCAGTGAAAGCACCCCCTGGCATTTTGACAATTCTCCACCTATGGTTATACAAAAACATCAAACTGCCCGTAGTCGATTTCGGGCGCTGCAGGGTGGGGGAGCTTTGCCCCTAATGGCCAGACCCGTACCATAGACTTTGGCCAAGTGGGATGGAGGGGCCCGTAGTAATCCCGGGAGGCCTCCTCTCTACAGAGGGCCTCCTCTCTTATGATGAGGAGTCAGAGGGCCACTAGCGGTCAGACACAGACACCAGTGGTTATTCACAGGAAGCCCCGGGTAGTGAGAAGGACGGTCCCCAGCGGTGAGCCTGATCAGTAGGCCCGATTGACCTGACGGGCTTTTTTCCGTCAGAACTTCGCTCGTCTCCTACGTACCAAATTTTGACCAACGGGGACCCTCGGTCCACGGGGCCTGAGTCCATCCGGGGGCCTCCTCGTGCCCCAAGGGGGGGGGGGCGCCCCGTCCGCACCCCTTGGGTACGTCCCTGCTAATGCCCCTCCCCCCTGATCCGCCAGTGTATGACACCATCCATTGGTTGTTCCAGTGACACGGTAAAAAGAACGTGGCAAGAAGGTGATGACTCAGAACCGGCCGGAATTTCCATAAAGACGATTCTACCTGACGTCTGGCGCTAAACTAGACCCTACTGCTTTATCCCGGGACACGAGCAAAGTTTCATAAATGTAAACGCTTAGACAACTTTTGCGCAATAGTGACCACACAGGCAGCTTCTGAAAATACCATTGTGATATGAGTAGTGACGTTCCGCGATAGATCGACCACAGTCGTACAGTATGTCTAAAAAGTATGTCCCCTGGTTTGGCTCTCCCACAGGAGGCGAATCGGTAACTTGGCTGAATCCCAGTTGCGGCACCCGGCCGCCAGGGTCGCTGCCGCGCGAGCGGCCTTGACCGCTCGCATGTCATTGGCAGTTCGGTCCCTCCCCATCTATACAGAGGTGGGGAGGGGAGGGGAGAAGAGGGGAAGAGAGGGGAGGGAGCGGCATCCGCTCGGCACAGGGCGATACCTGGCTGACCCCGCGCTCCCTCGCTGACCTCCGTCCTGCCCTCAGGCGAAGACCGACTTCCTCGGCCCGTAGCGGCCGAGCGGAAAACCGAGCTCGCAGGGCGCGACTCCATTGGCCCAATCTTATAAATGGAATGCTGTCGTATTCACGGCATTAGATAATATTAATAGTGATACCAGCAGTGGATGTCGTAAAATACAGTCCAAAACAAACGAAAGCACACGATTGACGCATAATGCGCCCTCCCATTCAAATAAGCCCGCCCACTTCAATAGATGGTGTAGTTTCTTAGGGCGTAAAAGATGCAAAACACTACCAAACTTTTTTTAGCTCGGCCACTGGGACCGTCAATATACAATTGACTGAAATGCATGAAAACCATTTTGCATTTAATAGCCGTTTCCTGCACCCAAACTTTAGCCAGTGACGCCCTGTCCATTCTAAAGCGTTTATAAGATTGGTCCCAGCACCCGATTTTATATGAAGAAGTCGTTTAAAAAGCATCTTATCTCTAACCAATTTATTTATTATGGCCACTTTTACAGGACGTCTATAGAGCTTTGACTTTTACATTTCTTCCTCGTTCAGGAGCAACGTTTCAACCCTCACCGGACCTTCAGGTTTTCTGAATACCGAGGGGGCGTTGGGGGTTGGAAGTGAGGGAACAACCCCCTTTGCCGATTCGCCCCTTAATGAGCTAGAGCCTCACGAAAGAAACGATCGTGCGCGTCGTTACGAAATGCAGCGATTGGTCTCCGATTTTAAGGACTAGGATCAGCCGATGACTTCTGAGATTAGGTTAAGTGGCCCAAGGCACAGGTTCGGTTTTTGGTAAATAATTTCGCTAAACATGATCGCAGATCCGCGATTTTAGCAGCATCGTGTTTGTCTAGCTAAGGCGTGTCGAATGGTATACTTTTTCTTCGGGTGAGATCAAGTTAAGGTGTTAACCTCGGGTCAAGGTCAGGTCACAGCCCGTCAGATTACGAAGCTGGTCAAAGCATAGAGATTTTATATACAATTTAATTTAGGATAGTTTAATTCAAGTCGGTATAAATCCGACTTGGCAATTGACTAGGTGGGTTTTGCAGCGTTATTACTTCGGCATGTAATATAAATCATTGCTAATTTCGATCCGGATGTCGTTATTCAATGCTGGCCTTTGCGCCCTCAGAAAAGTTTATAGTCATGAAGGCTTGCATTGGCCCATACTTTCCATTTTTCAGTACCATTATTCGCCGTAGTTGACCAGGTATTTTTCTTCAGCTCTCCCCCGAATCATTTGGCTTAGACCCATGGCGTATCACCCGTGCATCGCAAGACGCACCTACCACACACAAGTTCACGATCCCCACGAACCCACATCAGCGTCCGTTCGCTTGGTGTGTGACCCCTTGACCTTTGGCCGCGACAACTGCCAGCTTGCCGGAGCACCCCTCCCTGCACGCGCTGCCCCGCCCGCTCCCCTCCCTCTCTCCCTCCCCCCCCCCCCGGGGTCGTGTCACTAAGGTTCGGGCTTACGCTACTACCGGCCGCTGCGCAGCTGTCACCTAACGCTTGGGAATGTGTGGTCTGGTGCGGATTCAGCCAACTACCGGCTCGCGACACCAGCGCCACGTAGTGGCGACGGTACATTCTTTTTAGACATACTGTACACCCTCATATATTTTTTTTTTTTGCTCAAAATTGGTTTAACGGGTTGTGATGGGCGGGAAGCCAGCTGTAGTAAGGTTTTTTTCTTCGAACAACGGTTTCCGAGATGTAGCCTCGGGCAATTCCTAGAGGTCACGCTATATTAGCCCGGCCGGGCCCGGGGGGTAATCCCAACCACCGCAGCCCGGGGGGGCGTTTTTCGCCCCCCACCCCCCTGTCTAACTCCGTAAATAAGGGAGCTACGGAAACAAAAGCGATACCAAACGAAAGGTCCTTACGAGACGATTCTAAAGCACCTAAAATTTTTGACCTCAGGTCAATTTTCAAGGTCAGAGGTCAAGGTCAAAGGCAAAAACCGGCACATGTGTGATGATCTCAAAGTAAGCCTTCTAGAGGACGGCAGGCTGCATCGAACCGGCAAAGTTGGGTGTCAAACGAAAGAAGAGAATCTGGGGATTCCGAAAATGTGCTTAAAAGTAAAGGTCAAGGTCAAGGTCACGCTCAAAGTTGACCTCAAACTTGGCACTTTTTCGCACATCTTGCGTGCTAGCTTCCAAGATGTTTTGAAATGTTTTGAGGCTTATCAGTTCCCTATTTGTGGTTCATCTTACGATACAAGGCTGCACAAAGGTCAAGGTCACAGAAGAGTATCTCTGCTAGAGGCTATTTCACTGATTAAAGTAAGTAATAATAAATAAGACAATTTTGCCGTCCAGAAGCTCTAAATGAAGGCTTAGAGGAAAATAGATCCCAGACTCGTGATCAGCGGGTACAAATCCATCATAAATGACCTCTCATGTGTCAAGGTCAACCAGAGGTCATTCGAGGTCACATGAGGTCAACATAAAACTTGACCTTTTCCAAACAAAATATATATCATTCGACGCGGCTTGACAATGCGAATGCGATGGTACCATTGCCGTAGGGGAGAGTGGGGTAATTTGGCCGCTTTTTTTAGAAAACGATATAACTTAAAATTGACGACACATTTCTGCATTTTCTCAACGCTGGCAGGTGTCGTATTCATTTTACTTTACTGGACAGTGAACTTGAAATGATAGAGTAATTACTTATATTGAAATTGTGACGTATTACAAAGGTCTGCAAGGCGGCCAAATTGCCCCACTAGCAGGGTTATTTGGCCGGGGGTGTGGGGCAATTTGGCCGGTGTTAGTTTGCGGTCGGGATTTTCTGTTATATTGCGAGTCAGCTTCAGATTCAGCAATGACGTGTGTCCTATGACGCATTTGCCGCATTTTGGAGGTTGACTCAGGGGTCACAGGGGTCAAAATAGCCAAATTAGCGGCTCTAGATGCGAAGACAGTTTTTTACGAATAACTTTTGAAGTAATCAAGCTAGGCCAAAACTTCGAGTACCATCGTAATTCTCTCGTCAGTCCGCATCGAAAGATATATGTGTTGACCTTGAGAATGCAAGGTCAAAGGTTGACCTCAGGTCACGTTGCATATGGTCGCTTGACCTCAAGGTCACGTGATTTCAAGGCCATCATGCATATCATTCGATGCGCCTTGGCGAGCTGAACAGAATGAGACCATTTGTGCGGCTGTACCATTTTTATGTAATGATTTATTAGCAAAAAACGTTTGGTAACCTTTGATGACGTCACATGCTCTTACAGTTGACCAATCGGAAGTAAGGCATCAAAGTAGTCAAAGTTGGTCATGAATCATGTCATTTATGGTACAATTGACCATGAAAACTTGGCCGTCCCAGCATATAGACCATGAGCGCCCCGGCCAAGTTGCCCCGCTAGTCCCGGCCAAATTACCCCATATTGTCATTCTGAAAATTTTTGTCTATAAAGTCATCACGGCTATACGGAATTAGATAAAATTGCTCTTGGAACCGCTGAACACCCCCAAGAATGGCGCTATAATGTCTGAATTCGTTTTTAGCCCAAATACTACATGTTATACAACTTTGTAAACAGAAGTAAAAGTTACCATTTTCTAATGAAATTAACGTTTTATTAATTTTGAACAAAACTACGAGGCGCAAAGTTTTGACATTTGTCCTCCAGTTATTTCTACCCATGACAAATGAATAGAGACTAGAGCTATTTCACTCACTTTTATTAGACAGCGTACAGGTGGGGGCGGCCAATTTACACCACCGGCCAAATTACCCCACTCTCCCCTAGTTCTAGGACATTTTTTGTCGAAGTTATTTGCGAAAAACTATAACCACATTTCGGGGTCGTTGACCTGACCTCTGACCTCAGGTCACCAAAACGATTTTTCTATTTTTCTCTAAGTCAAACGCTACACAACCGTGCTCGTAATTTGTCTTTATCTCGAAAACTCTATTTTTAGCAGCTATTTGAAGTTTGCGTCTGTGACGCCGAAGTTTGCCGTGCAGGGGTCTAGAAAAATGGACCTTGTGACGTCATCAATGGGGCTAGGTCCAAATTTTTTACTTCAGAAGATGTCAAATTGATGGGAGAAAAGGTACTGAAAGTTTCGCTTTCCTATCCCTAAGCGTTCGGGAGCTATCGCAAATATTCGCCAGGGGGGGGGCGAAAAACGCCCCCCCCGGGCCCGCGAGGGTTAGGGTCACTGATGTCACTGACTCACTGAGGTCACTGATGGAGGGGGCAAAATGGCCCCCCATCAGGGCGCGTTGCTCGGCAGACCCCATCAGGGCGCCGGTCAATGGGTTCGATCGCTATATATTTTTGAGATTCTACTTCAAAACAAGACACACACACACCCACACCCACACCCACCCACACACACACACACACACACACACACACACACACACACACACACACACACACACACACATATGTATATATATATATATATATATATATATATATATATATATATATATATATATATATATATATATATATATATGTCTTCTCTGTCCGTGTCTGGCTGTTTCAACATTATCCACCGATCTTAGCAGAAAGCACATGGAACCACTCTTGTAACCGAGCTTTCGAAGTTACAGTAGGTACTACGTCGTCACAACGCAGGTATCGGAATAACGTCAACAAAACGTAACATGACGGGGACATTCCGGCAGCCCTGCTACCGCACAACGTTTGTGACGTTGTCATAACGTGCTGACGACGTTGAACCATAACGTACCGATATACTGAACGTTCTGACAACGTTGTACCGACGTCACGTGATAGCTGGGTACCACGCTGAGCGGTGTCCGTGTTTTAGTGTTGAATATCCGCCCATTGTCTGTGAACTACAGACTGGGACTGTACAGACGTCGTATGTGGTGATTTGGGGGTTTGTTTTACCGAGATGGAACGAGGAGGGAATACATTTGGAGGGGATGTGTGATTTTGTAGAGAGAGAGAGAGAGAGAGAGAGAGAGAGAGAGAGAGAGAGAGAGAGAGAGAGAGAGAGAGAGAGAGAGAGAGAGAGAGAGAGAGAGAGAGAGAGAGAGAGAGAGAAAGAGAGCAGTCGTCGACACGTTACACCAACAGACATGCCCCAGAGAATGTAGCCGTAATGACCAGATCCCTAACTATGACGTCACCGTACGATATGACGTAATACAGCGGGTCATTCACGTCAGGTCACTGTTCCACGCTCCACTCTTTACACAGCCCGCTCGGACCGCCCGGGGTCACAATTGTGACTGTTCCGGAACACCAGAGGTCACACAGGTGACCCGAGTTTGACCTCAGAGACCACTTCCGGCTAGTGCCGGCCGTCGGAGGGGCTCCTCAGACGATAGCCGAGAGCCGACGGAGACGATAGGTGCGCCGCCGATTGCAGGGAGCCGCATTCCTCGCCGCTCTTCAGAGTGGCGACGCGCCGGGACCTCTTCAGTGCTGTTGACACTGCCGATGGCACAGCCGAGGTGGGCTCGATAACGCGGCGTCGTTCAAACATTACATGGCGCAAGCAGCTCTCCAAGGGACAATCCATCACTGAAATATGTGGCCCGGTACTGATATAGCTAATGCATCGTGATGGCCAGGCCGTCTTCGCTAATCCGAACAAGGTAAATCTGTTGTACTCTGTCCTGTGTCGCGTGATCTCGACTGCCGTCTGGGAGGGAGGGGGGAGGGGGGCTGGGGCGCTGCAGGCACGGTGCACTGGCGGTCACCGACCATACTGGTGACCCTTGACCCCGGTCATGGCCCGAACAGGATCTCAGTCTCTCTCCCTCTCTCTCTCTCTCTCTCTCTCTCTCTCTCTCTCTCTCTCTCTCTCTCTCTCTCTCCCTCTCTCTCTCTCTCTCTCTCTCTCTCTCTCTCTCTCTCTCTTTCTATCGGTCAGTTCTTCTCATTGGTTGCCGTTCGTCCGGTGCTGCTGGCGGTGACGACTGATGACGGATTGGAAGACGAGATGACGACTGGTGACGGATTGGGAGACGAGATGACATTGGTGACGGATTGGGAGACGAGATGTCGACTGGTGGTGGATTGGAAGACGAGATGAAGACTGGTGACGGATTGGAAGACGAGATGACGACTGGTGACGGGTTGGGAGACGAGATGACATTGGTGACGGATTGGGAGACGAGATGTCGACTGGTGGTGGATTGGAAGACGAGATGAAGACTGGTGACGGATTGGAAGACGAGATGACGACTGGTGACGGATTAGGAGACGAGGTGACGACTGGTAGTGGATTGGAAGACGAGATGAAGACTGGTGACGGATTGGAAGACGAGATGACGACTGGTGACGGATTGGGAGACGAGATGACGACTGGTGACGGATTGGGAGACGAGGTGACGACTGGTGACGGCTAAACGACAGATCGGTGGTGCCGGTGATCCGGTGCTGCCGACACGCTGGTCCGGCCGAGACGCTCTACAGACACGGTATGCAGTCTGTTCTACCGACTGGCTGAGACGAATCCCCCACCCCTAAGTTGGCTTTTTCAGGTCACCTTATAGGTTATTCCACGCTTCTCGACCAAGAGAAATGCACTACCGGTAAATAAATGTAACGTAAAGTTGGCGTCAAAAGCTATTTCACAAATAATGGTTTTGCAGAAATGTCAAATTTCGCGTTTATGCTCTTTGAAGGCTTAACCATTGACCTCAGGCAAAATCTGAGAACATTACCTACCTATACACAAACAGCATTGAAAGAGCTATGATATTCGCTTCTCTGCGGCGCTGCAGCTTCATCGTTTCAATACTTGTGCGCCGATTTGTGAAAAACTGTCAAAATGGGACATCCAAATTCGTGATGCCTCATTTTATTTTAGTGACCACCAGTACCTAACCTCAGCGATGACCTAATCAAAACCGAGGTCAGCCCAATTCCCAGGTTATGAAAGGTCTCCAGCAGCTTTATGGCAATAACCTTTGATAGACATGCCAGAGCTATACAAACACCTAAGGTGTATTCAGGACAACAACATCGACCAACTGATTTGTACGTACTCAGCATGTCCTTTTTCGGTCTGGTCATGAACTTAACCCTCGCCCATGTAGGGGGGGGGGGGTTGGTGCAACCCCCCCCCTGAGGTTTTTCGGAAATAGTGCAAAAACGGCGGCGCGCAGCGCCGCCAAATTTTGGGTACCTTATGGGGCAAACCTTGCGCATCTTTTGATAAAAAAAAAAAATTTGACCGGGTCATGTCAGGTCACGGAGTTATGACGTCACAAAGGGAACAGCCTCCGGCCGGATTTTCACAAACTGAGTGCCAACGCCCGAGGTTTCCTGCCGGTGGTACGGACATCGGTTGATGGATCGTGATGAAACTTCCCATGCATGTTGGGGCAAGTATTGGCTATCATATGGTATAAGAAACCTGACCGGGTCAGGTCAGGTCACGGAGCTATGACGTCACAAGAGGAACAGCGTCCGGTACTATTTTTGAAAAGCGCCCGAACCACTATTTTGCTAATTCTTGTCACCTCAATGGGAATATGCAGCAATATTAGCTTCTATAGGGAGCAAATGGACCTCCCAAATCCAAAAATACAATCAGATTTCAAAAATTTAAATTTTGATTTTTCGAATTTCTGCCGCCGACTGTGACCTTGCCGACTTCCGGCGCTCCCAACGCGCCATTTTTAGAGCTAGGGAAACGAAATACATACCAAACGATAGATAATTGATCAAGGAACACGATAGTGAAGGTTTCAAGTCGATATCTCCCACCGTTTTGCCGCAATCGCCGCGGAAAGTTGAAAAAATTCTATTTTTCCGAAAATTTGACCTTTGACCGGTCAAAAGTAGGTCAAATGTTGACCTAGGTCCAAAAAATATACCACCAATCGCGAGATCTCGTTGAGAGCAATCCGTTGGTTTTTTCCGCTAAGCTCTACGACGCTCCGTTTTCAAACGCCAAGGGGGGGGGGTCGCACCAACCCCCCCCCCCCCTGCATGGGCGAAGGTGGCAGATCGCCGTTTACGGGCGAGGGTTAACCTGAGGTCAAGTTTTCCAAATGACTTGTTAGGTCAAATTATAGTTCATTGGACCCGTATCAACGAGAGGAACGTGATGCTTGCAAAAAATGTGGTGCCTGTTTTTAGTCGGAAGAAATTACAAAAAATGCGTAAAAAGGCTACTTAATTTTGCCCAATGGAGGCTAAACCTTTGATCTTAGGTCAAATATGAGAGCACGCTCCAGAAATAAAGTTAACTCAAGAGCCGCTGTGAAGGGGGGAGGGGCATACAGCTTTCGTCTCCCCCTTTACGTGTTGTGTAATATATATCTCCGAAACCTGATAAGATATGAATTTGAAATTTGGCAAAGCTTGAAATGAATACCGAGGCCATATTTCATGAACATTTGGTGGTTTTAGCACTGATGATGCCGTCAAACTGTCGTCATAAAGTTGTGTCGTTTTCCAATTCTAATTTCTGATGTCGCTGAGTATGAAACACAATGGTAAATGAACTTAACAGCACCTGCTGTCATCCTGACACATCTTGTTACACTTTCAACCAGTTCCTGACGAGTGATCAGTAGTTCTACAATCTACATATACATTGATATCATATGTTGGATATATCGTGAGCAAACTAGGAAACGCCTATCTACTATTTGCATAGGTGTAGGAACATGGGGGACGGGGGGCCAGTGCCCCCCCCCCCCACTATTCATAGTGGGGGGCCAGTAATGTTAACTGCCCCCCCCCCCCACTTTTAGCCGAACTTTTTAATGTATGTATTTGTAGGTATCACCCCGAAGAACAAACTTGACGTTTCTCCGGCCTGCCCTTCCATGAAGATTTCCATTTGTGCTCCATCGTTATTGAGTGCAATTTTCCTCCACCCAATGAAAGGTAACTTTGTCAGAAGCAATACTAAGTGGCAGCTTAGGGGCAGTGCGCGCTGCAAAGAGAGACAATACTGGCGCAGCAGAATGCGTAAACGGCGTAAACTAACAATTTATGTTAGGCGGCCTTGCATTAGTTGATCGGTTACTGGCATAGGCGTAGGAACAGGGGGGCAGGGGGCAATGGTCCCCCACTTTCGAATGGGGGCCAGCAATGCGTATCTAATGGGTTAACTGCCCCCCCCCCCCCACACACACACCTTTTGCTGACTTTTAACTTCTCACGTTTCACGCTCGCTCGTAATAAACATGTTTTTGGATGCTTCTGGAATTTGTATGGGTGCCAACGCAGTGGCGGATCCAGGGTGGGGTCACATGGGTCATGCCCCCTTGGGCCCTGGGGCACCACCGGCCTGTCAGGAGCACCATCGGCCTAGCAAGAGCACCACTGGTCTGCCAGGGGCACCACAGACCTGTCAGGGGTACCACAGGTCTTCCAGGGGCACCACCGACCTCGCAGGGGCACCTTGGGTCTGTCAAGGGCACCACGGACCTGACAGGGGCACCAGAAGCCTAGCAGGGGCACCACAGGTGTGCCAGGGACACCACAGACCTACCAGGGGCACCACAGGCTTGCCAGGGGCACCCACTGGCCTCGCAGGGGCACCTTGGGACCGTCAGGGGCATCACGTGCATGTCGGGGACACTTCAGGGTTGTCAGGACTAGGAGCACCGCAGTCCTGTCAGGGCCCAGGGGCACCAGCGGCCTAGCAGGGGCACCACGGCCTCGCAGGGGCACCATGGGCCTGTCGCTGGCACTTTAGGCTCGTAAGGAGCACCATGGGTGTAGTTTTCCAAAAATCATTGGGGGTGCTCAATAGCTTTCAGAAAGGCATGCCATATTTTTCGTAGGTCTTTTTTCAGCTGCTCTTTTTTACTGTATCAGGCATCATGCAAGAAATGATGTTAAATCGTTTCGAGAGCTTGTTTTAACCCGCGCCCTGCTGGGGGGGGGTGTTTGAACACCCCCCCTTGTGGTTTTTCGCGAATATCTCAAAAACGGCGGCGCGGAGCGCCGCCGTTTTTGGTACACCTTATCATACATCAATTCTACACATGTTGTGAAAATTTCAGACCGAGGTCATTCAAGGTCAGGTCACCAGGTCACTTGAAGTGACCTGACCTCATAAAAAGTTTCAATGTCTGTCATAGCTACACCGAGTGACCGATCGCTTTGAAACTTTCAGCGATTGCTAAGAGCAATAGCATGTACAAAATGTATATCTCAGAATTTTGATATCGATGACCTAAGGTCAGGTCAATTTTGCGACCTCCCCATTATAAGTCAATGGGAGAAAATTGAAATGCGCCTCTTTTGGACGAAAGACATTATAAACACTCCCAAACACTGAATTATAAGTGGTTTAGACACACTGAACATGGAAATGGTGTCCGTGACCCCTGTTTATGCCCTGAGGTCATCTTAGGTCACGAATGGTATCTAACAGTTTTTTCGCAAATAACTGTTGATAGAGGCATGCTAGAGCGATGAAAACGCCTTAGATGTGTTCAGCTCGACGATACGGATCGACTGATATGCAACATGACCCTTTCCGGTCAGGTCATGACCTTGACCTGAGGTCAAATTTTCAAGTTGACCTTTCAAGGTCAAGTTATAGTTCATTCGATGCGTCTTGACGAGAGGAACACGATGCTGGTAAAAGTAAGCTCGTACAAGGCTTGGGTCAAAAGTTATTGCAGAAAAACTGTTTCCAAAAAATCGGCTATTTTTGCAGTTTTTGCCCCCTGCAGGCAAAACCGTTGACGTTAGGTCAAATCTGAGAGAATTACTCAGAAAGGGCGTCAATAGGGCTATCGAATGCGCTTTTCCGCGGCGCTGTAGCTCTATTGGTTCCCGAGTTATGCGCTGGCTTCTTGGAAATTGTCGACATTCGACCTGGAAATCGGCGAAATTTTGCCTTCAATGACCTCTGGTCAGTGGCGTAGACAGGGGGGGGCCATGGGGGCTGTTGCGTACTGCAACAGTGTACGTACTGTACAGGGAGAGTTAGTTCTATGGCGATATCATGTTAGTTTATTGTAAAAATCGGCATCTTACAAAACACTAAAATCCACCATGAACGATAATTTTCTCTCTCTTCTTTTACATGATCACTTTGTCACACTGATCTTGATTTTATTGATCCTCGCGCAGAGGCGCATGAATCTGGCATTGCAGTCCTCTGATGGACGTGCGCATCTAAATGAAGCATGATTGAATGAATGAATCAATGAGAATGGATGATGCTCGAGCCGTCCTCAACATCCCGGCCTCCTCGAGCCTTGTCTCGAGATAATTGGGAGGACGACGAGTTTCCGCACCGGTCGATGGAGATGTCCGTGCATGGTCCGTACCCGTGCCGATCGGACCGCCCCATCTTGACCCGTCATCACTTCTTCAACTATGCCTTTCGGCCATAGCCCTCGGGGATGGCGTTCATCTGCCACGATGACCACATCACCGATTTCCACATTCCGCGTGCTGTTCAGCCACTTCGATCGCCTGCTTATAGCTGGTAAGTATTCGCGCATCCAGCGACGCCAGAAGTGGTCCGCCAGTGTTTGTGCGTACCGCCACCTCTTCCTCAAGTCGCCGTCTTGCTCTTCCGTTCCAACCGGGTATGACGCTGTCGCTCTACCGATGAGAAAATGGAACGGTGTCAGAACGTCATCATCTGCTGGGTCCACTGAAACGTGAGTCAAGGGCGTTGAGTTCATGATCTTTTCCACTTCGCAGAGGAGTGTCATCAGCACTTCATATCTCGGCCTCTGCTCCTTTAGGATGAGTCTTAGGGTCTCCTTCACCGTGCGGATTCCTCTCTCCCAGACACCGCCGGCCTCCGGATCAGCGGGGGGAGAAAAGTGCCAAGTGATCTTGCTCACTGCTAGCTTTTCTCTCATCCTGTTCTGGTCTAGGCTTTCAATGCATTTTCTGAGTTCCTTTTCTGCGGCTCGAAGATTCGTTCCATTATCGGACCACAGCTCTCTCACGTTTCCACGCCTGGCCTGAAATCTTGAGATCGCCATAAGAGTCGCCTCTGTGTCGAGGCTGTCTGTCAGCTCCAGATGGGTCGCCTTTGTCGCCATGCATCTGAAGAAAATGCCCCACAACTTCACCGTGGACCTACCCCTTGTTGAAAGGATTGGACCGAAATAATCTACCGCAGTAGAGGCGAATGGACCATCCAGCATAGTCACGCGTGACCTCGGCAGTTGTCCCATCTGTGCTGACTGAGGCTGAGCCTTTCGGTTTTTACAGACTTGGCAGTGTTTCACCACAGAGCGGATTGCTGACCGCGCGTGCGGTATCCAGCAGCGCTGCCTCAGCTCTGCGAGAACAGCTTCATTAGCCCGATGACCCATCCGCTCATGTAGATGTTGTATCAGCAGCTGAACGTACCGGTGACGACGATCCAGTATTGGAGGATGCTTTGCGCTGGGGCTCAGTGATTGAGCATGCTTCATCCTCGTGTCCACACAGAGCAGACCGTTGACCAGGATCGGTGACAAACCCACGATCGTGCTCTTCGGATCAGCTGGCAGCCCGGCTCGTAAGTCCTTCAGCTCTTGCGAGTAGTGTTCTTCCTGAACTGACTTCATCCATAAGTGTTCTGCTTCAGTCAACTCTTCTACCGAGAATTCGCCTGATTCTCCGTCTCGCCGGCTTGTCAACCAGCGTCTCATTGTCGCTACAGCGCGCACAGCCACTGTCCACCGAGAGAACCGGTCTGGATCGGGTAGAACTGAGGCAGTGGTGGCGGCGAGTGACGGCACTGTCGCCAGTACTGTTTTGGTCTCTGGATCATCTTTTAGGATCACATCAGGTTCGACATGATCGCTACAAGGCCACTCTGTCTCTGGAAGCCACAAGAAGTCAGGGCCGCGTGCCCAGCTGCTTTCCGGCCTCAGGTCATGAAGACTCTGACCGCGCGATGCGGCGTCCGCTGGGTTTAGCGCAGTGGGAACGTATCGCCAGTCCTCCGGCCTCGTGACGTCATGGATCTCAGCTATCCGGTTGCTGACAAACACGTGATATCTTCGCCTGCTGGACTGAATCCACGCAAGAACATTCTTTGAGTCTGACCAGCACAGAGTAGATTTGATCACCACTCGTGCCTCTTTCTTCAGGCAGGAGATCATTCTGGTGCGCAGCACCGCAGCTTGAAGCTCCAATCTGGGGATAGAAAGTCTTTTGGTGGGGGCTAGCTTTGCTCGAGCTCCCACAAAGCTGACGTGGACTTCGCCTTCTACTTCCCACCGGTAGAAGAGGACTGCGGCGAATCCTCTCTCACTAGCGTCGCAAAATCCGTGCAAGTCCACCTCCTTGATCAGATGCCCCTGAAAGACATGCCTGGGTAGCTGTACATCACAGATTCTTCGCAGTTCTTGGGTCCACCTCTGCCACTCTGCGTTGATGTCAGATGGGATACCATCATCCCAGTCGAGCTTGTAATCCCAGAGTTGTTGAAGCACCAGCCGGCCTCGAAGATGCCAGCCAGCCAAGAAGCCGATCGGGTCATACACAGACATGACGGTCTTCAGAATGAGGCGCTTCGTTGGGGATTCTGGCGGCTCATGAGCTCGATATGTGAGAATGTCCTGTCCAGGTTTCCAGACGACGCCTAGAGCTCGGTGACATTCTTCATCATTGAGCGTGATGTCCTCATCATTCCGTTGCTCAGGCTGGAGTTGGCTGAGAACTGCGTGTGAATTGGAAGCCCAAGGACCCAGCTCAAAGCCTCCCCGACTGAGGACTGTTGTCAGCTTGTTGATGAGCGTAGCTGCTTCATCTTCATTGTCCGTCCCAGTGATCACGTCGTCAACATACGTGTCTTCCATTGCTGCTCTTGCCACCACAGAGTCGCCATCTCCAAAGTCTTCTACTGTTCGCCTGAAGCAGTAGTTGGCCACGCTGGGTGAACATGTTGCACCGAATATGAGCACTGGTGACTCATAAACATCAAACTCGCCGGTGCGTCGTGAGCCACGCCATAGGAAACGTAGGCTTGGGCGGTCTTTTACGTCCATGCTGACCTGGCTAAACATAGCCACCACGTCCGATGTGACAGCGACTGCCTTCTCCCGCCAACGCTGCAGGATGCCACTCAGCGAGTTCATCAGGTCAGGTCCTTGCATCAATGCATCGTTTAAGCTCATTCCGTGGCTTTTTGCTGCGGCGTCTAGAACCAGACGCACCTTTTTTGGCTTGTTCTGGTTCCTAACGGCCATGAGAGGTAAGTACCAGGTGTTGTCTGGCTCTCGTAACGCCTCCTCCACAGTCAGTTTACGGAAGTGACCGTTACGTAGCATCTTCTGCAGTTTCGCCTCTGTCAGATCTGCCAAGCCGGTGGGGTTGTCTCCAGAGAGCTTGTCTCTGTCCAGGCGTCTCTCGAATGCCAACGCTCTCTTTTCAGCCATTTGACGGCTCGGAGGAAACTTTTCACCTCGATCCCTTCTCAGCAGGGGTGCTACCCAACGCTCCCCGTTGTGGTAGACTTGGGATTTGAGAATCTCTTCAGATTTTCGATCCTCTGGGCTGCGAGGGGTATCGTACTGATACTTGCAGCCGAATGCTTCCGTCTCCCAGTTAGCTTTGACCAAGCTCTCCAGGGAAGGACTCTCCTGAGCGATCCGATGAACCTGCCACGCGGCTCTGGAGTCTTCGGTGTCTAGCACGCGCCCTGTGAGTGTCCATCCCAGCCTAGTCTTCTGCAGAATAGGACCGTTCTTGGAAGGACGCCGAAGTGACTGTGAAGCAATCAGCTCCGCGTGGTCGATCCCGATCAGGAGCTGTGGTTCTTCGCCAACGTGTGGAAGATCTTTCACTTCAGCGTACCTCTCTCGAAGTTTTGCCGTTCCGAGCGCTTCCTTTTCGAGAGGTAACGACGTCATCGTGTAGACATCTGTCAGCGAGTAGGTATCTCCCGTCGTTACGTTCGAGATATTCACGTCAATGAGTGACGACTTAAGCTTCGTGACGCCCGTCAAAGTCTTCATCGTGAGATTGCGTGGACGCTGGTGCAGTCCAAGTTCTTCAGCCACCTTCTGGGAGATCAGCGTAAGAGAGCTCCCTTCGTCCAAGTAAGCGAGACAGAGCTTCTTACCAGCCGGCCCGCTCAGTTCGACCGGTACAGTTTTCATCAGCACGAGGCACGGCTGCGAGGCTGCTGACATAACTCCGCTGGTGTCCGGTCTTGTGACGTCATCATGAAGGAGGACATGGTGCTCCTCTGAGCAACCAGCCTTGCCGCATGGCCGCTGGCGACGGCACGCTGATGTCTGGTGACCCGTACTGAGGCACCAAACGCAAGCTTTCGTCCTTTTCACCCAGGCACGCCTGTCAGCTACAGAGAGTTGCTTAAACTGGTCACAACTTGCGATCCAGTGGTCTTCAGAGCAGAAGTAGCATTCTACCTTCCGCGCCTTTGGTTTTCCCCGACCGGCTTCCCGGCGCACCTTCTCTACGGAATCAGACGTGGCGAATATCGGATAACGTTTGGTTTTTGTAGCGCCACTGCTGGTTCTGGGAACACTGAACTGCCGGTCCCTCACGTGACTGCAGAGGAAATCATAGAAGATTTGGCAGGTCAGCTGGCTCCCGGATTCCATTCTTGCCCTGGCATAGCCACCCCAGGCGAGCTGACTCTCCGGTGGGAGCTTCTCGGCCAGTGACGATATGGCCCGATAATTATCCAGTTCTGCCTGGTATCCAATGGCCTGCAGCACAGACATAGTGTTGTGCACTTCGCTGCAAAACACACTCAGACTTTCCACGTCTCCGTTCCGAATTTTCGGCCAGCTCAGGAGCTTCTCCGTCACTGACTGGGTTATGATGAACCGGTTACCAAATCTGACCTCCAGCGTCTCGAGAACGTCATTCAGGGAGCCGCCTGAGAGGAGTGTGCCATGAACGGCATCGAAGGCAGGGCCTTTCAGCTTGTCCTGGAGATGCTGTAGAATCTGAAGATCCGTGAAGTTTCCACTGCTCCTCGCCTCTTCAACTTGGTGCTGGAAAAAGGGATACCTTTCCGGCTGTCCACTGAACACAGTAAATGCGAGTTTCGGCGTCTCCTTGAGAAAGATGCACTGGGTGCCGGAGCCCATTCGCAAACTTGCATTGTCACCATATTCCATTCGTTCATACGGTGTATGGCGAGAACTTCTTACATCGTCCTCTATTTGGGATAGATCAGGACCAGCGATCGACAAATCATGATTGCCATTGATGTCATGTACAAATTCCGCGGCCTTCTTCTCCCGTAGTCGCTTAAGAGAGAGCTGACTTTCCTGTACTAGGAGCTCGAGTCGTTTCTCCTCTTCTTCATAGCTTCTACGAAGAGACGATGACGAATCTGCAGCTGACACCGTGAGCCAGCTGCTAGATCTCGGCATTGGCGTCGGCGGCGGTCTTGCGCTCAACGAGCGTCTTGGTGCCGGAACCGGCCTCCTTGAAGTATCCATGTCAATCGGATGATGCAACTCACTTTTACTACATCAACTTTACGTTAATTAAAACTGTTTCCGTTGGTTCAGCTAATAATCAATTAAAATCTTACCTCTATTGAAGGCATTGCGAACTGCAACACCATAGCAAGGTAAAGATTATCGCCAAATTATAATGCAAATTACGCAAAAATTATCGTTCATCAATGTTGCGTACTGCAACAGTGTACGTACTGTACAGGGAGAGTTAGTTCTATGGCGATATCATGTTAGTTTATTGTAAAAATCGGCATCTTACAAAACACTAAAATCCACCATGAACGATAATTTTCTCTCTCTTCTTTTACATGATCACTTTGTCACACTGATCTTGATTTTATTGATCCTCGCGCAGAGGCGCATGAATCTGGCATTGCAGTCCTCTGATGGACGTGCGCATCTAAATGAAGCATGATTGAATGAATGAATCAATGAGAATGGATGATGCTCGAGCCGTCCTCAACAGGGGCCATGGCCCCCCCTTTCCGCCCAGCCGCCCAGATGGCGCCCCAATTAGCGCCGACTAGGCTGATGCCGTTTTACAAAGGGAACATGAATTAAAAAGCGATGTGCAGGCAGGGATCGAACTCAATATCTCTTTAGGGGTGCCTGGACACCCCAATGTTCTCCAGGGTACCCCCAAATAGGACCTGAGCCCCCCAATGTTTAAGGGCGCCCCTCCGGAAACCAGAATAGGTATTCCGAACCCCCAGGGTCGATGGCGCCCCTGAAAGCCGCTGGCACCCACCTGAACGGAACAGTCGCCCTATTTAAGGTTGATTGCACCCCTCTGAAGTTCACAGCTGCCCCATTCGGCCCCATCCAAGGTCGATGGCGCCCCCTGAAACCACTGGCGCCCCTCTAAAGCACCCGCATTCTTCTCAAGATCACAGTCGCCCTATCCGAGATCAATAGCGCCCTCAAGAGAGCCACTAGCGCCCCCCTTGAGACTGAAGTCGTCCCGCTCGAGACTAAAGTCGCCCCATTCAAGCCCAATGACGCCCCTCCAGAGCGTCCGGTGCACTTCTGAAGATCACAGTCGTCCTCATCCGAGGTCGCTGGCGCCCCTCAAAAGTCACTGGCGCCCATCTAAACGGAGATCACAGCTGACCCATCTTAAGATCGATGGCAACCCTCTGAAACCAATGGCGTCCCTCTAGAGTACCCGGCGCCCCTCTGAAAATCATATTAGCCCCATCCGAGACAACGCCCCTTGAGACTACAGTCCCCCCCACCCAAGTTCAAGGCGCCCCTCTATGTAGAGCGTCCGGCGTCCTGCTGAAAGCAGCAGCGGTCCCATCCATGCCCAATGGCGCCCCTCAACGCCCTTCTAAAGATCACAGTCGCCCCATCAATCCAAGGTCGCTGGCGCCCCTCAAGAGCCACTGGTGCCCACCTGAACCGGGACTTCAGTCGCCCCATCCTAAATCAATGGCGCCCCTCTGAAACCCCTGGTGCCCCTCTGAAAATAACAGTCGAATCATCCGAGATCAATGGCGCCCCTTCAGAGCGTCCGACGCCCTACTGAAGGCAGCAGTGACCCCATCTAAGCATTACACCCCTCTAGATCAACCGGTGCCCTTCTGAAGATCACATTCGCCCTATTCGAGTTCGTTGGCGCCCTCCAGTAGTCACTGACGCCCATCTGAATGGAGACTTCAGTCGCCCCGCCCCATTCAAGATCGATAGCGCCCCCCCCCCAAAAAAAACACTGACGCTAGGTAGGTAATTATTTGACAATGGGGCTGTCTCATCGACACCAAGGACCATTTTCAAGATGCAGCAGCCAGGCGGTGCTGAGCTGGGCTAGGATGTGCCAAGCGTTTCTTATAATGCAGCCTCGTTAGTACCACTCCTCGTTGCGATACCGCTCCTCAATGCGACTCCGCCCTTTCACCGTACAATGCCACCCCTCAATGCAAATGGTGCCCCCCAGCGCATTGCCGCCCATTATTGTGATGCCGCCCCCGCCTAGCAGTGCGGTGCCGCCCCAGCGTACGCCACACCGACGGAACGATCACTTTTGAAACTTTCAGAGATTGATAAGACTAACAATATGTAAAAAATGTTTATCTCGGACTTTTGATATCCATGACCTAGGGTCAGGTCAATTTTGCGACTTCTCCATTAGGTATAAGTCAATTGGAGAAAATTGAAATGCGCCTCTTTTGGACGAATGTGGTTCAAAACCCTCTCAAACATCGGTTCATAGGTTAACATAACACACTGAATCGACAAAATGTACCTGTGACCCTTCTGTGTGCCCCTGAGGTCATCTCAGGTCATGAACGGTCACCAGCATTTCTTTGGCTATACCTTTTGATAGAGACGTGCTAAAGCGGTGAAAACACGTCAGGTGTGTTCAGCTCGACGATACGGATCGAGTGATATGCAGCATGACCCTGTCCGTCAAGGTCATGACCTTGACCTGAGGTCAAATTTTCAAAATGACCTTACAAGGTCAACGTATAGTTCATTTGACGCGTTTCGACGAGAGGAATACGGTGCTGGCAAAATAAGTGTCGTCACTGTCTTGAGTCAAAAGTTATTGCAGAAAACGATTTTAATAAAAACTGTTATTTTTGGAGTTGTTTCCCTCTGGAGGCTAGTGGCAGTCAGTCACTGGAGGCAGCCATGCATGTCCACAAGTAGGGGCTGCACGCACTAGACATCGAATTGTAAAGGTGATGTGTGGAGAAAAAATCCACAACGTATGTCAGCGTTCGGTCGCCTCTGCCTGCAGTCGCTGCTGGTATGACAATGAGTTGGGATCTCATGGTGGATCTCATGGTCTTAAATGTTCAAGTCTTTCCTTGATTCCAATTTAGGCAATAAGTCGCAGCGTGTATCCTACATACGTGCGGTCTGGGATTCTAAACACGGCAACCCCGGTCGACCACAGGCTGCAGCCCACAGGTCACTTCGGATCAGTGAGTAAGCCCGTATATTTTCTTTTTTGCAAAGAATAAAGATTCTGCCTATCGATCAACGTATAGTTATTTTACCGGTTCGAATTCGCATGGATGCGTATTTTGAGAATAAAATGTCCGTAGCCTGAGCTCGTTTCCTATATCATGTTAAAAATTCATCTACATCAAGGTTTTTTGATAAAAAACACCAGGCTGCAAATTGCATTAATTGGATTTTATGAAAATCAGCGAAAGCTGGTTCTTATGTATTTTGCAACACCTAGTAAATCATGCATGAACATGACGTTACATTTTAGACTGACACCCCTGTCACTAGCTGACAATGGCGCCCCTCTCAAGGGAAAAAGTCGCCCCCTCGAGCACCATGGCCCCCCCTTTCGCTGATCTCTGGCTACGCCACTGCCTCTGGTGACCTGACCTTTGACCTGACCAAAAAATTGACCGAAGTGATTTCCTCATTATTTTTGACGCTCTTTCGAACGCCGCCTTCCGCGTATCGCTACGTGGCCCAGGAGCCGAGTTAGAAGGGGGGGTGTTCAAACACCCCCCCCCAGCAGGGCGTGGAAATCCAGGACCCCCAGCCGGGCGCGGGTTAATAGCGCCACTGTAAAACAATTTTGGCTCAACCAATGCATTAACCCTCGCCCTGGCAGGGCATTTTTCATAACACGACCTGGCAGGGGGGGGGGGGTCGATGCGACCCCCCCCTCGCGATTGGCTCCTATGGCACCTAGAAACACCAAATTTGGTAGGTAGGTTGGCCCCCCGGAGTTCTCGCCCCTGTGCAAATTTGGTTGTTCTAGGTCAATATTTAGGGGGGTTTTGGGGGGGTATAAATGTAAAAATTTCGCTAAAAACAGGTCAAAAGTTTTTTGCCTATAACTTTTGATCTAATTAAGATAGAGCAAAAAGAAAAGCACCAGTGAACTCAGCACGTCAAGGCGCGTCGAATGATATACTTTTTAGCTTGCTTAAGTGTACTTTAAGTTTTTCTTAAATTTTAAGTACACTTAAATTAACCCGCGCCCCGTTGGGCTCTGCCGAGCAACGCGCCCGGTTGGGGGGGGCATTTTGGCCCCCCCCTAAGATCTCGAGAACCACGCAACATAGCGACAAGCGGTAAACGGCGTTGGATAGCCCTAACGGGGAACTACCTTGTGACCCAATTTTATTGACCTAGGTCAAACCGATGACGTCACAGGTCAGGTCAAAGGTCCAATTTTCACCGTTTACAGGCACTTCAAGAAATGCGTTGTAAAATCGAGTAAAATGCATTTCATTGAAAATCATCGATGGGAAAATGTTCTTCAAACACATATTTTGCTATTTGAGGTCACTGATACCAGGTCAGGTCACAGAGGTCAGGTCACGGGGGGGGTCACAATATGAAAGTGTCGTGTGATACATGTTTTATGGTCCATTTTACATGACAAATGCGATTATATGGGTCAGGCAGCCTTTGGGGCCAGCTTAGATCACGTTTTGGTCAAGGTCAGGTCAAGGTCAGGTCAAGGTCAGGTCAAATTAGGTCAAATTTCAAAGTTAATATTTTTGCATAAAACGGGTATCGAATCGATGCAGCTCGTCACGGGGAGTTCAATGGTGGTCTTTGTTTTGCCGTACGATGTCTAGAATTGCTAAAAATTGAGTTCAAAAATTTGACGTCATCATTTTTGAACAGTTTTTTCGCTATAACTTGGCCAAAAAACGAGATATCGATCTGAAATTTGGTATGTATATAGAAGAGCGCTGGGACTATCACATATATTCCGTTTTTTTTCGAAATTCGGAAAAATTTTGGATTTGTTTAAAGTTTTTCAAAAAAAAATCAATTTTTTGATTTTTTTTTGGGTCAAAAACCAAAAATTTTGAAAATCCGAGATAGCAGTTTTGTAGCGCCGCCTTTTGTCTACTAGACCATATAACCCTATTCCTGGCGGGGGGGGCCTCAGGAGCCCCCCCCTGAGGTTTTTTGGTTATATCTCCCAAACGCGTTGAGCTAGGAAGCTCAAATTTTCTGACTTTTCCTAAAAGGCTTCTACGCAACATGTCTGAAAATTTTGAGTTGATCTGACCTCAGGTCAGGTCACCAGAGGCGGTTTGGTGACGCTACCTCAGAAAAGTTTGCAATCACGCCAGAGCTAGAGTTTTTGACCGATCAATTTCTTCTCTTCAGGGTTTAGTTAGGGTACCAGTATGTGCAATTTGTATATCTCAGAATTTTGATATCGGTGACCTAAGGTCAGGTCAATTTCGCGACCTCCCCATTATAAGTCAATGGGGGAAAAATCAACTCCCTGTTTTTACCACTAAAACGGGTCGGAATGGCCCCATATACCATACATGACTTCATATACGATCAACCTTCACTACCTTGAGGTCTGTTTTGCTGTTGGGCAGCTGTGAGGTCATGTGACGTCATCAAAGGTCACCAAAGGTTTTTGGCTAATAACTCCGTACAGGAACAAGATACAGACGCGTGGATGGTCTCATTGTGTTCAGCTCGTCAAGACGCATCGAATGATATACATGATGACCTCGAGGTCACGTGACCTGAGGTCAACCTTTGACCTTGACCTTTCGAGGTCAACATATATATCATTCGATGCGGATTGACGAGAGGATCACGATGATGTCCTTAGTTTGTTCCTATCTTGACTAATTCGAAAGTTATTCGAGAAAAACTCTCTCCATATCTAGTGCCGCCATTTTGACTTTTTCGACCCCTGTGACGTCATCTTTGACCTGACCTGAAAATGACCTTAGTAAAAATTGTAGATCTTGGCCGTGCGTATCCGATGCCGTTTACCGCTTGTCGCTATCTTGCTTCGTTCTCGAGATCTCAGGGGGGGGGGCGAATCGCCCCCCCCCCCCGCCAGTTTCTTGTCCCGGCGGAGCCCGCCAGGAATAGGCATAAAGAACTTTGAAATTGCTTGATAACTGTAGATTTGGTGAGCGTTTCAAGATTGCATGTTTTTTGCTCATTTTTGCTCGAACATGACCTCAGTTTGACCTCAATAACTCCTGACCTAAGGTGACCTAAGACTTGAAATTTGGTGTGAAGGTGTCAAATTGATGCCCGGGAAGGTACTGAAAATTTGGCGGCGCTGCGCGCCGCCGTTTTCTTGCTATTCAGGAAAAACCACAGGGGGGGCCAAAATGGCCCCCCCCACGGGGCGAGGGTTAACCCTCGCCGGCCGAGGGCGGGGCGGGTGCCGCCCCCCCCCCCATAGGGTTTTTTCGCGATAGCTCCGAACACGCTGGCGATAGAGAGCTGAAACTTGGCATACCTGACCTTTGATCCAAGCCGCATCTTTTGACACCAACCGCATTTTTGGGTCAGGTCAGGTCACTGACCTATGACGTCATAAGTGAACCTCTGCACGGTCTTCAGATGTCGCAACTTCGCAACGCCCTCACTGCCAGAGGAGATGTCACAGGGAAATGAAACTTGCAGGATCTAGTATCCATTATGAGTCTCACAACTTTTATATCTCGGATTTTTCCTAAAGGTCATATGAGGTCAGGTCATTTTCGTGACCTCACCATTATAAGTCAATGGGGAAAAATTCAAACTGCTATTCTGGCGCCGCCAAATTTGGCGGCGCGCAGCGCCGCCAAATTTGGCACAGCCTATGGGGCAACCTTTTTACATATGACCTGAAAATTTCAGGTCCGGGTGACCTTGGGTCAGGTCACCAGGTCAGAAAAACCGGTACAAGGTCATGGTCAAATTTCAATTTTCTTTTTGCACCTTTCCAACTCACAGTTTTCGACTGAATTCCTTCAAACTTTCAGGATGTGCTAAGTTCACCGAGTTGTATAACATATAGTCCGGCTTTTTTGAGGTCACTGACCTGAGGTCAGTTAGAGGTCATTACGTCGTAATGTTAAGCCTATGGGAGAATACTAAATTCGGAAAATACTGGAGATATCCGCTTCGTTCTATCACTTTTGTGCTTTGAAACCACGGTAATTAACAGCAGGTCACTTGGTGCTGCTTTGTTTGGTGTACTTATCCATGGGTCAGGTCAAATGAGGTCAACTGAGGTCAAATGACGTTTTTGCCAATAACTTGGCACATAATGACGCTAGAGCTTAACCCGCGCACCGACGGGGGGGGCGGATATCCGCCCCCCCCCTGAGGTTTTTCGCGAATAGCGGGAAAACCGCGGCGCGTAGCGCCGCGAAATTTGGTATGACTATTCCCTTATCAATTTTACACATGGTGTGCAAGTTTGAACCTCCTACCTTTCAAGGTCAGGTCACCAGGTCACTTTGAATGACCCAACCTCAAGTCACTTTTTTTGCAACTTTGTCACCGTGCCAGAGCTACAGTAGATGTCGGAGGCCTTTGAAAGTCGCAGGATGTTATTAGGTCATTAGTAGCTACAATTTGTATATCTCGGAATTTTGATATCGGTGACCTAAGGTCAGGTCAATTTCGCGACCTCCCCATTATAAGTCAATGGGGGAAAAATCAACTCCCTGTTTTTACCACTAAAACGGGTCGGAATGGCCCCATATACCATACATGACTTCATATACGATCAACCTTCACTACCTTGAGGTCTGTTTTGCTGTTGGGCAGCTGTGAGGTCATGTGACGTCATCAAAGGTCACCAAAGGTTTTTGGCCAATAACTCCGTACAGGAACAAGATACAGACGCGTGGATGGTCTCATTGTGTTCAGCTCGTCAAGACGCATCGAATGATATACATGATGACCTCGAGGTCACGTGACCTGAGGTCAACCTTTGACCTTGACCTTTCGAGGTCAAAATATATATCATTCGATGCGGATTGACGAGAGGATCACGATGATGCCCTTAGTTTGTTCCTATCTTGACTAATTCGAAAGTTATTCGAGAAAAACTCTCTCCAAATTTAGCGCCGCCATTTTGACTTTTTCGACCCCTGTGACGTCATCTTTGACCTGACCTGAAAATGACCTTTGTAAAAATTGTAGATCTTGACCGTGCGTATCCGATGCCGTTTTTTTTTTAAATATATTTTTGTTGCCCGACCCGGGCTTTTGTCGTTAGTAGCACACATTCATACTGGGTTAGTACACTATATACACGGCAGTGGTACGAAGCGTTTTCGGCACCCGCTACGCGGGACAGCCTTGACCGCACGCTTCCTGTCACGCACCCCAGGTGGCACCGCACTGGTGCGCACGCTGGGGCTATCCCGATTTCTCGGGCCCGGCAGGTCAGAGGGCTCCTCCGGGACATGAAGCGAGGCCGTGCCCTCGGGACATGTCACCGGACCGAAGGATCTGTTTAAAGGCGGATCAGGCCCGTGTACCTGCGGCCGGGGGCGCTGGCTGGCACAGCGGTAATCCCCACGACCGAGCGAACACTCCCCAGTTACTGCCATCTCCTGGGTAGGAGCCGGCCGAGGAAAACGCTGCCAGAGGTCAGCTTTGATCCAAGGACCTCCCACACCAAACGTGAACGCACTTGCCAACTGCGCCACAAGGGTGGTATCCGATGCCGTTTACCGCTTGTCGCTATCTTGCTTCGTTCTCGAGATCTCAGGGGGGGGGGGGCGGTCATCCGCCCCCCCCCCGTCGGTACTAAGTTGGCGCAGACCCCCGTCGGTGCGCGGGTTAAAAATGGTATCATTGTGTTCCTGGTGATCAGCCGAATCGAATGATATGCGATATGATGCAATTTGGTTATCTTGAACTTAATTTATTTATTTAAGTTTACTTGAAATTTAAGAAAAACTTTAAGTACACTTAAGCAAACTAAAAAGTATATCATTCGACGCGCCTTGACGTGCTGAGTTCACTGGTACTTTTCTTTTTGCTCTATCTTAATTAGATCAAAAGTTATAAGCGAAAAACTTTTGACCTGTTTTTAGCGAAATTTTTACATTTATACCCCCCCAAAACCCCCCTAAATATTGACCTAGAGCAACCAAATTTGCACAGGGGCGAGAAATCCAGGGGGCCCACCTACCTACCAAATTTGGTGTTTCTAGGTGCCATAGGAGCCAATCGCGAGGGGGGATCGCATCGACCCCCCCCCCCCTGCCAGGCCGTGTTATGAAAAATGCCCTGCCAGGGCGAGGGTTAAGTACCGTGGTTTCAAAGCACAAAAGTGATAAAACGAAGCGGATATCTCCAGTATTTTCTGAATTTAGTATTTTCCCATAGGCTTAGCATTACGACGTAATGACCTCTAACTGACCTCAGGTCAGTGACCTCAAAAAAACCGGACTATATGTTATAGAACTCGGTGAACTTAGCACTTCCTGAAAGTTTGAAGGAAATCAGTCGAAAACTGTGAGTTGGACAGGTGCATAAAGAAAATTGAAATTTGACCATGACCTTGTACCGGTTTTTCTGACCTGGTGACCTGATCGAAGGTCACCCGGACCTGAAATTTTCAGGTCATATGTAAAAAGGTTGCCTTATAGGCTGTGCCAAATTTGGTGGCGCTGCGCGACGCCGTTTTTACGCTATCTTCGAAAAACCTTAGGGGGGGTCGCATCGACCCCCCTGCCAGGGCGAGGGTTAACCCGCGCCCTGATGGGGGGGGGGCCATTTTGGCCCCCCCTGTGGTTTTTCTTAAATAGCGAGAAAACGGCGGCGCGCAGCGCCGCCAAATTTTTGGAACCTTACCGGGCATCAATTTGACACCTTCACACAAAATTTCAAGTCACAGGTCACCTTAGGTCAGGAGTTATTGAGGTCAAACTGAGGTCATGTTCGAGAAAAAATGAGCAAAAAACATGACATCTTGAAACGCTCACCAATTCTACAGTTAACAAGCAATTTTTAAGTTCTTTACGTGGTTGTGTAGAGAAAAGACGGCGCTACAAAACTGCTATCTCGGATTTTCAAAATTTTGGGATTTTGACCCCCAAAAATAAAAGAAAATGATTTTTTTAGAAAAACTCAATAAATTTGCAAAAATTTTTCGAATTTCGAAAAAACTGGAATATATGTGATAGTCCCTACGCTCTTAGATATACATACCAAATTTTAGATCGATACCTCTTGTTTTGGCCAAGTTATAGCAAAAAAACTGTTAAAAATTGATGACGTCAAATTTTTGAACTCAATTTTTAGCAATTCTAGACCTCGTAGCGCAAAACAGAGACCACCATTGAACTCCCCGTGACGAGCTGCATCGAATTGATACCCATTTTATGCAAAAATATCAACTTTGAAATTTGACCTTATTTGACCTGACCTTGACCTGACCTTGACCTGACCTTGACCAAAACGTGACCTAAGCTGGCCCTAAAGAGTGTCTGACCCACATAATCGCATTTGTCATGTAAAATGGACCATAAAACATGTATCACACGACACTTTCATATTGTGACCCCCCAGTGACCTGACCTCTGTGACCTGACCTGGTATCAGTGACCTCAAATAGCAAAATATGTGTTTGAAGAACATTTCTCCACCGATGATTTTCAATGAAATGCATTTTACTCGATTTTACAACGCATTTCTTGAAATGCCTGTAAACGGTGAAAATTCGACCTTTGACCTGACCTGTGACGTCATCGGTTTGACCGAGGTCAATGAAATTTGGTCACAAGGTAGTTCCCCGTTGGGGCTATCCAACACCGTTTACCGCTTGTCGCTATGTTGCGTGGTTCTCGAGATCTGAGGGGGGTCCAAAATGCCCCCCCCCCCCATCAGACCGCGTTGCTCGGCAGACCCCATCTGGGCGCGGGTTAATAATCAGGGAAGTTTTTGAACATATTTTAGAACACGCTGGGTTTAAAATTTTTAATCAGGCCCTACCGGACTTTTGGTAGGACCGCGATTAGGCAGCCTGGTCTGCATAGCTCTGCACTTGAGGGCTATCCAACATGACGCCTGACGGGACAGGCTCGATGTTTACTCTCCGGACATGGTTGTCGTGAAATATTGCATTTTGTCCCTGGAACTCAAAACCTCGCCGGCACAGGCCATTTTGAGTCCTTCGACGGCACAAGGGGGGGGGGGGGGGGTTGGTACGACCCCCCCTCGCGTTTGGCCCCTGATCGAGGTAGAGCTTCGCGGAAAAAACGAGCGTGTTGCCCGTCACGAGGCGAAGCCGATGATACCCAATTTTAAGGTCCTAGGTCATCGGGTGACCTTCCAGATCAGGTCAATGACCCGAAAACCGGGAAAATCGGGACCTGTTAGAAAGTCGTGAAGTGTGGCTGCTATGTGGTTTTCCGGGGTGCTGATCACGAATATCGTGTTAGTTTTGATCAGAGATGATGTCTTTAACCCTCGCACGACCAGGCCATTTCTCATAACACGAACGACCAGGGGGGGTTGTTACGACCCCTCCCCCCCTGGCGTTTCGAAACGGAAGGTCGTAGAGCTTAGCGGAAAAAACCAACGGATTGTTCTCAACGAGATCTCGCGATTGGTGGTATATTTTTTGGTCCTAGGTCAACATTTGACCTACTTTTGACCGGTCAAAGGTCAAATTTTCGGAAAAATAGACTTTTTTCAACTTTCGGCGGCGATTGCGGCAAAACGGTGGGGGATATCGACTTGAAACCTTCACTATCGTGTTCCTTGATCAATTCTCTATCGTTTGGTATGTATTTCGTTTCCCTAGCTCTAAAAATGGCGCGTTGGGAGCGCCGGAAGTCGGCAAGGTCACAGTCGGCGGCAGAAATTCGAAAAATCAAAATTTAAATTTTTGAAATCTGATTGTATTTTTGAATTTGGAAGGTCCATTTGCTCCTTATAGAAGCTAATATTGCTGCATATTCCCATTGAGGTGACAAGAATTAGCAAAATAGTGGTTCGGGCGCTTTTCAAAAATAGTACCGGACGCTGTTCCTCTTGTGACGTCATAACTCCGTGACCTGACCTGACCCGGTCAATTTTCTTGCACCACACGATAGCCAATGCTTGCCCCAACATGCATGGGAAGTTTCATCATGATCCATCAAACAATGTGGGTATCACTGGCAGAAAACCTAGGGATTCGGCGCACACGTTTGGTAACTGTCGGCCGGAGGCTGTACCTCTTATGACGTCATAACTCCGTGACCTGACATGACCCGATCAATTTTTTTTCGGCAAAAGATGCGCAAAGGTTGCTCCAGAAGGTATTGAAAATTTCAGCCCGCTACGACAAGCCGTTTAGCGTGCACTTCGAAAAAACCTCAGGGGGGGGGGGTTGATACAACCCCCCTAGGCGTTCTAGGGTTAAGCATTTAGACCAGATCGGGTCAGGTCAGGTCAGGTCAACCGGTAGGGGGTTGTGACGGGTATTCGTAATACGTGTCAATCGCCTCGGACAGCTTCGTAACCTGTTACGAAGGCACCAAAACTACTTCGCAAATGTTCAAATGGTTGCTAAATTCGAATTCAGCTCCAAAAACTAGCCTAGAAACATGTAAAACTCGAAAAAGTGAACCGAGGTCACCCGAGGTCACCAAAGGTCAATGACCTGACCTGACCTTCAGGTGACCTTGACACCCACCCTAATGCATGGGAGCAACATCAAATCACATGTTTGAACGTTTGAAACCACGAAAAGCTTGCAAACGCGCGGCTAATGCGAGCCGACATGCGCCGAACCGCGATTTCGGCCAAACATGGTCACAGAAAAGAGGTCACAGGTCAAAGGTCATTGGGGTCAGGGTCATGAAATTTTCAGGGTAGGTGTAAAATTGATCAATGCGAGGGTACTGAAAGTTTCGTCGCGATCGGACGCTTTTTACGCGAGTTATTTGCGTAAAACCTTAGGGGGGGTTGCATCAACCCCCCCCCTGTGCCGGCGAGGGTTAAGCATTTAGACCAGGTCGGGTCAGGTCAGGTCAGGTCAACCGGTAGGGGTTGTGACGGGTATTCGTAATACGTGTCAACCGCCTCGGACAGCTTCGTAACATGTTACGAAGGCACCAAAACTACTTCGTAAATGTTCAAATGGTTGCTAAATTCGAATTCAGCTCCAAAAATTAGCCTAGAAACATGTAAAACTTGAAAAAGTGAATCGAGGTCACCCGAGGTCACCAAAGGTCAATGACCTGACCTGACCTTCAGGTGACCTTGACACCCACCCTAATGCATGGGAGCAACATCAAATCACATGTTTGAACGTTCGAAACCACGAAAAGCTTGCAAACGCGCGGCTAATGCGAGCCGACATGCGCCGAACCGCGATTTCGTCCAAACATGGTCACAGAAAAGAGGTCACAGGTCAAAGTTCATTGGGGTCAGGGTCATGAAATTTTCAGGGTAGGTGTAAAATTGATAAATGCGAGGGTACTGAAAGTTTCGTGGCGATCGGCCGCTTTTTACGCGAGTTATTCGCGAAAAACCTTAGGGGGGATTGCATCAACCCCCCCCCCCCTGTGCCGGCGAGGGTTAAGATCCTAGGTCATCGGTTGACCTTCCAGGTCACCACCGTACCGACTGCGCTTACCTGGTATCGATGTTTTGCCTTAACCCTCTCCAGCACGGGGGGGTTGATGCAACCTTCCCCCCCTCGGTTTTTCGCGAATAACCCGCGTAAAAAGCGGCCGATCGCGACGAAACTTTAAGTAGGGGAGGACCGACAAGAGTACGCACCTAATGCATTTTGTCGTCTCACGCCGTTCGGTTTTGGTTTACGGCTACGATCAATTTATTCCGATAAAGCCTGATCATTTGTCCACAAACTGTCATGACCACAGCGGCCTACGTCCAATTTAACCCTCGCCCGTATTGGTGTTTTTCCAGCCGCGAACGTAAAGGGGGGGGGGGGGGTCCGTTGGACCCCCCTTGCCGTTTCGCCCCTGATTGAGCTAGAGCTTCGCGGAAAAAATGAACGTGTTGCCCGTGACGAGAGGAAGCCGATGATACCTAATTTTAAGGTCCTAGGTCATTGGTTGACCTTGCAGGTCAGGTCAATGACCCAAAAGTCGGGAAAATCAGGACCTGTTAGAACGTCGTGAATTGTGGCTGCTATGGGGGTTTTCGGGGCGCTGATCACGAATATCATGTTAGTTTTGATCACAGATGATGTCTTTATGCATTTAGTCCAGGTCGGGTCAGGTCAGGTCAGGTCAACCAGTAGGGGTCCAGCCGGGTATTCCTAGTAGGTGTCAACCGCCTCTGACAGCTTCGTAACATGTTACGAAGGCGCCAAAACTACTTCGTAAATGTTCATATGGTTGCTAAATTCGAATTCAGCTAAAAAAACTGACCTAGAAACATGTAAAACTCGAAAAAGTGAACCGAGGTCACCAAAGATCAATGACCTGACCTGACCTTCAGGTGACCTTGACAACCACCCTAATGCATGGGGGCAACATCATATCACATGTTTGAGCGCTTGAAACCACGAAAAGACTGCAAACGCGCGGCTAATGCGAGCCGACATGCGCCGAATCGCGATTCCGGCCAAACATGGTCTCGAAAAGTAGGTCACAGGTCAAAGGTCATTGGGGTCAGGGTCATGAAATTTTCAGGGTAGGTGTAAAATTGATTAACGCGAGGGTGCTGAAAGTTTGTTTCGTCGCGATCGGCCGCTTTGACGCGAGTTATTCGCGAAAAACCATGGGGGGGTCCGTTCGACCCCCCCCCCTATACGGGCGAGGGTTAACCCGCGCCCTGCTGGGGGTCCTGGATTTCCACGCCCTGCTGGGGGGGGGGGGTGTTTGAACACCCCCCTTCTAACTCGGCTCCTGGGCCACGTAGCGATACGCGGAAGGCGGCGTTGGAAAGAGCGTCAAAAATAATGAGGAAATCACTTCGGTCAATTTTTTGGTCAGGTCAAAGGTCAGGTCACCAGAGGTCATTGAAGGCAAAATTTCGCCGATTTCCAGGTCGAATGTCGAAAATTTCCAAGAAGCCAACGCATAACTCGGGAACCAATAGAGCTACAGCGCCGCGGAAAAGCGCATTCGATAGCCCTATTAACGCCCTTTCTGAGTAATTCTCTCAGATTTGACCTACCGTCAACGGTTTTGCCTGCAGGGGGCAAAAACTGCAAAAATAGCCGATTTTTTTCGGAAACAGTTTTTCTGCAATAACTTTTGACCCAAGCCTTGTACGAGCTTACTTTTACCGGCATCGTGTTCCTCTCGTCAAGACGCATCGAATGAACTATAACTTGACCTTGAAAGGTCAACTTGAAAATTTGACCTCAGGTCAAGGTCATGACCTGACCGGAAAGGGTCATGTTGCATATCAGTCGATCTGTATCGTCGAGCTGAACACATCTAAGGCGTTTTCATCGCTCTAGCATGCCTCTATCAAAAGTTATTTGCGAAAAACTGTTAGATACCATTCGTGACCTAAGATGACCTCAGGGCATAAACGGGGGTCACGGACACCATTTTCATGTTCAGTGTGTCTAAACCACTTGTAATTCAGTGTTTGGGAGTGTTTATAATGTCTTTCGTCCAAAAGAGGCGCATTTCAATTTTCTCCCATTGACTTATAATGGGGAGGTCGCAAAATTGACCTGACCTTAGGTCATCGATATCAAAATTCTGAGATATACATTTTGTACATGCTATTGCTCTTAGCAATCGCTGAAAGTTTCAAAGCGATCGGTCACTCGGTGTAGCTATGACAGACATTGAAACTTTTTATGAGGTGAGGTCACTTCAAGTGACCTGGTGACCTAACCTTGAATGACCTTGGTCTGAAATTTTCACAACATGTGTAGAATTGATGTATGATAAGGTGTACCAAAAACGGCGGCGCTCCGCGCGCCGTTTTTTAGATATTTGCGAAAAACCACAAGGGGGGGTGTTCAAACACCCCCCCCAGCAGGGCGCGGGTTAAAGCGTGACTGTAAGCAATTTTCTAACACCCTGCATTTGCGTACTCTTGCCCAAATACTGATTATTGAGGGCCTTGAGTCAGCTGGGAATGTTTTAACCCGCGCCCCGTTGGGCTCTGCCGAGCAACGCGCCCGGTTGGGGGGGCATTTTGCCCCCCCCCCCCACAAAGATCTCGAGAATCACGCAACATAGCGACAAGCGGTAAACGGTGTTGGATAGCCCCAACGGGAAACTACCTTGTGACCCAATTTTATTGACCTAGGTCAAACCGATGACGTCACAGGTCAGGTCGAAGGTCCAATTTTCACCGTTTACAGGCATTTCAAGAAATGCGTTGTAAAATCGAGTAAAATGCATTTCATTGAAAATCGTCGAAGGGGAAATGTTCTTGAAACACATATTTTGCTATTTGAGGTCACTGATACCAGGTCAGGTCACAGAGGTCAGGTCACGGGGGGGTCAAATTATGAAAGTGTCGTGTGATACATGTTTTATGGTCCATTTTACATGACAAATGCGATTATATGGGTCAGGCAGCCTTTGGGGCCAGCTTAGGTCACGTTTTGGTCAAGGTCAGGTCAAGGTCAGGTCAAATTAGGTCAAATTTCAAAGTTAATATTTCTGCATAAAAAGGGGTATCGAATCGATGCAGCTCGTCACGGGGAGTTCAATGGTGGTCTTTGTTTTACCGTACGTGGTCTAGAATCGCTATAAATTGAGTTCAAAAATTTGACATCATTTTTGAACAGTTTTTTCGCTATAACTTGGCCAAAAAACGAGATATCGATCTCTAATTTGGTATGTATATATAAGAGCGCTTGGACTATCACATATAGTCCGGTTTCTTCGCAATTCGGAAAAATTTTGATTTTTTAAGTTTTTCTAAAAAATCAATTTTTTGATTTTTTGGTCAAAAACCAAAAATTTTGAAAATTCGAGATAGCAGTTTTGTAGCACCGCTTTTTGTCTACTAGACCATATAAAGAACTTTGAAATTGCTTGATAACTGTAGATTTGGTGAGCGTTTCAAGATTGCATTTTTTTTGCTCATTTTTGCTCGAACATGACCTCAGTTTGACCTCAATAACTCCTGACCTAAGGTGACCTAAGACTTGAAGTTTGGTGTGAAGGTGTCAAATTGATGCCCGGGAAGGTACCGAAAATTTGGCGGCGCTGCGCGCCGCCGTTTTCTTGCTATTCAGGAAAAACCACAGGGGGGGGGGGGGGGCAAAATGCCCCCCCCCAACGGTGCGAGGGTTAACCCTCGCCCGCACATGGGGGGGGTGGTTGCCCCCCCCCAGGTAGTCTTTCTGCTCTGCACTCAACATTTTTAGAGCTAGAAGGCTGATTTTTCGTATAGCTGCTCCTCTATCCTTTCTTGATGTCCACTGAAAATTTCAGGTTTCTGTGACTTTTGGTTTCGGAGATATGACCTTGTTTTTCAGGTCATGTCATGACCCAAATGGCCAATTCTCGACATCTTGCGTTGGCTATGGGCCTTGTGAGCTTTTGACACCTTGATTTCGGCCTTTTTTACCAGTCTTACCTCCTACCTATCATGGAACATGTCGTTCGACGATGTACAGATGTCAAGGTCAAGGTCAAGGTCAACCTAGGTCATCTAAGATAATTACGTTTTAGGCAAGCGGAATTTACTTTTTGTGAAGTTTTTTGACTGCATTTTTGGTAAAAGCTTCTCAGATCATGATTTCATGTAATATGGACACATAAACAATCGGTGCACACATCAGTATACACACAGACACACACAGACATACAAACACATATAATTGACCTTGACCTAACTTGACCTGAAATGACCTCAGCAGCAAAAACCTGGTCGGGTAGTATGAGAAAGAGGTTCTAGCTGGCTTGGCACCAGAAAACGGCATCGTCATCGGTATATGATAAGCAGCGCACTTGATATCAAACGGTGACCCAAAACAGCAACATTTTTTAGTTTGACCTGACCTGGAAGGTCAATGACTGACCTGAGAAGGTAAAACTGGGTATCATTGGATTCGTCTCTTCCCAAAGAATCGTTTTGGTCTTTACCGCTAAGCTCTATCTCCAACAGGAACGAAATGGCGCGGGGGGGGGAGTGGCAACCCCCCCCCCCCCCATGTGGTTCTAGGATGGGAAAATGGCATGTGCGGGCGAGGGTTAAGGAGGCAGGGGGTGCTGAGCTCAGGATTGGGGGTGCACTCACAAAGAGATATAAAGTTTCACTTATGAGGAGCACCACAGTCCTTCCAGGGGCACCTGCGGCCTAGCAGGGGCACCACAGGCCCGCTAGTGGCACCACAGGCCTGCCAGGGCAAAAACAAATAAATAAAAATGAAAATAGGGCACCACCAAAATTAAGTGGCTGAAGTTCGTTGAGGTTTTAATTTTGGGTATAGGTAGGGGCACTACTTCGATTCATGACCCTCCCCTTGAAGTTTTCCTGGATCCGCTTCTGGTGCCAACGCGGCTGCGGAGGCCAGGGGGACGCGTACATGACATTTAATTTCTGGACGGGAGTCTCCCCGAGATTTTGGTCGATTTTTTTTTCTTGTCACGTATTTTTTTTTACCAATTTGAGCATGCTTGCGAAAATAAAGTGGCCGAAATCCGAGGAGAAAATGGATTTTGGGGGTAGGTGAGGTTTTGTGCCTCTGGGAGCCTGCCCCCCCCCCCCCACTTTCGAAAACGTTCCTACACCTATGACTATTTGACTTCTGGCGTCACTCTTACGTCATTTGAAATGGGATCAACACCAAATTTGGACACAACCTCGGCTAGCTAGAAATATGAGTGCAAAGTTTCCGGTTTCTCTATCTTTCTGCGTTGCAACGATATCGTTGGAGAAGTAAACGGGGGGCAACTGCCGCCCCCCCCCCCCCCCCAGCGGACGACGGGTAACCCGGAGGCCCAGCGGCCGTCGGGTAAAAGGGCTATCGAATGCGCTTTTCTGCGGTGCTGCACCTATATTCGTCCCCGAGCTATGTGTTCGTGTTGAAAAAGTTTAAATTCGCAAATCGCAACATTTTACTTTTGATGACCACTGGTGGCCTGCACCTTCGACCTGGCTTCGAAATGACGAACGTATTTTATACTGATTTGGGCGTTTTAGAATACTGCGTACCGCAGGTCGCTACGTGGCTCAGGAGCCGAGTTAGAAGAGGGGGGGGGGGGTGTTCAACAGGGGGGGGTGACGAGCGGGTTGGCCTGCGCCGAGTCGGCGTGTCGGTGGTCGGGTAGCGGCGTGTTAGTGGCGACATCTGGTGCGCCTGACGCGTCAAGTGATTAGGTGCGCCTGACGTGTGCTGCCATCTGCGCAGTTTTGTCGGTAGATATTTTTTGTAGTACCTTCGTGTTGCAGCTCTGAAAATTGGCAGCTTTGGAGACTAAGCTGGCGCATGGTGGCAATCGATGTGCGGCGTGTCCTTCAGCCGCGTGGCTTTCTTTCATTGCTATATGTGTCGTGGAGGCGAATGCGGGAAAGTTCGGGAGAAATTATATAGATGACACAATGATCACATTATCGTGAAATGTTACTGTGATTTGGTACTAAATGGATCTTTCGTTACGGATCTAAATTATTCTAATAGTCCAATGGATTATATTGGATCCATGAATTGTATTGGATCAATCTGATGGGTCAATCGTTCCTTTGTTTGCTCCTTTATTTCATAAAGCTGTTATATTATCATGTTTGCACACCGACTGGCAACTGATGATGGTTTGTTCTGTGCTTTGCAGAAACCACACATACATGAGTGCGTGAGAGATTTCGTTTTTTCGCCCGACACATCACAGTTTCGAACTCCCTCTGTCTTGCCATGAATCATGATGGTCCTCATTTGAACCCAGCTCTGGCCCTGGAATGTTGACCTGGAGTGTTGACCTTGACCTGATGAGCCCCAGGGTTAACCCATGCTCATTGTCCTGTAGGCTGTATTGATTGACCTGTTTGCCTTACCTGATTGTGTTTTAACCTTGCCTTGTACATTTTAACCTTGTTTGCCATTGCTCCCGTTAAGCCACACCGCACCATGTCAGCGCAGGAAACTAAACAGAGGCGTGCTAGGCTTCTTGGAAACCTGACTAGGTTGCGGAGGCAAGCTCACGTTGTTGTTGAAAGCGGCGGCAGTCGTACAAGGTTGTTCACCCTGATCACGGAACTCAATGGTGCTCTTGGAGCCCTCCAAGAAGTAAACGACATGTTCATCTGCTTCCTGACTGAAGAAGAAGAGAGGAAAGAAGCAGAGAAATACTTTGAAAAGGCAGAGGCACAATACGAAGAAGTGATGAGCCGCACAGAAGGCTACCTGAAAGCAAGAAAGGATGACCCACCATCAGTAGTTTCGGAAGTGAGATCTGAGGGCCAAGCATCTGTGAAGTCAGACACATCACGGAAAGCAGAGATCACTCGAAGGGTCAAGGCGCTTGAAGTAGCTCAGCTAGAGCACCGACAGAAACTGGAGAGGGAGGAGCAAGAAATCAAACAGAAACGGGAACTCCAAGAAGCTCTGGATACAGCTGCGGCTGCAGAGCTAGAAGAGAAGCTCACGAAGGCAGCAGAGGATGACCGGGGCTGGGAGCGCAGAGATGATTTTCAGGATGGAGCTGCATTCTGTGGACCTAAGCTGACTCGTCCTGACTTCCATGCAGCCCAGCAAAATCCCCCAGCTGTCGCTCCCACTGTTGGTGTGACTGGCCCAGGTCCAATTAACCATTCCCTGTTTCAGAGCAGTCTCCCGAAGCTGACACTGCCCAGATTCGATGGAAACCCCAGGGAGTGGGTGAGGTGGTTTTCTCTCTTTGAGGCTCCCGTCCACAACCAAGAGTCACTGTCGTCGGCAGAGAAGATGGCCCATCTGCAAGGATCAGTGCAAGGGCTGGCACAGCAGTGCATTCAAGGAATGCTGTACAGGGGAGACTTGTATGAGAACGCCCTGATGCTCCTAAAGGACAGATTTGGGAGAGAAGAAGATATTGTAAGTGCCAATCTCAGAGAAGTCTTTGCCTGCCCATCACCATCATATCTTGACCCAGCCAGCCTGGAGCGTTTCCAAGCCTCTCTGCACTGTGCCATCTCTGTCTTCAAGACTATGGGCTATGACGGAGACCTGTGCAGCTTTGAAAACCTAAGAAGGGTTGTCCAGAAGCTGCCTCCTGAAATGAAGAGAGATTGGAGTGAGCACATACTCGCTCTTGAGCCCCAGAAGCCGACACTTGTGGAGTTGGACGCCTGGCTGAACATGCAAATCGGAGTGGCATTGAACTTTGCATCGGTGTCCCCAGTGGCGCCACCAAGAAAAGGACAGAAGCCTACCAGTCAAGGCCAGAGAGACAGCCAGGTGAAGTCGGCAGTCCAGAGAGCGTCTCTGACTACTGTAACAAGTACGGAGTCGGGCTGTATCTGCTGTTCTCAGCCACATGGCGTCACTAGCTGTCCAGACTTCCTGCGTTTGGGGGTCAATGAGAGGGCACATGTCATCAGCAGTTCTGGATGCTGTTTCTACTGTTTGAAGAGGGGCCACCGAGTGAGGAACTGTCGTCAGGCCAGAACATGTGGAGTTGATGGCTGCAGGCTCCGACATCACCAGCTGTTGCACGGCAGCCAAAGGATCACCAGCAGCCGAGCAGTGCACCCAACTGCGGAACCACCACAGGGAGCCAGTCGGGTGGTAGCTGCAGCTTCAGCAGGAGGAGGGGTGACTCTGCTACAGGTTGTTCCTGTGACCATCATTGGTAACCGGGGGAAGAGCAAGGAGGTATACGCTCTCCTGGATCCGGGATCCCAGACTTCGCTGCTGTCAGAGGAGGTGATGAAGCAACTTGACCTTGATGGGGAAGAACATGAACTGCACCTGAGAAATGTGGAGACCTGTGGTCGTCCTCAGTCGTCGAAGAGACTCCAGCTGGACCTGTTTGCGTCAAGGGGCAGCTGTACCAGGATTGCAGTACCAGAGGCCTTCTCAGTGAAGAACCTCAACATCAGAACCCCGCAAGTCCAGTTGAGACCTGAATGGCAACATGTTAAGGGACTGGATATACCCGACTGTAGTGGTAAGCATGTGGACTTGCTGCTTGGTGCCAATGTTTTGGAGGCAGTCCTGCAGCTGGAGGTACGGACTGGTCATCCGGGGCAGCCAGTGGCCATCAGGACGATGTTTGGCTGGACACTTACCGGTTCAGTTGCTGACCTGGTACCAGATTCCCACAGAAGTGTGATGTTCATTCGCAAAGTGACTAATGAACATTCTTTGTGCGCTGACCTGCAAGAATGGTGGTCAACTGAGTCCTTCGGATGCATGTTCAAAGGAAGGGCAGCCCGCTCTCAGGAAGACCTTCAAGCTCAGACGATCCTGGATGAAACGACAAGAACAGAAGATGGTCGGTATGAAGTCGGCCTGCTTTGGAAAGACAGGGACCTGGAACTTCCAGACAACAGGAAGATGGCTGAAAGACGCCTCCTCTCTCTGGAGAAGTCACTCTCTCGGAACCCTGCCAAAGCTGAGGCGTACGAGGAAGCTCTGATGAGCTACGTGGCGAAGGGCCACGCAAGAAAAGTGTCGCCTGAAGAACTGTGCAAGCCCACTCCGAAGAGGTGGATGCTACCACACCACGCGGTTGTCAATGCCAACAAATCAAAGATCCGAGTGGTGTTTGATGCAGCTGCGCGATTCGATGGAATGTCGCTGAACGATGCTCTCCTCACCGGTCCAGACTTGCTTCTAAGCCTGGTGGGAGTTCTGATCCGTTTCAGAGAAGAGCGGGTAGCTCTCGTTGCGGATGTGGAGCAAATGTTCCACCAGGTGAGGGTGAATGAACTTGACCAACCAGCGCTAAGCTTCCTGTGGCGCAACATGAACAGAGGTAGGCCGCCAGATGTCTACCAGATGATGGTAGTGATTTTTGGGGCTAAGTGTAGTCCCACCCTGGCCAACTACGCACTTGGCAGGACCGCTGACGACAATCAAGAGGACACAGAGCTCTCGAGAGCTGCCGCTACTATTGTGCACAGAAACTTCTATATGGATGACCTGTTGGTTTCAGTGCCAGATGTGAAGCGGGCCAGACAGATCAAAGAGGAGGTGACGCGACTGGTGGCCAAAGGAGGCTTCAACCTGACGAAGTGGGCGAGTAACCGACCAGAAGCGGTAGAAGATGCCTTCAAGCAGGCGTATGAGGACGGGTTGGACTTTGCTCGCCTTGGCCAGGGTACCCAACGGGCCTTGGGCTGTGTCTGGAAGCCTGAAGAGGATGTTCTGGGCGTGAAACTAACCAACATGAGCCAACCAGCCACCAAGCGAGGAGTCCTGAGCAGACTGTCGATGGTGTTCGACCCCATGGGACTAGTCTCTCCTTTCGTGCTACGAGCCAAAGCTCTTGTTCAGCGCTTGTGGGCAACGAAGTACGCCTGGGACGAGCCGCTGGCTGACCAAGAGCTGGTAGAGTGGGACAGGTGGTTGTCTGACCTGCCTTCTCTGGAGTGGGTCAAGATCCCTCGATGCTACAAGACGGATGCCAACGAAGCTGGAACAGAGCGCCGTTGCCAGCTACACGTCTTTTGTGACGCGTCTGAGACGGCATTTGGAGCGGTCGCGTACTTCAGATTCTCGTCTTCAGGTGGACACACGACCTGTTTCGTCATGTCGCGTACGAGACTCGCTCCGCTGAAACAACTGACGATTGTGAGGCTTGAATTGCAGGCAGCTGTCTTAGGAGTACGACTGGCAGACCTCATCAAACGCGAGACTACTTACCACATCGATGAGACGTTGTTTTGGACAGACAGCGCAGTGGTGCTACGATTCCTGCAGAACGAGAGCAGGCGATTTCACATTTTCATCTCGAACCGAATCGCTGAAGTTCAACACTCGTCAGAACCGGACCAGTGGCACCATGTACCCAGTCAGTGTAACCCTGCTGACGTCTGTTCCCGCGGCCTCTCAGGATGCGACCTCCTGCAGTGCGACCTTTGGTGGGAAGGCCCAGGCTTCCTGGCACGTGACCGCGAGGAATGGCCTGAAGAAGAGGTTGAGAGTGCGGTCCAGGACGCAGAACTACCTGAACTAAAGACCCGTACGGCGGTCTTCACGACGTGTGTCTTCGGTGGAACGCTGCCAGACCCAGCGCGCTACTCGTCATGGCAGCGGTACAAGCGTGTGGTGGCGTGGGCCCTCCGGTTCGTGAAGAACACCCGATGCAAGGCCGGCACGGGAACACGCATGGCGGGCCCCCTCACAGCTCCCGAACTCAGGGACGCCGAAGAGATGATCATCAAAGAGTCACAGCGTGCTGCATACGGCAAGGAGCTGGCGGCTATTTCCTCTGATGGTTGTCTGCCTGCGGGGAGCTCTCTGCAACAGCTCTCCCCTTTCATCGACGAGCGAGGACTCCTCCGTGCTAGGGGGCGTCTCCTCAACTCGCCCCTGCCTGAGTCCTCCAGATATCCTCTCATCGTCGGTGAGGATGACATCATTAGACTAATACTCACTGATGTTCACAAGCGCGTTCTCCACTCAGGGATAGAACACACTCTGAGCGAAGTCCGCCTCAGCTATTGGATCCCAAAGGCGAGATCAGCAGTGAGGAAACTCGTCTACAAGTGTGCTTTTTGCAGGAATAGGCGAGCCCAACCGCAAGCACCGATCATGGCTGATCTCCCTTCGAGCAGGTTTGACATGTCGAGACCCTTCGCCTGTGTGGGAATTGACTACTTTGGTCCTCTTACGATCAAGAAATTCCGCAAAACCGAGAAAAGATATGTGCTACTTATCACCTGTCTGTCCACCCGTGCCTTGCATTTGGAGCTCGCTGCCTCGCTGGACACGGACAGTTTTCTCATGGCTTTCAGAAGGTTTGTGGCTCGACGAGGACGACCAAGGATGGTTCTATCGGACAACGGGACGAACCTGGTGGCGGGTGAGAAGGAGATGAGAGCCTGTCTCGAAGAGTGGAATCAAGCCCAAATTACTGATGAACTTGCACAGAAAAACATAGAGTGGCGGTTCAATCCCCCCACCGCCAGCCACATGGGGGGAGTCTGGGAGCGTTTAGTGGCTTCGGTGAAACGGACGTTACGAGTTGTACTGGGCAACCAGTGCGTACCGGAAGACGTGCTGCACACCGCCCTGTTAGAGGTAGAGTTTCTCCTGAACAGTCGGCCTCTGACCTACGCCAGCGCTGAGATCGACGACGCAGAACCTCTGACGCCCAATCATTTCATTTTAGGCTATCCCGAAGCCGTCCTACCGCCAGGCAGATTTTCCGACAACGACAGATGTGGGCGTGGAAAATGGCGGCAGTCACAGGCGCTAGCCAATCAGCTGTGGCGAAGATGGCAAAAGGAGTACTTGCCTCTGCTCATCGGCAGAAAGAAGTGGACGCGACCAAGACGCAACTTCAAAACAGGGGACCTCGTATTGATGGTAGAGCAGAATTCGCCACGTGGTTACTGGCCACTGGCAAGAGTGGTGGAAGTTGTGCCCAGCGCTGATGGGACTGTTCGCGTCGTAAAGGTCCGGACGGCGTCGGGAGCGACGTACTTGAGGCCCTCTAACAAGATCTGCTTCCTCGAGGGGGTAGACTGAGCTGACTGAGGGCGCTGGAAGGACTTGTGTGTGTGTGGCTGTCCTGTGTCTGTGTCCTCAGTCCTTTTGCAATGTCCTCATGGGATCCTCGTCTTCTCCCTGCAGCTTCCTTGACCGTTCCTGCTGCGGCGACGACGAGGAGCTGTCCGGACGATGAGCTGCAGCGGCGAGGAGCAGCTGCCGCGGCGGGGAGCAGCTGCCGCGGCGGGGAGCGGCTGCCGCGGCGGGGAGCTGCCGTGGTGATGAGCGGCTGCCGCGGCGGGGAGCTGCCGTGGTGATGAGCAGCTGCCGCGGCGGGGAGCTGCCGTAGTGATGAGGAGCTGTCGCGGCGGGAGCTGCCGCAGCGAGGAGCAGCTGTGGCGATGACCTGCCGCGACGAGCAGTTGTCGCGGCGCGGGGCAGCTGCGACGACGGAAAGTGAACACTGAACATGGGCCGTGGTACCTGACTGGACCAGGCTGCAGTGGTTAGTGGCTCCGCACAGCGGCGTGTGCGTGTGAGCGTATCAGTGGCGATGGCACGCCGCCTTAACCTGCGTTCTGCTCGTCTCAGTGTTTGGTGTTCGCGGCCGAACACCGGGGGGAGGATGTGACGAGCGGGTTGGCCTGCGCCGAGTCGGCGTGTCGGTGGTCGGGTAGCGGCGTGTTAGTGGCGACATCTGGTGCGCCTGACGCGTCAAGTGATTAGGTGCGCCTGACGTGTGCTGCCATCTGCGCAGTTTTGTCGGTAGATATTTTTTGTAGTACCTTCGTGTTGCAGCTCTGAAAATTGGCAGCTTTGGAGACTAAGCTGGCGCATGGTGGCAATCGATGTGCGGCGTGTCCTTCAGCCGCGTGGCTTTCTTTCATTGCTATATGTGTCGTGGAGGCGAATGCGGGAAAGTTCGGTGAGAAATTATATAGATGACACAATGATCACATTATCGTGAAATGTTACTGTGATTTGGTACTAAATGGATCTTTCGTTACGGATCTAAATTATTCTAATAGTCCAATGGATTATATTGGATCCATGAATTGTATTGGATCAATCTGATGGGTCAATCGTTCCTTTGTTTGCTCCTTTATTTCATAAAGCTGTTATATTATCATGTTTGCACACCGACTGGCAACTGATGATGGTTTGTTCTGTGCTTTGCAGAAACCACACATACATGAGTGCGTGAGAGATTTCGTTTTTTTCGCCCGACACATCACCCCCCCCCCCCCAGGGCCCGGCTCAGTTAACGACGAGCACCGGCCCGACGTGGGGTAATGATTCTAAAAGATCTTATAGCGAAATATCTATACCTTTTTACCGCTTCTTTCTGCCTTTCTGACTTTCCGAGATAACCTGGTGTGATCAACTACAACCCCCCGGGTGAACCTGGCTGAGAGTCCCACCCGATACCGCGATAGTTCACTGATAACAGGGTCGGTGGCAGTGAGTCCGTCCGCAGCCAGCCGCTCCGACGGGGCTGTCGGTCCCACCCAGTCCACAGAGATGGAGTAGAGCGATCATATAGGACGGCACCACCATCACCATGCTGCCGATGACCGACATGTTCTGTCGGTCCCATCCAGTCCACAGAGATGGAGTACAGCGATCATATAGGACGGCACCACCATCAACATGCTGCCGATGACTGACATGTTCTGTCGGTCCCACCCTGTCCACAGAGATGGACTCCAGCGATCATATAGGACGGCACCACCATCAACATGCTGCCGATGACTGACATGTTCTGTCGGTCCCACCCAGTCCACAGAGATGGAGTCCAGCGATCATATAGGATGGCACCACCATCAACATGCTGCCGATGACTGATATGTTCTGTCGGTCCCACCCAGTCCACAGAGATGGAGTACAGCGATCATATAGGACGGCACCACCATCAACATGCTGCCGATGACTGACATGTTCTGTCGGTCCCACCCAGTCCACAGAGATGGAGTACAGCGATCATATAGGACGGCACCACCATCAACATGCTGCCGATGACTGACATGTTCTGTCGGTCCCACCCAGTCCACAGAGATGGAGTCCAGCGATCATATAGGACGGCACCACCATCAACATGCTGCCGATGACTGACATGTTCTGTCGGACCCACCCAGTCCACAGAGATGGAGTCCAGCGATCATATAGGACGGCACCACCATCAACATGCTGCCGATGACTGACATGTTCTGTCGGTCCCACCCAGTACACAGAGATGGAGTCCAGCGCATCATATAGGACGGCACCACCATCAACATGCTGCCGATGACTGACATGTTCTGTCGGTCCCACCCAGTCCACAGAGATGGAGTCCAGCGATCATATATGACGGCACCACCATTAACATGCTGCCGATGACTGACATGTTCTGTCGGTCACACCCAGTCCACAGAGATGGAGTACAGCGATCATATAGGACGGCACCACCATCAACATGCTGCCGATGACTGACATGTTCTGTCGGTCCCACCCAGTCCACAGAGATGGAGTACAGCGATCATATAGGACGGCACCACCATCAACATGCTGCCGATGACTGACATGTTCTGTCGGTCCCACCCAGTCCACAGAGATGGAGTACAGCGATCATATAGGACGGCACCACCATCAACATGCTGACGATGACTGATATGTTCTCTCGGTCACACCCAGTCCACAGAGATGGAGTACAGCGATCATATAGGACGGCACCACCATCAACATGCTGCCGATGACTGACATGTTCTGTCGGTCCCACCCAGTACACAGAGATGGAGTCCAGCGATCATATAGGACGGCACCACCATCAACATGCTGCCGATGACTGACATGTTCTGTCGGTCCCACCCAGTTCACAGAGATGGAGTACAGCGATCATATAGGACGGCACCACCATCAACATGCTGCCGATGACTGACATGTTCTGTCGGTCCCACCCAGTCCACAGAGATGGAGTCCAGCGATCATATAGGACGGCACCACCATCAATATGCTGCCGATGACTGACATGTTCTGTCGGTGCCACCCAGTCCACAGAGATGGAGTACAGCGATCATATAGGACGGCACCACCATCAACATGCTGCCGATGACTGACATGTTCTGTCGGTCCCACCCAGTCCACAGAGATGGAGTACAGCGATCATATAGGACGGCACCACCATCAACATGCTGCCGATGACTGGCATGTTCTGTCGGTCACACCCAGTCCACAGAGATGGAGTCCAGCGATCATATAGGACGGCACCACCATCAACATGCTGCCGATGACTGACATGTTCTGTCGGTCCCACCCAGTTCACAGAGATGGAGTACAGCGATCATATAGGACGGCACCACCATCAACATGCTGCCGATGACTGACATGTTCTGTCGGTCACACCCAGTACACAGAGATGGAGTACAGCGATCATATAGGACGGCACCACCATCAACATGCTGCCGATGACTGACATCTTCTGTCGGTCCCACCCAGTCCACAGAGATGGAGTACAGCGATCATATAGGACGGCACCACCATCAACATGCTGCCGATGACTGACATGTTCTGTCGGTCACACCCAGTCCACAGAGATGGAGTACAGCGATCATATAGGACGGCACCACCATCAACATGCTGCCGATGACTGACATGTTCTGTCGGTGCCACCCAGTCCACAGAGATGGAGTACAGCGATCATATAGGACGGCACCACCATCAACATGCTGCCGATGACTGACATGTTCTGTCGGTCCCACCCAGTCCACAGAGATGGAGTCCAGCGATCATATAGGACGGCACCACCATCAACATGCTGCCGATGACTGACATGTTCTGTCGGTCCCACCCAGTCCACAGAGATGGAGTACAGCGATCATATAGGACGGCACCACCATCAACATGCTGCCGATGACTGGCATGTTCTGTCGGTCACACCCAGTCCACAGAGATGGAGTCCAGCGATCATATAGGACGGCACCACCATCAACATGCTGCCGATGACTGACATGTTCTGTCGGTCCCACCCAGTTCACAGAGATGGAGTACAGCGATCATATAGGACGGCACCACCATCAACATGCTGCCGATGACTGACATGTTCTGTCGGTCACACCCAGTACACAGAGATGGAGTACAGCGATCATATAGGACGGCACCACCATCAACATGCTGCCGATGACTGACATCTTCTGTCGGTCCCACCCAGTCCACAGAGATGGAGTACAGCGATCATATAGGACGGCACCACCATCAACATGCTGCCGATGACTGACATGTTCTGTCGGTCACACCCAGTACACAGAGATGGAGTACAGCGATCATATAGGACGGCACCACCATCAACATGCTGCCGATGACTGACATCTTCTGTCGGTCCCACCCAGTCCACAGAGATGGAGTACAGCGATCATATAGGACGGCACCACCATCAACATGCTGCCGATGACTGACATCTTCTGTCGGTCCCACCCAGTCCACAGAGATGGAGTACAGCGATCATATGGGACGGCACCACCATCAACATGCTGCCGATGACTGACATGTTCTGTCGGTCACACCCAGTCCACAGAGATGGAGTACCGCGCATCATATAGGACGGCACCACCATTAACATGCTGCCGATGACTGACATGTTCTGTCGGTCCCACCCAGTCCACAGAGATGGAGTCCAGCGATCATATAGGACGGCACCACCATCAACATGCTGCCGATGACTGACATGTTCTGTCGGTCACACCCAGTCCACAGAGATGGAGTCCAGCGATCATATAGGACGGCACCACCATCAACATGCTGCCGATGACTGACATGTTCTGTCGGTCCCACCCAGTTCACAGAGATGGAGTACAGCGATCATATAGGACGGCACCACCATCAACATGCTGCCGATGACTGACATGTTCTGTCGGTCCCACCCAGTTCACAGAGATGGAGTACAGCGATCATATAGGACGGCACCACCATCAACATGCTGCCGATGACTGACATGTTCTGTCGGTCCCACCCAGTTCACAGAGATGGAGTCCAGCGATCATATAGGACGGCACCACCATCAACATGCTGCCGATGACTGACATGTTCTGTCGGTCCCACCCAGTTCACAGAGATGGAGTACAGCGATCATATAGGACGGCACCACCATCAACATGCTGCCGATGACTGACATCTTCTGTCGGTCCCACCCAGTCCACAGAGATGGAGTCCAGCGATCATATAGGACGGCACCACCATCAACATGCTGCCGATGACTGACATGTTCTGTCGGTCACACCCAGTCCACAGAGATGGAGTACCGCGCATCATATAGGACGGCACCACCATTAACATGCTGCCGATGACTGACATGTTCTGTCGGTCCCACCCAGTCCACAGAGATGGAGTCCAGCGATCATATAGGACGGCACCACCATCAACATGCTGCCGATGACTGACATGTTCTGTCGGTCACACCCAGTCCACAGAGATGGAGTCCAGCGATCATATAGGACGGCACCACCATCAACATGCTGCCGATGACTGACATGTTCTGTCGGTCCCACCCAGTTCACAGAGATGGAGTACAGCGATCATATAGGACGGCACCACCATCAACATGCTGCCGATGACTGACATGTTCTGTCGGTCCCACCCAGTCCACAGAGATGGAGTCCAGCGATCATATAGGACGGCACCACCATCAATATGCTGCCGATGACTGACATGTTCTGTCGGTGCCACCCAGTCCACAGAGATGGAGTACAGCGATCATATAGGACGGCACCACCATCAACATGCTGCCGATGACTGACATGTTCTGTCGGTCCCACCCAGTCCACAGAGATGGAGTACAGCGATCATATAGGACGGCACCACCATCAACATGCTGCCGATGACTGACATGTTCTGTCGGTCCCACCCAGTCCACAGAGATGGAGTCCAGCGATCATATAGGATGGCACCACCATCAACATGCTGCCGATGACTGACATGTTCTGTCGGTCCCACCCAGTCCACAGAGATGGAGTCCAGCGATCATATAGGACGGCACCACCATCAACATGCTGCCGATGACTGACATGTTCTGTCGGTCCCACCCAGTCCACAGAGATGGAGTACAGCGATCATATAGGACGGCACCACCATCAACATGCTGCCGATGACTGACATGTCGATAGGCGTTATCACAAGTGTATTCGCGGCCATTGGGGCGACGTAAGAAAAGAAGAAAACAACTGGCCCCAAGAACTTTAAATTATCAGTTAGCATGCACCTTTTCCTTGTTATGTAGAAAATTTACCATTAATTGTTAGAGAAAATTGCATTTAAAATTTTCCATTTATGTTTTTTTTTTCATCGTTTGCACAGTATGTTCTTTTACTAAGCTAGAAACACTAATTAGAAATAGTTCCCGCATCATCAAGAACAATAGGGAAGGCTTGAAGTGAATACAATAATCTAAACGGTTTTGTAATCCATGTGAAGACACTTCTAAAATTGCCTTTAGAAATATTAAAGGCAAAAGTTCAACTTTTTCACAAGACGGACGTCTATAAACCTATTCAACGTGTGACAACTCAGCCGGTATTTCGTCGCCTACAGCCCAGCTTTCCCTAGTGACCGATAGAGGCGCTGCTATCGATGTCCGCCCGTGCCGCCTAACGTTCTGTCGGTCCCACCCAGTCCACAGAGATGGAGTACAGCGATCATATAGGACGGCACCACCATCAACATGCAGCCGATGACTGACATGTTCTGTCGGTCACACCCAGTCCACAGAGATGGAATCCAGCGATCATATAGGACGGCACCACCATCAACATGCTGCTGATGACTGACATGTTCTGTCGGTCACACCCAGTCCACAGAGATGGAGTCCAGCGATCATATAGGACGGCACCACCATCAACATGCTGCCGATGACTGACATGTTCTGTCGGTCCCACCCAGTACACAGAGATGGAGTCCAGCGCATCATATAGGACGGCACCACCATCAACATGCTGCCGATGACTGACATGTTCTGTCGGTCCCACCCAGTCCACAGAGATGGAGTCCAGCGATCATATAGGACGGCACCACCATCAACATGCTGCCGATGACTGACATGTTCTGTCGGTCCCACCCAGTCCACAGAGATGGAGTACAGCGATCATATAGGACGGCACCACCATCAACATGCTGCCGATGACTGACATGTTCTGTCGGTCCCACCCAGTCCACAGAGATGGAGTACAGCGATCATATAGGACGGCACCACCATCAACATGCTGCCGATGACTAGCATGTTCTGTCGGTCCCACCCAGTCCACAGAGATGGAGTACAGCGATCATATAGGACGGCACCACCATCACCATGCTGCCGATGACTGACATGTTCTGTCGGTCCCACCCAGTCCACGGAGATGGAGTCCAGCGATCATATAGGACGGCACCACCATCAACATGCTGCCGATGACTGACATGTTCTGTCGGTCCCACCCAGTACACAGAGATGGAGTCCAGCGCATCATATAGGACGGCACCACCATCAACATGCTGCCGATGACTGACATGTTCTGTCGGTCCCACCCAGTCCACAGAGATGGAGTACAGCGATCATATAGGACGGCACCACCATCAATATGCTGCCGATGACTGACATGTTCTGTCGGTGCCACCCAGTCCACAGAGATGGAGTCCAGCGATCATATAGGACGGCACCACCATCAACATGCTGCCGATGACTGACATGTTCTGTCGGTCCCACCCAGTTCACAGAGATGGAGTCCAGCGCATCATATAGGACGGCAACACCATCAACATGCTGCCGATGAATGACATGTTCTGTCGGTCCCACCCAGTACACAGAGATGGAGTCCAGCGCATCATATAGGACGGCACCACCATCAACATGCTGCCGATGACTGACATGTTCTGTCGGTCCCACCCAGTACACAGAGATGGAGTCCAGCGCATCATATAGGACGGCACCACCATCAACATGCTGCCGATGAATGACATGTTCTGTCGGTCCCACCCAGTACACAGAGATGGAGTCCAGTGATCATATAGGACGGCACCACCATCAACATGCTGCCGATGACTGACATGTTCTGTCGGTCCCACCCAGTCCACAGAGATGGAGTACAGCGATCATATAGGACGGCACCACCATCAACATGCTGCCGATGACTGACATGTTCTGTCGGTCCCACCCAGTCCACAGAGATGGAGTACAGCGATCATATAGGACGGCACCACCATCAACATGCTGCCGATGACTGACATGTTCTGTCGGTCCCACCCAGTCCACAGAGATGGAGTACAGCGATCATATAGGACGGCACCACCATCAACATGCTGCCGATGACTGACATGTTCTGTCGGTCACACCCAGTCCACAGAGATGGAGTCCAGCGATCATATAGGACGGCACCACCATCAACATGCTGCCGATGACTGACATGTTCTGTCGGTCCCACCCAGTCCACAGAGATGGAGTACAGCGATCATATAGGACGGCACCACCATCAACATGCTGACGATGACTGACATGTTCTGTCGGTCCCACCCAGTCCACAGAGATGGAGTACAGCGATCATATAGGACGGCACCACCATCAACATGCTGCCGATGACTGACATGTTCTGTCGGTCCCACCCAGTCCACAGAGATGGAGTACAGCGATCATATAGGACGGCACCACCATCAACATGCTGCCGATGACTGACATGTTCTGTCGGTCCCACCCAGTACACAGAGATGGAGTCCAGCGATCATATAGGACGGCACCACCATCAACATGCTACCGATGACTGACATGTTCTGTCGGTCCCACCCAGTCCACAGAGATGGAGTACCGCGCATCATATAGGACGGCACCACCATCAACATGCTGCCGATGACTGACATGTTCTGTCGGTCCCACCCAGTCCACAGAGATGGAGTCCAGCGATCATATAGGACGGCACCACCATCAACATGCTGCCGATGACTGACATGTTCTGTCGGTCACACCCAGTCCACAGAGATGGAGTCCAGCGATCATATAGGACGGCACCACCATCAACATGCTGCCGATGACTGACATGTTCTGACGGTCCCACCCAGTCCACAGAGATGGAGTCCAGCGATCATATAGGACGGCACCACCATCAACATGCTGCCGATGACTGACATGTTCTGTCGGTCCCACCCAGTTCACAGAGATGGAGTACAGCGATCATATAGGACGGCACCACCATCAACATGCTGCCGATGACTGACATCTTCTGTCGGTCCCACCCAGTCCACAGAGATGGAGTACAGCGATCATATAGGACGGCACCACCATCAACATGTTGTCGATGACTGACATGTTCTGTCGGTCACACCCAGTCCACAGAGATGGAGTACAGCGATCATATAGGACGGCACCACCATCAACATGCTACCGATGACTGACATGTTCTGTCGGTCCCACCCAGTCCACAGAGATGGAGTACCGCGCATCATATAGGACGGCACCACCATCAACATGCTGCCGATGACTGACATGTCGATAGGCGTTATCACAAGTGTATTCGCGGCCATTGGGGCGACGTAAGAAAAGAAGAAAACAACTGGCCCCAAGAACTTTAAATTATCAGTTAGCATGCACCTTTTCCTTGTTATGTAGAAAATTTACCATTAATTGTTAGAGAAAATTGCATTTAAAATTTTCCATTTATGTTTTTTTTTCATCGTTTGCACAGTATGTTCTTTTACTAAGCTAGAAACACTAATTAGAAATAGTTCCCGCATCATCAAGAACAATAGGGAAGGCTTGAAGTGAATACAATAATCTAAACGGTTTTGTAATCCATGTGAAGACACTTCTAAAATTGCCTTTAGAAATATTAAAGGCAAAAGTTCAACTTTTTCACAAGACGGACGTCTATAAACCTATTCAACGTGTGACAACTCAGCCGGTATTTCGTCGCCTACAGCCCAGCTTTCCCTAGTGACCGATAGAGGCGCTGCTATCGATGTCCGCCCGTGCCGCCTAACGTTCTGTCGGTCCCACCCAGTCCACAGAGATGGAGTACAGCGATCATATAGGACGGCACCACCATCAACATGCAGCCGATGACTGACATGTTCTGTCGGTCACACCCAGTCCACAGAGATGGAATCCAGCGATCATATAGGACGGCACCACCATCAACATGCTGCCGATGACTGACATGTTCTGTCGGTCACACCCAGTCCACAGAGATGGAGTCCAGCGATCATATAGGACGGCACCACCATCAACATGCTGCCGATGACTGACATGTTCTGTCGGTCCCACCCAGTACACAGAGATGGAGTCCAGCGCATCATATAGGACGGCACCACCATCAACATGCTGCCGATGACTGACATGTTCTGTCGGTCCCACCCAGTCCACAGAGATGGAGTCCAGCGATCATATAGGACGGCACCACCATCAACATGCTGCCGATGACTGACATGTTCTGTCGGTCCCACCCAGTCCACAGAGATGGAGTCCAGCGATCATATATGACGCCACCACCATTAACATGCTGCCGATGACTGACATGTTCTGTCGGTCCCACCCAGTCCACAGAGATGGAGTACAGCGCATCATATAGGACGGCACCACCATCAACATGCTGCCGATGACTGACATGTTCTCTCGGTCCCACCCAGTCCACAGAGATGGAGTACAGCGATCATATAGGACGGCACCACCATCAACATGCTGCCGATGACTGACATGTTCTGTCGGTCCCACCCAGTCCACAGAGATGGAGTCCAGCGATCATATAGGACGGCACCACCATCAACATGCTGCCGATGACTGACATGTTCTGTCGGTCCCACCCAGTCCACAGAGATGGAGTCCAGCGATCATATATGACGGCACCACCATTAACATGCTGCCGATGACTGACATGTTCTGTCGGTCCCACCCAGTCCACAGAGATGGAGTACAGCGCATCATATAGGACGGCACCACCATCAACATGCTGCCGATGACTGACATGTTCTCTCGGTCCCACCCAGTCCACAGAGATGGAGTACAGCGATCATATAGGACGGCACCACCATCAACATGCTGCCGATGACTGACATGTTCTGTCGGTCCCACCCAGTCCACAGAGATGGAGTCCAGCGATCATATAGGACGGCACCACCATCAACATGCTACCGATGACTGACATGTTCTGTCGGTCCCACCCAGTCCACAGAGATGGAGTACCGCGCATCATATAGGACGGCACCACCATCAACATGCTGCCGATGACTGACATGTTCTGTCGGTCCCACCCAGTACACAGAGATGGAGTCCAGCGATCATATAGGACGGCACCACCATCAACATGCTACCGATGACTGACATGTTCTGTCGGTCCCACCCAGTCCACAGAGATGGAGTACCGCGCATCATATAGGACGGCACCACCATCAACATGCTGCCGATGACTGACATGTTCTGTCGGTCCCACCCAGTCCACAGAGATGGAGTCCAGCGATCATATAGGACGGCACCACCATCAACATGCTGCCGATGACTGACATGTTCTGTCGGTCACACCCAGTCCACAGAGATGGAGTCCAGCGATCATATAGGACGGCACCACCATCAACATGCTGCCGATGACTGACATGTTCTGACGGTCCCACCCAGTCCACAGAGATGGAGTCCAGCGATCATATAGGACGGCACCACCATCAACATGCTGCCGATGACTGACATGTTCTGTCGGTCACACCCAGTCCACAGAGATGGAGTACAGCGATCATATAGGACGGCACCACCATCAACATGCTGCCGATGACTGACATGTTCTGTCGGTCCCACCCAGTCCACAGAGATGGAGTACAGCGATCATATAGGACGGCACCACCATCAACATGCTGCCGATGACTGACATGTTCTGTCGGTCACACCCAGTCCACAGAGATGGAGTCCAGCGATCATATAGGACGGCACCACCATCAACATGCTGCCGATGACTGACATGTTCTGTCGGTCCCACCCAGTTCACAGAGATGGAGTACAGCGATCATATAGGACGGCACCACCATCAACATGCTGCCGATGACTGACATGTTCTGTCGGTCCCACCCAGTTCACAGAGATGGAGTACAGCGATCATATAGGACGGCACCACCATCAACATGCTGCCGATGACTGACATGTTCTGTCGGTCCCACCCAGTTCACAGAGATGGAGTCCAGCGATCATATAGGACGGCACCACCATCAACATGCTGCCGATGACTGACATGTTCTGTCGGTCCCACCCAGTTCACAGAGATGGAGTACAGCGATCATATAGGACGGCACCACCATCAACATGCTGCCGATGACTGACATCTTCTGTCGGTCCCACCCAGTCCACAGAGATGGAGTCCAGCGATCATATAGGACGGCACCACCATCAACATGCTGCCGATGACTGACATGTTCTGTCGGTCACACCCAGTCCACAGAGATGGAGTACCGCGCATCATATAGGACGGCACCACCATTAACATGCTGCCGATGACTGACATGTTCTGTCGGTCCCACCCAGTCCACAGAGATGGAGTCCAGCGATCATATAGGACGGCACCACCATCAACATGCTGCCGATGACTGACATGTTCTGTCGGTCACACCCAGTCCACAGAGATGGAGTCCAGCGATCATATAGGACGGCACCACCATCAACATGCTGCCGATGACTGACATGTTCTGTCGGTCCCACCCAGTTCACAGAGATGGAGTACAGCGATCATATAGGACGGCACCACCATCAACATGCTGCCGATGACTGACATGTTCTGTCGGTCCCACCCAGTCCACAGAGATGGAGTCCAGCGATCATATAGGACGGCACCACCATCAATATGCTGCCGATGACTGACATGTTCTGTCGGTGCCACCCAGTCCACAGAGATGGAGTACAGCGATCATATAGGACGGCACCACCATCAACATGCTGCCGATGACTGACATGTTCTGTCGGTCCCACCCAGTCCACAGAGATGGAGTACAGCGATCATATAGGACGGCACCACCATCAACATGCTGCCGATGACTGACATGTTCTGTCGGTCCCACCCAGTCCACAGAGATGGAGTCCAGCGATCATATAGGATGGCACCACCATCAACATGCTGCCGATGACTGACATGTTCTGTCGGTCCCACCCAGTCCACAGAGATGGAGTCCAGCGATCATATAGGACGGCACCACCATCAACATGCTGCCGATGACTGACATGTTCTGTCGGTCCCACCCAGTCCACAGAGATGGAGTACAGCGATCATATAGGACGGCACCACCATCAACATGCTGCCGATGACTGACATGTCGATAGGCGTTATCACAAGTGTATTCGCGGCCATTGGGGCGACGTAAGAAAAGAAGAAAACAACTGGCCCCAAGAACTTTAAATTATCAGTTAGCATGCACCTTTTCCTTGTTATGTAGAAAATTTACCATTAATTGTTAGAGAAAATTGCATTTAAAATTTTCCATTTATGTTTTTTTTTTTCATCGTTTGCACAGTATGTTCTTTTACTAAGCTAGAAACACTAATTAGAAATAGTTCCCGCATCATCAAGAACAATAGGGAAGGCTTGAAGTGAATACAATAATCTAAACGGTTTTGTAATCCATGTGAAGACACTTCTAAAATTGCCTTTAGAAATATTAAAGGCAAAAGTTCAACTTTTTCACAAGACGGACGTCTATAAACCTATTCAACGTGTGACAACTCAGCCGGTATTTCGTCGCCTACAGCCCAGCTTTCCCTAGTGACCGATAGAGGCGCTGCTATCGATGTCCGCCCGTGCCGCCTAACGTTCTGTCGGTCCCACCCAGTCCACAGAGATGGAGTACAGCGATCATATAGGACGGCACCACCATCAACATGCAGCCGATGACTGACATGTTCTGTCGGTCACACCCAGTCCACAGAGATGGAATCCAGCGATCATATAGGACGGCACCACCATCAACATGCTGCCGATGACTGACATGTTCTGTCGGTCACACCCAGTCCACAGAGATGGAGTCCAGCGATCATATAGGACGGCACCACCATCAACATGCTGCCGATGACTGACATGTTCTGTCGGTCCCACCCAGTACACAGAGATGGAGTCCAGCGCATCATATAGGACGGCACCACCATGAACATGCTGCCGATGACTGACATGTTCTGTCGGTCCCACCCAGTCCACAGAGATGGAGTCCAGCGATCATATAGGACGGCACCACCATCAACATGCTGCCGATGACTGACATGTTCTGTCGGTCCCACCCAGTCCACAGAGATGGAGTACAGCGATCATATAGGACGGCACCACCATCAACATGCTGCCGATGACTGACATGTTCTGTCGGTCCCACCCAGTCCACAGAGATGGAGTACAGCGATCATATAGGACGGCACCACCATCAACATGCTGCCGATGACTAGCATGTTCTGTCGGTCCCACCCAGTCCACAGAGATGGAGTACAGCGATCATATAGGACGGCACCACCATCACCATGCTGCCGATGACTGACATGTTCTGTCGGTCCCACCCAGTCCACGGAGATGGAGTCCAGCGATCATATAGGACGGCACCACCATCAACATGCTGCCGATGACTGACATGTTCTGTCGGTCCCACCCAGTACACAGAGATGGAGTCCAGCGCATCATATAGGACGGCACCACCATCAACATGCTGCCGATGACTGACATGTTCTGTCGGTCCCACCCAGTCCACAGAGATGGAGTACAGCGATCATATAGGACGGCACCACCATCAATATGCTGCCGATGACTGACATGTTCTGTCGGTGCCACCCAGTCCACAGAGATGGAGTCCAGCGATCATATAGGACGGCACCACCATCAACATGCTGCCGATGACTGACATGTTCTGTCGGTCCCACCCAGTTCACAGAGATGGAGTCCAGCGCATCATATAGGACGGCAACACCATCAACATGCTGCCGATGAATGACATGTTCTGTCGGTCCCACCCAGTACACAGAGATGGAGTCCAGCGCATCATATAGGACGGCACCACCATCAACATGCTGCCGATGACTGACATGTTCTGTCGGTCCCACCCAGTACACAGAGATGGAGTCCAGCGCATCATATAGGACGGCACCACCATCAACATGCTGCCGATGAATGACATGTTCTGTCGGTCCCACCCAGTACACAGAGATGGAGTCCAGTGATCATATAGGACGGCACCACCATCAACATGCTGCCGATGACTGACATGTTCTGTCGGTCCCACCCAGTCCACAGAGATGGAGTACAGCGATCATATAGGACGGCACCACCATCAACATGCTGCCGATGACTGACATGTTCTGTCGGTCCCACCCAGTCCACAGAGATGGAGTCCAGCGCATCATATAGGACGGCACCACCATCAACATGCTGCCGATGACTGACATGTTCTGTCGGTCCCACCCAGTCCACAGAGATGGAGTACAGCGATCATATAGGACGGCACCACCATCAATATGCTGCCGATGACTGACATGTTCTGTCGGTGCCACCCAGTCCACAGAGATGGAGTCCAGCGATCATATAGGACGGCACCACCATCAACATGCTGCCGATGACTGACATGTTCTGTCGGTCCCACCCAGTTCACAGAGATGGAGTCCAGCGCATCATATAGGACGGCAACACCATCAACATGCTGCCGATGAATGACATGTTCTGTCGGTCCCACCCAGTACACAGAGATGGAGTCCAGCGCATCATATAGGACGGCACCACCATCAACATGCTGCCGATGACTGACATGTTCTGTCGGTCCCACCCAGTACACAGAGATGTAGTCCAGCGCATCATATAGGACGGCACCACCATCAACATGCTGCCGATGAATGACATGTTCTGTCGGTCCCACCCAGTACACAGAGATGGAGTCCAGTGATCATATAGGACGGCACCACCATCAACATGCTGCCGATGACTGACATGTTCTGTCGGTCCCACCCAGTCCACAGAGATGGAGTACAGCGATCATATAGGACGGCACCACCATCAACATGCTGCCGATGACTGACATGTTCTGTCGGTCCCACCCAGTCCACAGAGATGGAGTACAGCGATCATATAGGACGGCACCACCATCAACATGCTGCCGATGACTGACATGTTCTGTCGGTCCCACCCAGTCCACAGAGATGGAGTACAGCGATCATATAGGACGGCACCACCATCAACATGCTGCCGATGACTGACATGTTCTGTCGGTCACACCCAGTCCACAGAGATGGAGTCCAGCGATCATATAGGACGGCACCACCATCAACATGCTGCCGATGACTGACATGTTCTGTCGGTCCCACCCAGTCCACAGAGATGGAGTACAGCGATCATATAGGACGGCACCACCATCAACATGCTGACGATGACTGACATGTTCTGTCGGTCCCACCCAGTCCACAGAGATGGAGTACAGCGATCATATAGGACGGCACCACCATCAACATGCTGCCGATGACTGACATGTTCTGTCGGTCCCACCCAGTCCACAGAGATGGAGTACAGCGATCATATAGGACGGCACCACCATCAACATGCTGCCGATGACTGACATGTTCTGTCGGTCCCACCCAGTACACAGAGATGGAGTCCAGCGATCATATAGGACGGCACCACCATCAACATGCTACTGTTGTGCTCGGTCGTTCCGCTTTGTCGGAGAATCCGACGACCCCGCCGTCCAGCCTCAGCATTAAAAAGTGTGTCGCTCTTTGTGCCTGTATTTGTGCCCCGTTAATGCCAGTCAGGCCGACAGTCCCTCCGCTTAACCCGGGGCCCGGAATAAACCCGAGTCCCCCCAAACCCACTGGTTCCCACCAAACAGAGCCGCCGTGGGTTTCCCACGTCGGACGTCCCGGAATTACCCGAGGCCGGCCGACGCAAGAATGGTGAACGGCGGAATCAGTCGCCGGTGGCTCTCGGACCACACCCGAGGCACCTCCGACAACCCAACCCGCGGCACAAATCTCGCTCCCCACAGCCCGGGCGATGTACGTCTGAGCCGCTACCTCAGGTCGCACAGCACACGGGCAGCAGAGCGGCAAGGTGGCTGGGCCCGGCAGCACCTCTGGATCAACCCAGGCAGCAGCACCGGTCAGCGGACGGGACAGGAGCCCTCCCCAAACAGTCCCCCGCACAGGAGTCCCCGCACTTACCCGGCCACCGCCACGCACAAAACTGACCGCCACCGCCGGCACGCACCGGTCGTGACCTCGGGTCAGATGCCACCACCAATCACAGCGCGGCACGGACAGAAACTCGGCGCACGGTACAAAAGCAAAGGACCGGGCCGGATTCGAACCGGCAACCACCGACTGATCACGCCGGCCAAACGTCCAGACACCCTACCCACTCGGCTATCGGGGATATATGGGACGTCGCCGCACTCCAATCACCAAACTTCAGTATGACACCCATTCAGTGTCCATTACACTACCCCCCTTCCCCCCAAAAAGTTCCGCCCTCGGAACAGACGGCAACATATGCGAAACACAACCTCACAACCAGCACACTATCGCGTCCGTTCACATCAGTATCACTGTGTGTGTGTGTGTCTAGGCACCAGCGTCCGGCTGCAGCCACCGGGGCAGCTTGCTCAGGACGAGCCGATAGCCCGCCGACGAGAGGTGGATCCCGTCATCTGCAAACAGTTGGGCACATTTGTCCCCAACGACGCGGCGGGACCTCACCCTCACCGAGAAGTAGCGTCCCACGCAGCACACTTCCGCGAAGGACGGAGTCAGATTTTCTCTCTGTAACATTTTCACGATCAGCCGCTCCGCCTGATACGCAGGGGTGCGCTCCCACGGGAGCCCGCGATCGAAGCGGAAACGCGGGATGGGGCCCACGATTATTACGCGTCTAGCGACATCCCGCAGGGTGCGCAACACCAGCAGAATGTGGGCCTCCAGCGCATCCAAGCCGATAAGCGGTTCCAGCGGTCGCTTGGGGTGCGGGTAGCTGTCGTTACCTGACAGCCAGATGACAGCCACTCCCATCGTGCAACCGAACGACTGGGCCGCCAGCTGCCACCAGTTGATGTCTCGTCGAACGATAATGGACAGAGATGTCCATTTCCTTCCTGACTCAGTGCGGTTGATGATGATGTCCGGGGGCGAAACATCAAGACCCGCGTCCACCAGTCCGGGCCCGTTAGAGTCTCCGAGGAAGACGTGCATTTCCCCATCTCGGACTCCTTGCTCCTCCCGCCAGTCCTCGACCTCCTCATCCAGGATGCTGAGAACTTCACCGCCTTCGTCCCCCATTGTAGCTCCTGGAACAAAATGAGAGCGGCAGAAAGGAAAAACACCTGTACTCTTCGTGTGGGGACATATGTGGGGATGCCAGACAGATACTACCCGTCGTGGCTAGCACTTCTTAACAGGTGAGACAGACATGCCTAGTAATAGCTGAACTGAGACAGAACCACACTGAGGTGTGACCTGCTGGTCAGAACATACCCGACGCAGCACTCACTATGCAAAACATCAATAGAGAAAACCGACCGAAGATAAAAAACTGCTCCCAAAGTTAGGCTGACTAGATATCACCCAGTGCAGCACCACCAGCCCCTACGCGAACAGGGGATTCCCATGGGCTATGCTTTGCCGAAACTCTATCACTTTAAATGGCATTCCCACTTTCCCACTGAACTCCAGATCTACACCAAACCCATGTGGCATACGTAATCCCCAAACCGTTCGGGAGGGCGACGGTCTCGTCGAAGCTCTCGACGATGAACGGGCCGCTCAACCACATCCTCTGAAGTCACACTTCTCGACACATCCCTGGCCTGGTGCTCCTGCTGTCTATCAGAAGAAACGCTGCTTGGGGCCGTTGAAGCCGTCAGCGGGCTTTGCGTGGTTTCAGTCTTAGGCCTCTGGTCTTCCTGCTCCTTTGGCATCTGGGGAGCACTCGCTGTTCTCTTGGTCTTCTCACTGTTCTGCCAGCTGAAATGTGGTGGTCCTCGTACCTTCCACAACCGATTGTGGTGTACTACCTTCAGGGCCGATCCCTTCTTCCTTTGGATCCGATATGTCACTGCAGACAACTTCTGAACGACCTCGTAGGGACCGTCCCATGGAGACATCAGTTTAGGACTTTGGCCTTTCTTGCGCTTCGGGTTGAACAGCCACACCTTGTCACCTGGAGCCAGTGCCTCTGTCGTCGCTCTGATATCTTTTCGGAGCTTCATCGATTCAGAGGTCATTCTTAGCTGACATCGTGCACGGGCATGAGCCTCCCTGAGTCGATCCCTGAGGGTCATCGCATAGTGTGTTGTCGTTTCCTGTTCATCCACGTCCGGTGGATTTGGAAGAATTAGATCCATTGGGAGACGCAGGTCCCTTCCCAGCATCAGCTGCGCAGGTGTATAGCCGGTACTCTCATGTTCCGCTGAGCGATACGACATCAAAATGGTCGGCAGATGCTTGTCCCAGTCTTCCTGACCATTTCTGCACCTTTTGGCGAGCTCTTGGCCCATGGTGCGGTTGAACCTTTCAACCATTCCATCCGACTCCGGATGCAGCGGCGTTGTTCTCGTTTTTCGTATGCCGAGCAGGTTGCAGCATTCTTGGAAGACTCTGCTTTCAAAATTTCTTCCCTGATCGGAATGAAGTTCATATGGAATACCGAATCGACAAAAGAACTCATCTACGAGCACCTGAGCCACAGTTGTTGCCTCCTGATTTGGTACTGCAAATGCTTCTGGCCATTTGGTGAAATAATCCATGACTACTACAATGTAGCGGTTTCCAGACGCCGACGTCGGCAGTGGCCCGGCAACGTCGATAGCGATCCTTTCCATGGGGGCCCCTGTATTTCGAACTTGCAGCGGGGCCTGTGGTGCGTTTTGTGGTCCCTTCTTTGCTGTGCACGTTTCACAGACCCTGCACCACTCCTGAACATCCCGCCTCATTCCAATCCAGTAGAACCTGGTTCTCAGGCGCTGCAGTGTTTTCTTGCTCCCGAAATGCCCACCCGTGACAGATCCATGCGCTTCCTGCATCACGCCTTCCCTCATGCTGGCGGGTACCACTACCAGCCACTTCCTGTGTTTCCCATCTGTTGATTCCCAGTATCTCTGGAAAACTCCATCCTGAACACGCAACATTTCCCATTGAGCCCAGAGCCGCTTGGCAACAGTGCTCACTGACGACATCTCCTCCCAGTTGGGCTTATCCAGTCCCTGTTCCTTGTAGTTGATGATAGGGGCGAGGTCCTGATCTGCCCGCTGCCTAGTCATGAGGTCGTCTTCAGACGCCTTGTCAGAAGCCTCCTTCGTCCCGGCAGCTCCCACAACTCGGCAGACCACCTGATCAGGCTCCCTTTTTCGACAGTGTGTGCAGTCAGGACTGCATGGTCGGCGGCTGAGGCTGTCGGCATTCAGGTGTTTCGCGCCTGGTCTGTGCTGAATTTTGAAGTCATACTGGCCGATCCTTGCCAGCCAGCGGGCCAGTTGACCTTCAGGATCTTTCAGGTTCTTCAGCCACTGGAGTGCAGAATGATCTGTTCGGATGATGAACGAGGTGCCGTACAAAAAGTGATGGAAATGACGTACTGCATCCACCACAGCCAGTAGCTCTTTCCGGGTTGCACAGTAGTTTTTCTCCGAAGCAGTTAACGCTCTGCTGTAATATGCTACCACCTGCTCTCGACCCCCCTCGACTTGCGAGAGGACGGCTCCGATTCCTTGATTGCTGGCATCAGCATCCAGCAGGAAGTCCCTCTCTGGATCTGGGTACCTCAAGACGGGGGTACTTGTGAGTGCCTGTTTCATCTTCTCGAAGGCCTGATCACATGACTCATCCCACATGAAGATCTGCTTCTCCTTTGTGAGAGCGTGTAGCGGGGCTGCGATGGTAGCGAAGTCCCGCACAAACTTCCTGTAGTATGAACAGAGCCCCAGAAAACTGCGAAGTTCTTTCTTGTTCCTCGGTGTGGGCCAGCTCGCAACTGATGAAGTCTTCTCTGGATCCGTCTGGACTCCATGCTGCGATACAATGTGTCCGAGGTATTCGACCTCCTTCCTGAACAATCGACACTTCTTTGCGTTCAGCTTCAGATTTGCCTTACGCATGCGCAGAAAGACTTCGCGGAGGCGTTGCAGCTCCTCGTCCAGTGTCTTCCCGAAGACGATCACATCATCGAGATAGACCAGCAGAGTTTTCCAGTGAAGTCCCGAAAGGACCTTTTCCATGAGCCGCTCGAAGGTTGCAGGAGAGTTGCATAATCCAAACGGCATCACCCTCCATTGCCAAAGTCCTCCACAGGAGAACGCCGTTTTTTCCTTGTCTTCCTCTGCCATGCCTATTTGGTGGTACCCTGACTTCAAGTCCAATGTTGAAAACCATCTGGCTCCAGTTAACGCATCCAATGTGTCATCGATACGAGGCAGTGGGTACGAGTCTTTGACTGTGACCTCATTCAGTGCACGATAATCTACGCAACAACGCAGAGTGCCGTCCTTCTTTTTGACGAGAACGAGAGCGGACGACCATGGACTGTTTGACCGTTCGATGAGACCCTGTCTGTCCATGTCCTCAATCATCTTCGTGGCCTCCTCCCGCTTGTTCACAGGGATGCGACGTGGTGATACTCTGATGGGGGGATGGGAGCCAGTGTTGATGTGATGAACTGCAAGGTTTGTCCTTCCCAAGTCGTCGTCATTGGATGAGAATACGTCCGAGAATTCCTCGAGCAGTTTTCGCACTTGCTCTCGATCACTTTCTGTTACGTCAGGACTGACACCATCCAACAGTGGTTGGAGATGTTCCGGAAGGCGAGTCTGAGATGGTGTTTCCGTTTTCACCACATCTACATCAGCCTCAATAACCTCCACCGGCTCACACATCCCAACTAACGTGTCACTGTGAAGCTTCACAGGCTTGTCCGACAGGTTCGCCATCAAAACGTGGAATGAGGGCCGCGTGGTGTCTATCAATGTTCGGCCAGTCATTACTCCGTTCGGTAGAGAGGCGTGTGTGTCCACCATTCCAAGAGCACCGAACACTTCGCCTTCCGGCTTGCAGGGCACCATCATCTCCGTACTGGGGTTGAGTGTCAACGGCTCCTTTACTCTGACCCTGAACGCTCGTGGCCCGCCAGCCGTCAGAGGACCCACGATAAGCGGCACCAATGTGTTTCTGACTTTCAGCGTCCGGCTGTTGAACTCGAGCTCGCATCGATTTTCTATCAGGTAGTCCAATCCGAGAATGCAGGGTTCTTCAATTGCATCCGCTACATACACCACTTGCTGCAAGCGATGCCCACCAATGTCCAACTCTATTGTGGTGGGACCTCGGAGTGGCGAGCGCCGACCAGTGACGTCACAGAGGCCTTCTTTCACCACCGGCAGATCAGGCTTCTCCAACACATCAGCTCGTAGGAGTGTGCAGTTAGATCCAGAGTCAACTACCAGAGCTTGTGGCTTGCCATTGATAAAACCATTCACCTGGATGCTGTCCGCGCCTCTTGTTCCTCTGGACACAATACGAGGGGACTCGCTTTGCGGTTCGGCTGACCGTTGTCCCTCACGGGCAGCCATTTTCAGTTTCCCTGATTCTGGTACGAGTTGCCTGGTGTTCGAGTCCGTCGTTCCTGACAGAACCTCCGGATGTGACCCGTTTTGCCACAGTGCCAGCAACCCTCGGGATCTGACTGATTTGAGTTCCTCCAGGTTCGTCGGTGTCCTCCGAGCCGCTGTCCTGGATTGGGAGAGGCAACCGATGCCTCTAGAGCTTGAATTCTCTGCAGGATGGCCTGCAGCAGCTCATCCGTGTTGTTGGCCTTTGGAACAGAGTTATCACTCAGAACTTTCTCATCAGTGCGAGCCTGCCGAGCTGTGAAACCCGATCCACCAACGGCACCAGCCTCAGCAGACTTTCGGATCGCCTCGATTTCAATGGCAGTGGTAAGCGCCTCCTGTAAGTTTACAGGGCGCGACTGACGAACGGCAATCTGCAATTCCACGTCAGTCAGGCCATCCAAGAACTGCTCACATGCCAGAGAGTCCTTCAAGGATTGCTCTGCCGCCGGATACGCCAGGGCCGCTAACCGCTCCATATCCTGGGCCAGCGACGGTAGCGATTCTCCTGGATTCCGGGCTCTCCTTCGAAACTGAGAACGGAACCACAGATGCTGGCTCGTCTGCCCGAATCTCTGGTCGAGAGCACTCACCAAACGACCATACTGCATCTGATCCTCAGGCGATAGGTGAGTGAATACCTCAAGAGCTGGTCCTTTCAGGCAGGCAACCAGCTCTCCCACCCGGTCTGAGTCGTTCCATCCGTGAACAGATGCGATGGCCTCGAACTGCGATTTGTAGGATGCCCATGGTACAGAACCATCGAACTCTCGGGGCCGCGCAAAGTGATTGGTGGCTGATAATCTCGCCCTGTTAGAGTCAACCAACTCAGAAATCTCGGCACTTTGACTCTTCACAGGCTGTTCACGGATATACCCAGCGATATCGGCCAGTGCTGCTGTCACACCTCCCATCTGTTCCTCAAGAGCAGCTAGTCGCGCAGATTCCGCTCCTTGGTCGGTCATTTTCCTTTCTGTGTCCCCATCCACTTCATCAACAGCAGCGGCCTGAGCGTTCCTTTTTGCAGGAGGCATGGTGGGGCAGCGGAGGTTCGACCACTTCTGACACCAGTGTTGTGCTCGGTCGTTCCGCTTTGTCGGAGAATCCGACGACCCCGCCGTCCAGCCTCAGCATTAAAAAGTGTGTCGCTCTTTGTGCCTGTATTTGTGCCCCGTTAATGCCAGTCAGGCCGACAGTCCCTCCGCTTAACCCGGGGCCCGGAATAAACCCGAGTCCCCCCAAACCCACTGGTTCCCACCAAACAGAGCCGCCGTGGGTTTCCCACGTCGGACGTCCCGGAATTACCCGAGGCCGGCCGACGCAAGAATGGTGAACGGCGGAATCAGTCGCCGGTGGCTCTCGGACCACACCCGAGGCACCTCCGACAACCCAACCCGCGGCACAAATCTCGCTCCCCACAGCCCGGGCGATGTACGTCTGAGCCGCTACCTCAGGTCGCACAGCACACGGGCAGCAGAGCGGCAAGGTGGCTGGGCCCGGCAGCACCTCTGGATCAACCCAGGCAGCAGCACCGGTCAGCGGACGGGACAGGAGCCCTCCCCAAACAGTCCCCCGCACAGGAGTCCCCGCACTTACCCGGCCACCGCCACGCACAAAACTGACCGCCACCGCCGGCACGCACCGGTCGTGACCTCGGGTCAGATGCCACCACCAATCACAGCGCGGCACGGACAGAAACTCGGCGCACGGTACAAAAGCAAAGGACCGGGCCGGATTCGAACCGGCAACCACCGACTGATCACGCCGGCCAAACGTCCAGACACCCTACCCACTCGGCTATCGGGGATATATGGGACGTCGCCGCACTCCAATCACCAAAACTTCAGTATGACACCCATTCAGTGTCCATTACAATACATATGTCTTTTGAAATGCATGTGTATTTAACTTAGTTCTCAGAGAGCACATTAACCATTATTCATTATTGGTAAAACGTGAAAGTAATTTTGGAGGAATACTCCTTCCTGCATTGCCTCGGATTAGAACCTCTTAAATTGACCAGGAGCTTATCAGCACTTATGTCTGAGTATAAGCTGCACACGTAAGGCACTGTGAAGGCTACTGAAGTCTGACATTATGTGAGGCCCTGAACTTCACATTACGATACTCTTCGTGCGTGGCTGAAAAGGCGTAGCGAGAATATGGACGGCATTTTGAGCATGATACTATCACAAGATCTGACCTTCAGGCTTCATTGAATGCTCCTAATGGAAAAGATCCGGATCCATTCTCCCTGTGCACATGCAGTTATGACCATAAGGAATCCGATGCAGTAGCAGAAGGCACCTCACGCGTAGCAGACCCAATGCGCAAATATTAAAGGCATAGGAAAGAGTGAAACACGGACTGGAACCATTACTGAGTCCCGATATCATTCATTCACGAATAAGTCCTTGCTTTTTTCGTCTATTTCAAAGACTAAAAGTCGCTTTTAAAACTAAAGCTAAGTTACAGCACATTTGGCATGTATTTGAACAAATGGTGAGCTCATGCGTCTGAAATTGCAGCAGTTCTGACCATTCGCTCCCGTCAAGGTCTCATACGCGTGTGTCGTGCACGTGTGCAGACTGGAGAACACGCATTTCTCGCCAAATTCCCCTCGCGTTTCCAGGACCTCCCGCGCTGCAACCTCCGTGCAGGGGCGCGCACGCATGCCTCCTTGTACGTGGTTCTAAATGTGCGCAGTGCAGTGGGCATGCACTGACCATAAAGTCGCCGGTTGCCACCCACCGATATTATGTTCATGTCATTAGTTTTCCGTATTTCGCTGCAGGCTCAAAGACGCCGACTAACGCTTTGCGTCGCCGGCAAAAATCGATTCGACTGCAAATGAAAGCTGATAATTACGAAGATAAAGCCTATATTTTACTCATAACCACCAAGAGCTGATTTATTTCTAATAACGAGAACGTTCTCAGTTCTGCGACGTACTGGCTCTTTGCAGCAGCCGGCTATGCCTTTTCACAACTCGGACTCATCAGTTTGTTTGGGCTGCCCGCCCCGTCCGTGTAATTATAAATGACGAGGTGGCGGCGACCACGATGAGGTCACGGCCACTCTGGGCCGTTTGCGTTGGGAGATACTCGATCCGAGATGTTTATACTGTATGTGTGTTACCGCCTGACTGCGGCACGGAGCCGAGGGAAAAGACCCAGCCTGTGTGCGCCCACCATGAGGCTGTGAACCGCGTCATGGAAAGCGCCCACGGCGCAGGAAAACGTTGATGATTCTCGCGAACTGACTAATGGATGCCTGCCTGGAAAAACGACGGAAGGTGCTGAGATTACAGAGTCGGAGGCGGCTGCGATCGACATTTCGACGAAGATTCGTTCCGCGGCCCGGTCTAGGAATCGAACGATTTAAAACTCTTTAATCTGGCCCAACTGATGGGGGAGTCGGTTGGTTCAACATTGAATTAAAGTGAGAGGGGCTGGCGGTTTCTCAATGGGCGGAGCTGGCAAAATATCTTCCGCCCCCGACAATCTCTAGTAGGGCAAACCCTATCCCTTTTTACATGTGATTGAAGATGTGAAACTTTTCCGAATGAAACTTTCCCGTTGAAACCGCGCTATTATTCACAAAGCTTGTGATTGATCGCGGCCGCCTGAAAGGGTTTCGCTCACCTGCTACCGTATGCAATCTTTGCAGAGTGAATATCTCCTTTCTGTCCTCCTCCCGGGCCTCTGCTTTTCTCTATCTTCGTTTCTGCTTCTTCCGCAGCCATCCATCTTCCCAGTCTGCATGTGTGCGGTGCCTGATGGCTATCCCGCCCGTGCTATCCTCTATCTAAACTGTGCGTATCTCCTGAGCTCTATAGGTTTCACCTGATGGTGGCGCGATGGCAGAAGCTGCGGTGGCTGCGGGGGACGATAGCGGTGGCGGTGTGGGGCCGTGACTTGTGGTGGCGATGTCCCGTTACCCTGGCTGCAAAGTCCATAACTCGCTCACGGCCACCGGGCCCGATCCAGTCCGGACCCCGGTTTGTTGGTTCCCTCCTCCTCCGCCCCTCCTCACCGGATGCTCGTCTCTCGCCCGACGCACTGTCGAAGGTGAGCCGGTGGCGACTGTGACGTCACGGGGCGACTGTGACGTCACGGCTCTTAGCCCGCTGCTGACAGGTCGTGTTTGACCTATGCGCCGGCCCGAGGCGTAGCTGCCGGCGGTCAGGCCCGAGTCAGCGCCGCGTCGCCGTGCGTCGGGCCTACTCTATTGTCCGGTGTCGGGTGTTGAAGATATGTGGGTTCGGCTCGGTTGTAGGGCGATTGTGAGGGGTCACACGGCAGCCGAGTCAGCTCCGTCACACGGTGGACAGGGGAGACAGGGGCCGTGACGTGTGAGAAAAGACCAAAGCGTCTCACTAGTGGAAGTAAACATTTCGTGTTTAGCTTAAGCACTGTAAGATATTTTCAAGTTGAAAATTATATTTTTATGTGTAGTGAAGTCGCATTGGCCATAAACTGGAGATTAAATAATCAATCTTGAGACCTAGTGATTCAATGAGATACGAATCTCACAAGCGGATCAAAACAAAACGCTAATGAAGTTGAAGGTCAGGAAAAATAAAAAAAATGATTTATCCGATTGCAAATATACTTGATCCTTACTTAGCGACCTAACGAGCATCATTCGAAGAACCGTTTTATCTGAATAGGTCGTCTGCTAAATCGCTCATTATGCCGTGATCGGGGACATGGGCGCTGTGCTCATGACATAATGCAAATTTGGGATGCATCCAATGTTGGGTTAAATATCTGCCTTTCCTACACTTTTAGCATCTATGTAAACATTACCGATATAATGAGCCTGGCGATGAACCTTGGGATATCCTTTACTTCCAATTTCCAATCATCAGGTTCAAGACATCTCCAACTTAATTTTGACTTCGGCCTTTCCTTATCTGAAAAGTAGATACTAAAATTGACCAAATTTATTGTTTTGTGAGGGCATGGAAGAAACGAATGTAAACATCATACCCGATTTCATTTCAGAACTTACCAGAAAGCCTTATTTACAGGCGATGCCTCCTGTCCCCTTGAACCCTCAATGTCAAAGTCAAACTCAATGTTTTGTCTCTCACTATGCTGATTGTCTCCTTCCATAATCTGCGAGAGGACAGAGTGTGCTCCGCATTCCTCCCTGCTTCTCATCACAGCAGAGCAAACAATGCTGTCTCCATGCCGCCTGCTCTGGCGACTAACACACCAAGGTCAAAGTCTAACACCGCTGGAACGCGGCGCCCCGCCTTGGCCGGCACTTGAACGACACCGTATGTTGATTTATACCGATGGGCACCAGTGGATAAACAGTGCCGTCATTCCGCTGGGGCCCCAACCAGACCTAACCGAGTGCCATGCCGGCCATCGACATAGTTTACCGCCACTAAAACGGCTATCAACGAATTACAGCGAGCGCTGCCGCTTGTGCTACATGCAGACACGCCACGGTTGAGGCGCAGTAGTGAGCGCGCTCACATTGGCGTGAACTTGAACCGAGTGCCATAGTTCACTACCAGCCGTCGACTTCTGATGAGTGGGTCTGAAAACAAGGCCCAGCCTTTCATCATCGTCAGATTTCGGAATTCGCTTTTTTGGCATAAGGCGATCGATAGCATGCAATTTCTTTTAAGTTCAATATCTCTCTTCTTGCACAAGTTTGGCATATTTGTTGCAATCCTCAATGCTTACTAAAATGCACCATGTTTGATAACGAGCTCTCAAATCCGGTTGTTCTCACTAAACAACAAGCTCATAGTTGTTCATTTTCCTGCTTTTTACATCCGCAAATTCCTCCTAACCCTGTTATCATCCCCCACAACGCCGTAAGCGCCTTAATCGCGACAATTTAACACGTGAATGATTTTTATCATTAGGTAATAACGGTCTTGAGGTTGCCGGCTCCTAATGTTGAACAGGATATGCGGTACGCACCAGTTACGAAACGGGACCCGACTGACCCCTCCCCCTCCCCCCACGGTTGTTTCCTGTTGGGCTGAGTCACCACGGACTGCCGTGCCCGGTCCATGGGTTCACCGCCTGCAGCGTTCGAACTCCATGTACACCAGCACCACTGCTTCAAATATACACATTCTATGTACAGTCGGCGGGCTGGTATACCCGGCTGTATAGGGTACGCTAGGTTCGGCCATGTTGCGTTGCATGCCTCCCCGATCGTCACGTTTGGCGCTGATTTTGCAGCTCTGTGCACTGTGCTACCAGCGCAGAATATCGCGAACAGGCAAGGAAGAGAATGGAAGGAAGAGAGAGGAGAGAGATAGAGAGAGAGAGAGAGAGAGAGAGAGAGAGAGAGAGAGAGAGAGAAGAGATCAGAGAGAGAGATCAGAGAGAGAGAGAGAGAGCGAGAGAGAGAGATCAAGAGAGAGAGAGAGAGAGAGAGGAGAGAGAGAGAGAGGGAGAGAGAGAGAGAGAGAGAGAGAGAGAGAGAAGAGGAGAGAGAGGAGAGAGGGAGAGAGGAGAGAGAGAGAGAGAGAGGAGAGAGAGAGAGAGAGAGAGAGAGAGAGAGGAGAGAGAGAGAGAAGAGAGAGAGAGAGAGAAGACAGTCTGGGGCCCGAGATTGGATTGCTGGTCATCGTCAATAACTAGCGTCAGGAAGCTGGATTCTCGAGACTCGATGTTTAGAGAGAATGTGACTTCAAAATCTCGTTGAGCTTTCTTATGTTGGAGACGCAGAGTCACGGATGTGCACTTTTACTGCCCTTTCACTTTCAGCTCTTCTGAAAACATTGAAAGGTCATCGACTCCTCAATTTCTGTCGAGGATGATTCGTCGAAGCTTGGTTACATGTGTCGGATGAGGTCGCCGTGTCACAGCTGCGTGCCCTGCTCTTGGCCCTAATCCATCGGTGAATGCAATGTCACGTTTTGTACCCTACTGCTCGTCTTTGTGTCCTCTATTCATCTCTTGGCTAACCCCCGTGTCGCGTATTCAACACTTCATCAGAGTGCCTTCAATGTCGCTGGCTTTCCCGACATGCGTTCGGTGGCCATACGCGGCTCGACCTTGGTGGAACAGGTGACCGGCAGACGGCGCGGAGATGCAGACGATCCATGTAATTCACTGTTCCTCAGCTCGCCGAAGCGGACGCGCGGCGGTCTCCTTTCGCTGGAGTGCTGCAGTCTTCCCCGCACTGACCGGCGCGGCTACTGCTGCACAGGGTGATGCTATCTGCGGTCAGCCGACTGCTGATGACTTCTGATGAGCTCATCGACCTTGGTGTCGACTCTGACTCTTGACTCAGACACCTACGCTAAAGCATGGATAAAGACTGCTGCGCCTCGTCCTCGAGTCAGGTCCGGCTCAGGTTATGTCCGTGTATGCTTGACTCTTACCTGAGTCAATCTGTAGGCCAGCTGTGAAAGAGTTCCTTCTCCGACTCCTGAGAGTCAGAGTCGTTTACCACCGCGACCCGTTTGCAAGCACCCGACCGTTTCCAAAGGGCATTGGCCTCAGGTCAGCTGTTATTGCGATAGTCACGGCTGTCTACGTTGTGAACGTGACCCTTTGCTCATGGCTGGTCATTGACTCTTGAGCGTGGGTGTGACTCAAATTAACGATCCATGAGTTAGCAATGGAGCACAGCTGGTTCGTGAATATCACACTGAATCAATCAGTGATTATATCTGCATCTCAGCTGACAGCAATGGCAGTATCAGATTATTCATGGGGCGTTTCACCCAGCTGTATTCATGGAAGTCAACAGCGGGGAGTTCAGACACAAGAAATGGTCTACTTATCCAATCATCCGGCCTGTAACTGACCTCTGATAAGCCCAGCCCCGGTAACTCGAACTCCATGATGTCATTTTCTCCCCTTGTAACATGGAGGATCCATTACACAACTTCCCAGCCCGAAGGTAGGACAATCACACCAGGCAACTGCATGAGACAAGACACACGTCATGTTGTGCTGTGGTATTCACCCCGATAGGCAGCTAAAGCGTGGTGACGGTATTCACCGGCCTGAACTCTATGAAGTTCGGTGTATGTATGAGGTAACACCGTCGATCGACTCCGCCCACGACACTGCCAAACACAGGTGTGTCGAATAACAAGCGTGTCGAGCAGCGGTGAACGATGATCACAGCGTCTCCGAGTCACTTCATCATGCATGCGGGGCAGCGTCGCATCTCAATGGCGCTATGCGACAACACGATAAAAATAACCCTCTCCCGGCTATCGGGAGGCAACAACAGGTGTAGCCGTCGCCGGGGACATCACAATGAAGCAGAATATGACGTCACAAGGGAACTCGAGCCGCACTGCTGCCCACCTGTTGCAGAGGTGGCGGGATAGTCACAGGGAGACCCGGCCCCCTCCCCTCGCCTGTCTCGACCCCACTCGCCACCCTCACCGCTAATGTGACTCATATCGCGCTGAATAGGGTTGATCGGGGTAGATAGGCCTTGTTCGTCGCCGTGCGCTCGTGGCCACTGCCGTGATACCGCATACCGGTAGTGACGTCTGCAGGTGACGCTGTTTTTGCGTGACGACGTGACATCGTTCCTCGCTGCTGAACTGACGACACGAGCCGACTATAAATGCCGTCGATCTATCGATACAAGCACCAGGACAAGGCGATTGGTAACTGTCATACACAGATTACGTCATCAGTGTGTAAGCCAGCTTTCTACTGACGGTAAAAATGAACTGATTCATGAAATCCCTGACGCCGTCAGTGGACTGTAAAAATTTTGTCGCGACTCGCCGGGCACCGCGGTCGGCCGGCGAGCACATTGCCTTATTTGGGAGGCTTCTCACGCCGCTGCAGTTTCAACGACAGGGCATTGCGCGGCCGTCTGGCACCGCTAACAGGATCAGAGAGTGAGAGATCAAAGAGTGAGAGTTCATTGTGTCCGGTTAGCCAGGGATGACGGAACACGCGCAGACATTAGCCAGTCAAAAGCCGACCCGCAATGGCAGCTCCCCGTGCGGGCCAGAGCGGCAGGCTCCAGTGAAAAGTCGGCATGACCTTATTTGGTATCAATGCGACGAATAGCGAATGTAGCCGATCCTCGATGCCATCCTGTATTCATTCATTCCAAATAGGTGCAACTATGCGTGTCTGTGTTTCCGTTGGCCGTGCGAGATGTCTGAGTTATTCCAACTATGCAAATATTTATAGATCATTGATCCGTATAGATATGACAGCCTGATTGCAATACTTAACACATATAGCGTAACGCTGGTCAGATTCCTGCACTTTTGCTTAGTTTCAGTTTTATGTCATGCGAGAATCGTATGACGTGCCATTCAATGATTAAACATACGACCTCATATGTCTATTGTAGCTATCAGCATGGCAGTATACGTGCCCCTAACTAGTTTGTCGATAAGATTAAATTCCTAATATTTGGATGTCCTATTAGCATGATAGCATCAGCATTCAGCGAGCATTGCTGATATTTTTCACTTATAAATAAGAAACGAGTGGTAAAAATGTGTGGCTGTGCGGCTGTGCTAGACGCTAAAATGCCTCTCCGAAGTACAAAAATAACTAAATACATAAATGAATAAATAGATAAATAAGTAAATAAATAAGATCACGTACACCCAAGGTCAATTAGCGTCAGTCCTCCGAGAATTGCTGAGCGTCCTCTGTATCACGGAATATATAGTCTACGACAGACTACAGACTACGACTGTCGTAGACTATATATTCCGTGCTCTGTATGTTGTCCGTAAGCACTGTCATAAATCGAAACTCACCGTGAGTGAGATGACATTAAATACTGATTACCGACAAGAAGCATGCTGATCTAAGCAGCTTGAGTTGCTAATGGTTATCCCCTTGTTGATGTCTCTTCTTTGCATTAAAATAAGCCGTTTCCATATTAATTTGGGTGAAAGTATAGCTGCTAGAAAATAGTGTAGTGACATTTAATTGAACTTATAGGCGTTCCTATATTACGGGGTGTATATGTGGTTGCAACTTCTAAGAATATCGTCGTGACATTTAAACGGCAATCTTCCCGTATTGGCAATGCTTGTTGGGGCGGATAAATATAGCAATAACTAGATGACTCTTTAAATATAGCAATAGATTTAAAAAGGCGAGACAAATAGGATTGTTTGGCTTAGGAATGGCGATACCACCGTTCCTTCAATTATTGTGATTAGATGAACGTAAAATAGATATAAACACATTGAAAGGACATGATGTTGAGTTCGCTAATGTAATACGTGAATGAAGACTTTACTCCACAAAAAAATCCCGACCCAAACATGTCATACCCGAACGATTTCTTGTGGGGTAAAGTCCTCATTCACTTATTAAAAAACATTGAAACATAAAATATATTTATATGATCCGTAATTTACCTGGATAAATAAGAAATTTAAATATGACAGAACATGTCAGTAAAAATTACCATTACCATCCATAAAAACTTATCAAATATGTAACTTAATGACGATTCAATCTCAACAAATTTTCTGGCGAATGGCGAATTTATTTGTCGTTAGTTTCTTATGCGTCATTAAATTATCCTGCAGCAACAGCAGGCACAACGGGATTAACCATCGTGTTCTTCGGTAGTATCTCCTAGTTGGATTCCCATTGGACTTTATTTTTAGCCGACAGTCACCTGACCCGGCCACTAAGGTGCTGGCTGTATCTGACCGAGAGCTCAGTATAATACGGACCAGGCAGTCGGGACGACAATCTTAGCGGCACGCCAGAACCGAACTGGAATGAACTGAAGTACAGATACAGCTAACATGTTGTCACCTCCTTGCCGCTCCCATTTGTAAGAAGTAAGTACCTACCACGCTACCGTGTGAAGCGGACACAACAAGCCTCGTTTACTCAACTCTCTGGTAAAAGCGAGGCTCACGGACCTCCAGCTCGCTGTCATGAGGCAATGTAGGCATAGCGGTGTTGCAACTTGCTGGCTGCAATTTTGGTGTTCGCGACTGCCGTATACAGACGTGAACAATAGCAACTGACGTCATTCACTTATCTCATGTCGATAGTGGGCGATCCAGCTACCGAAAAAATTACGCCCTCGCGAGATTAAAAACTGGTGCTCAGGTTTCGTCACGCCAAAATTGCAGAACGAGCTTCAAGTAACAAGTTTGGATCGCAAGGATAGTCGGCGTAGGCGGACTGGAAGCGGTTATCAGCAAATGTTTTATAACGCCTTGCAGAGGCAATCTGAATTAATAAGAATCGACCGCCCATCCATCAAGCGATGTCATCCAAATGTGGACTCGCCAAATACCACGAGATGCTTTCTTAGCGGTGTGCTATGGAGCCGCGAAATCTTGCGCAGCTTACTTCATTAGTTTAAAACTAGGGTTACCCGCGTGCTCCGCAACGCGAAGAAGGGTTATTTTTGACCCGTGGGTATTGGGTTGGTCTGTGTCGGTTTGGTTGGTATCCATTTCGTTTGATTGCTTTTTGACGGCCAAGCATTTTGTAATAAAACAAAAAGATACATCGCATCGAGGTGCCCGTGTCGTATTATCATGCGTTCTACTTAAGAATGATTCGAAAACTGGCGTGAAGTCTTTTGAGGGCCATCGCTGAATTTCGCTAAAAATGACAATGTAATGGTTTGGAACATTTACATTTTTAAGAATACTGTTGCTCATCATGCAAACATGAAGAGTGAATCTTGGACAGAATTGAATGCTCTTTCCAACGGTGCCATTTTCAATTGCCAAAGGTATCAGGTTATGCAGCAAACCCCGTGTGATTAATAAAGTGGCACAAAATTGACAAACACCATTTTCTCCTGTGATTTGCACCACCTTGATTTGGATCAATCAGCTTTTCACAATTTTTATATGAGAGGCGGTACCTTTCTCTTGCAAATAGGCGTTGATTCAACTCGCTCCATTTAACGGTCACCTAAAAATAAAATTAATTCCAAAATCTCTCAAAAACCGCAATTTTTCAAATAAAAGTGCCCTCTCCGGTGCACGTGGCGCGTGCTATCCTCTGCATTGCACACCATTCAATAGCCCGTTCAATTCTGTACACGATGCTGTTTTCCCCGTGCCGGTCGGACCCCTGGTCACCAAGATATTGCACGGGAACTGGACCCGTGTCGGCCAAAATTAGCCGTTCTCGCCCGATTTCGCACGCCGATTTATACATGTAAAGTCTATGACGCGATTTTGCACTTTTTGAGCACGCGCCACGCGCTCCCTATCAATCCGATCGAGCTGAGACCCCTCAAAGGCACGTCGCGCATCCTTGATCTATAAGTTGTGCAAATTTCACCGGGCTAGGTGCAACGGTCTGGCCTGTAGTCCACGCAAAGCACCACCAAGTCGGGACCTCGGTAACGGACAGACGCACCCTCCTCAAATAGTAATATAGATATCTTACGTAAGCTTATACGCTTCCGCAGCACCTTTTCTGCCCACACGACTGTGTCCACTTGGAATGGATATGTAGTTATCCACCGGAAAAAGGGTACTATTTTTATGAAAAAGTGTACGAATATCAGGGAGTGGTTTTGGTACCTAGTGAGAAGGGTATCTACTCGAGCACCCACAAATTATCGATTTTCCGCCTCTGATGTCATCACTTATCCTTTCATTTTTTATCCCATGCCTAATCGGCATATTAATATTTTAATTCTACCAGGAGCGATTTTATCAAATTTATCTGTCAATCAATGCACTGAGTAGGGTATTTACACCAGCACAGGTGCGGCCCGGACTTATGCTTCAGCGTGCCTTATTTGCAGTGACTTGACATAGGCATGTCCACAGCTGAACTATGAGCCACTGCCACTGACCAAATTTGCAGCCAATCGTATGTCCGCAGGTGGTCGTTAGCTCATTATCTCCTGTGGCTTACCTACAGGCTTGGTCTCGCGATTCGTCTTGGACGATTAATGGCGGCGTCTCAGTAGACTCAAAGACCGCGGGTGAGGCAGTCCGATTAAAGAAAGTAATCCCGATGTACCGTGACGGAAATGCCACATCACGGGTGATTCACGGGGAGACGAACATGCTGTGACAGGCTCGAGATGTCGGTACAACTTAGAAAGCTTGTAACTTGTAAGCTTTGCTTTGTAACTTATTTGTTTTCTACCGTGCAGCATGCACTATACATAATACACATATAGCGTGTGTGCATTAAATTTGCAATAAAACCGATTGAGGGCGTCGTTTCTAAATTTCTAGCTGCGACATAATTGTTTAAACGTTTTGTTATGTGACAAATTGCGTACAGCCTCAGACTAAGAACATTGATTGAAATTCAAAACATATGTTGAATGTTGTGCTCAGGGTCACCCTGAACAGCCAATTATAAGCTCTGTTCATTCAGACACTAATCCTCATCAGACGTCCGGGTCAATTTGACGTCACTTCTGCGTCAGTAGCGTCAATCACTTCCTGAACTGCTCGGCTCGCCCGCGGAGCCACTGGTGCATCGGCGGCCGGCCGTCTGCGGCCGTCCCTCTCAGTAATCCCCGGGATAAGGTGATGTCCCTCCCGTGTTGGCTGCCGCTGCCGAGGAGGGGCTCAGAGGTCTGCTGTGGCGGTGGCGGCTGCGGCTGCGGCTGCGGCTGCGGCTGCGGCTGCGGCTGCGGCTATCACGTCTAACCGCAGCAGTCATGCCCGCTGCGCCATCTGTCGGTCGGAGTGGAGGCCCGGACCGGCCCGGTCCGGAGTCTCACCACACTACCCGCGTCTGGGGCCGGGTCACAGGCAGTCTGCCGCGGAGCGCCGGCCCGGGAGGAACCCGGGAGGGCGTGTGATGAGGTGAACTGGGAGGTGAACTGAGGTGAATTGGAAGGTGAACTGAGAGAGAGAACTCGAGTGCGGTGAAGGCCGGAGAGGCCGGACGGCATTGGTAGCCCTTGTGGTGAACTATTGGCGAAATACGTTCGCGAGTATAAGCCACCGATGTTGGACATGAAACTGGAGCTGGTGTCTGAACAAATGGTATGTACCGCAACATTTTGTAATATTGCTTTGATCATTCAGCATTGGGTAGCTGTCTCAGAGTCACCAAACTGAACATGATGATGCACTTCAAATGTGCCTCGATGATGCACTTCATTTGATTCTGTTTTATGCATGCTGTGAGTGTATGCCGATGTGTTCGCGCTTTTTGTATGTGTGATAGGTCTTTTAAAAAGTGCATGTCATAAAAATAGAATGTGTTTAAAATAAAATTAAATAAACTGGCACATTTGGCAAGTTTAACTTTTATTGACATGAAATATTCGTTGATTCCATGATCCATTCCGAACTGACTAATCTCTCCCTTACACTCGATGTATATGCTCACGCCACGGCTTTTGTAAACGTGAATGACCCCGTGTAACAAAACACCTAATGAAACTATCAGCAGAATAATGCTTGATAGTTTTTCTCCTGAACATAAAAGCCCTTCGTTCTCCGTCCCTTTATCTAGGACCTCTCTGCAGTACCAGACACCTTATTGTTAACGAGCAAAGGGTGTGAAAGGTCGAACATAAGCCGCTCTCTAACAATGAGCTCTACGCGTTGTGCGCGTGCCTTTCATTCAGAGCCGTCCGCAGTCCCCTTCCGGCCTGTGACTTGTATAATATCACTTGTCATTCATACAGCGCGTGGCTTTGAGACCAGAGTCACTTCCGCACCATTCGCGAGCGGGTGTCCTGCTCTTTGTCGTTTTGTGACACGCCCCTCCCCCGATCTCGCTGACTGCGTCCTCCCCCCCCCCCCGAGGCGCGGACGGACGTCAGTTGAGTCAGCTGGTTTTCAGAACTGCGACGGTGAACCAGCGGGGGCTGGGGTGCAATGTCGAAGGCCTGTGCACTGTGAGCATGCAGCGAAGCGCGAGTCTGGGGCCAGCCCCCGGCGTCACGGGTTGTCGGAGTTGGGATCCTGTGACAGGGGCGGATGATGACTTAACCCGCGCCGGGCCGGTGCTCTGAAATTCCGCGCCGGGCCGCGGGGGGGTGTTTGAACACCCCCCCTTCTAACTCGGCTCCTGGGCCACGTAGCGACACGCGGTAAGCGGCAATCGAAAGAACGTCAAAAATAAGGACGAAAACACTTCGGTCATTTTTTGGGTCAGGTCAAAGGTCAGGTCACCAGAGGTCACCAAAGGTAAAATGTTGACTATTTCAACATTTTGGAAACTGCCAACGGCTATCTCGGGAACCGATAGAGCTACAGCGCCGCAAAAAAAAACGCATTCGATAGCCCTTTTACAGACCTTTCTGAGTAATGTTCTCAGATTTGACCTCAGGTCAACGGTTTAGCCTCCAGAGGGCAAAAACTCCAAAAATAGCCGTTTTTACGAAAAACGTTTTTTCGGCAATAACTTTTGACTCAAAAGAGCTATGACATTACTTTTGCCAGCATCGTGTTCCTCTCGTCGAGACGCGTCGAATGAACTATAATTTGACCTTGAAAGATCAACTTGAAAATTTGACCTCAGGTCAAGGTCATGACCCGACCGGAAAAGGTCATGCTGCATATCAGTCGATCCGCAACGTCGAGCCGAACACATCTAAGGCGTTTTCAGCGCTCTAGCACGCCTCTATCAGAAGTTATCATCGAAAAACTGTTAGATTCTGTTCGTGACCTGAGATGACCTCGGGGACATAACGAGGGGTCACAGTTGCCATTTTCTGGTTCAGTGTGTCTATTTTACCTACATCTCGATGTTTGAGAGTGTCTAGAATAGCGTTCGTGCAAAACAGGCATTTTTCAACTTTCTCCCATTGACTTATAATGGAGAGGCCGCAAAATTGACCTGACCTTAGGTCACCGATATCAAAATTCCGAGATATACATTTTATAGATAGTGTTGCTCTTATCAATCGCTGAAAGTTTCAAGGCAATCGTTCAGTCGGTGTAGCTATGACGAGCATTCTTATTTTTTCTGAGGTGAGGTCACTTGGCGTGACCTGGTGACCTGACCTAAGGTAACCTGGGTCTGAAATTTTCACAACATGTGCGGAAAAGATGCACGAACAGGTGTACCAAAAACGGCGGCGCTCCGCGCCGCCGTTTTTGAGATATCTGCGAAAAACCGCAAGGGGGGGTGTTCAAACACCCCCCCCCCGGCCCGGCGCGGGTTAATATTTACAGACAATACTGACATTGTTATCGATAGTGGGATATTACCTTCGTTTTCACGTTTAGACCATTTCCCAATATTTGTGACTGTATGTACTGCTTTTCCACGACAAACGACAGACCTCACCCATAAAACGATATGGGATTATGCAAACCTTGACTCACAACTTCTTACCAGACTTTTACAAGACACTGACTGGGAACAAATTCTGGACAACGACATAGACACAGCAACCGAACTGTTTATAGAGGCTTTATTAAGAGCTGCCGACGCATCGATTCCAAAAAAGATAGTTAGAGACAAGAAATTTCAAAAGCCATGGACGACAAACGACCCAAAAACACAAATAAGGAAACGCGACAGACTGTTCAGACGAGCCAAACAAACTCAGACTGCCTACGACTGGGACCGATGGAAATATCAACGAAACAAAGTGACATCGATGAACAAAAGGCTGAAGCGACAACACATCCAACACCAAGTGGAGAAACTTTTGACACTTAAGCACGACCCACGCAAGTACAGGGACCCGCAGTTGCTACTGTACACATATATTACCGATTTAGAATTGCGCTATTATTTGCTAAGTGCTGGCCATTGGAGAAAGGAAATGTAGTGCAAAGTATGGAGGAATAACACATGTTTGCTCCTAGGACGTATGTTTTGTATAATTCCTCTTACCGCAACAGATATTCTTCCAAAACTACAATCGTGCTATTTTTCCGCGCCGGTTGCCTCCCCAGAGCCCGTCCTTGGTATCGCCTATAGCTTCCGTTCCCGCTACGTGAATGAAAGTCACGTGACTACTACAGGTTTGCGCTCAGTACTAACACACCTAGCCCGAGGGCCGGTCCGTAGCGGGGAGGGGTAGAACGCCAGAGCTCCAGCGCAGTGGAGGTGGTGGTGGCCCGTATCATAAAGAGGCAACCGTAAGCAGAACTACAATTGCCGCAGTATAAGATTATGATCAAGTTTTCTTTAGCTGTATTGATTGACAAGAAAGTGCAATGCTTATCCGATATAATAAAACGGTGTCCAATGCCTTGGAAGAACTATAAAACATATTCAGCAACGTATAAATTTCTGATACAGGCCATGACCTTTCACCTTGCCTCCGGGGAGGACCGCTCAGGAAGCCACATACCGAACGAATCGAGGCCTCGCAGCGCGGCGGCATGGAGGTGGATAAACCATCGCCAGATCTTTCGGTTGCTTATGTTGAAGAAGGGGGGGGTGGAGGGTGAGGGCTGTTTTCAACCCACTCACCAATCCTTTCCTTATTAACTTATAGCTTACCGAAAAATGCAACACAATGGTGGCCGTCACGAGATGTAGCGAAGAGTGCCTCAGCCACACCGGCTTTGAGTAAACTTTAAGCTTTGGAATTCAGGCCAGTGATCCTGAAGCATTATTTTATTTTTGTCGTGCATAAGCTGGGATGACGTGGTTCAAGTTAATTGCGAAGAAACGGTTTTAGTTTCAGAACATTTATGAGGCTAGTCGCGCCAAATAGTATACGTTTGTTGGAAAACGTCAAATAGAATGTTGACGTGCTATCCAGATGATGGAATTTATTTGACACAAGAAGTCAAAAAGTGGCATCGGTTAGTCATCCTGCATACCTATAAATCGATTCGTCACCTTGGTTCGAGCTCAATAGTTCTTTTCGCGGATGATCGGTTTCGTTTTCTTTCTTCTTTTTTTTTTTGGGGGGGGGGGGGCAGATTATGAGCCAGTAACCACCCTCCCCAGTCCCCCAAACAACAATTGTTGACAAAAACTGTGATGGCCTAAAAATGCCCTCAATTATGTTACGTAGGGGAGAATGAGGTAAGTTGAGCCGCTTTTTGTTTTTCGTAAGCTACAGGCTAACTTCTGATCATTTTTCTGCGTTTACGGGTTGGACGGACAGAGTGGTGATTTGCGCATGTAATGGTGGCCAGAAATGTTTCATACCGCTTATTTTTGTACTGAAAAGGCTACGTCAAAAATGATATTGCACGTTGCTCATCTTACTCCATGGGCGGGGTAAGTTGAGACACGTCGTGGGGAGAGTTGAGCATGGATAGAAAAGCGAACCTTTTCTTTTTGCGGGCGCGGCGAAGAGTGGGCTCTTTTATTTACTCCATGGCATGGATACTTATGGCAAAGTTTTTTTTCCTCCATCAAAAAGTGACTGATTTGAGCCTTCCAATAGCTCGTCAAGTTTTCTATCACGGAAGAAATCATTTTATCCTTCAGATAATCTGCAAATCACTTACAACTTGTGCAATCAACAAAGAAAAACAATTTCCTACCATTTTTATTCAGCAGAAACAAGCGCAGCTCAGTTTGGTTTTCGACAGCGGAGATAACAATTGCTTATCCGGCTCATCTTCCTCCAGGTGAAAATGGCTCATCTTGCCCCACCCGTGGCCATTCTCGATTAATGACACCCGCTAAGGAAAATAACCATGCACCGCAGATAACAACCATCTCATTTTAAAGGCAAAACATGTGCTAGTTATCAGGGGCGATACCACATGTTACCGGGTGCTGAGCGTGAGAACGTTGCCGCCTCACGTGAAAGACTGCAGCATCGTAAGCGAACGACACATGGAAGCTCAAGTCAATTAGCGCCATAGGAGCTGAGAAACATGGGGTGGCTAAACTTGCCCCTTGGCTCATCTTACCTCACTCTTCCCTATTTGGGGCTCTCAACTTTGATTTGTTAAAGTTTTTTGTCTGCTCATTATAAAAGCTGTCAAATTTGCCGTATCATTAAACTTTTATTGAGTTTGTATTTCACACTTATCTAAAATGAACAATTTTGTCACTGGCTTCTTTTATGAATGGAATTGGATGGTCGCATGAATGAACGAATGAATAGCTCCATTTGAGCATCAGCTGCAATCAATCCTAAAATTTAATCTACCAGTCTGCAACGAAAAGGTTTAAAAACCAGTGCAAGTTAGGTGCAGTTTCTAATCTATGCCGTTTTTTTATTAAGTGTCTCATAGCTCAACTTAACTTATCAACCTGAGTAAAAGATAAAATGACTTTAAAGTCCCACTTGTCTCATAGCTCCTTAATCCAGGATTGGAGGATCAAAAGCATGCGATAGCATGCTTTTGCGATAAAAGCATGCGATAGCATGCTTTTGCATCCGGAAATTCCCATTGGTGGGTCGCTGAAAAAAAAGTTCGGCTGAACCTGTTTGTCAGTGAGTGAGTATGTGAGTATGTGAGTGAGTTTGTCCAAGCTTTTTTGGACCTGGAGTCAAAATGGGTGGACCGATCGGGACGAAAGTGGGACCGTTTGATTCGTCTCCGGCGAGGTAAACTTTTGGTGCTGGCCTCGGTTCGCTCGGTGCTTCGTGGCACATGCTATTCCGCTTCAAAGTTTCGGTGACACGAAATTTTTTGTCAAGGCTACAGGTCAACCCGAGGTCACGGGCAAAGCCATACTGGCGGGACACATCGGTAACACCTTGAACCAGTTTCCAGGGGGGTCACCGTCTGCGAGGGGTGCAGGCTGCACGTGCTGGGGTCGGAAAACCGTTTTGACGTGAGGTCCTCTGGCTCAAAGAAATTTTAAGCTATCAACCTCAAAATCGGTTCAATGGTAGTCCCAGGCAAGGCCTCCAAAATAATGCACATTTCATTGGGCTATGGATCCTCCAATTCTGGCCCAAGGCAACGCACGAGCGCTGCCGGCATCTAGTCTTGAGCCGCTTATCTTACGATTCATTTTATGTGGTGCTTACATTGTTCGAAAAGTTATAGTATTCGAGCTCGTTGGTCTTAAAAACTGCTATCGAAGTAAATTAAAGTGCTTCGGGCTTCGGCACTTAAAAACCAATCGATATTTAACCCTCACCCACTTAGGCATTTCTTTTCAGCGTCTTACATGTAGCGGAGGGGCGTAGAAACCCTCAGCCATTCGGCCCTTGATAAAAATAGCCAGAGCTTCGCTGAAAAATAAAAAAGAGCGAGCTGCTCGTGACGAGAGAAATCCGATGATTTGAGGGTCCTGGTCATCGCTGACGAGAGAAAGCCAATTATTTTTATGTCCTGGTCAATGCTGAGATCCTAGGTTACTGGTTGACCTCCCAGATCAGGTTAATAACCCAAAAGCACGGAAAATTGGGTCCTGCTAGAATTTCTACAAGTGAAGTTTGCTGGGACTTGGCTTGTTTCTGACTCCGAATTTGTACTTGCTTTGATTAAAGATGATTTACAAAGCATTTGGGGTAGGACGGGTCACGCCAGATCACCCATTAGGCGTTCTGCCGGCTATCCATAGAATGTTAACCAGCACTTACAGCCTTGCAACATATTGCATAAGCACTGTAACTGATACCTAAGTATGCCTAGTTTCCAAATGCTAAAATGAGTGCTAAATTTCAAACCAACACTTCCTAAAAACCACAGTAAAAAGGTGTAAATTTAAGGAAGTTAACCGAAATCATTTCAAGTAAATGACCTTAACCTGAGTTTCACGTGACCTTGGCACCACAACAATCAATGAGACAAACATTAGATAGTATATTTCACATGTCGTCACGTTGCTAATCACGAAACGACTATGGAAACACACAGAAGATGTGCGCTGACTTTCAATTGCTATTCTGGCCTGACATGATCTTGAGAAAAATAATCACAGGTTAAAGGTAATTTGGTTCAGAGATTTAAAATTCTCAGACAAGATGGAAAAATGATAAGGGCTATTGAATTTTCCGGGAAGTTGTAAAATTGATTAACCCGGCCGGGCCCGGGGGGTAATCCCAACCACCGCAGCCCGGGGGGGGGGCGTTTTTCGCCCCCCCTGTCTAACTCCGTAAATAAGGGAGCTACGGAAACAAAAGCGATACCAAACGAAAGGTCCTTACGAGACGATTCTAAAGCACCTAAAATTTTTGACCTCAGGTCAATTTTCAAGGTCAGAGGTCAAGGTCAAAGGCAAAAACCGGCACATGTGTAGTGATCTCAAAGTAAGCCTTCTAGAAGACGGCAGGCGGCATCAAACCGGCAAAATTGGGTGTCAAACGGAAGAAGAGAATCTGAGGATTCTGAAAATGTGCTCAAAGTGAAAGGTCAAGGTCAAGGTCACGCTCAAAATTGACCTCAAACTTGGCACTTTTTCGCACATCTTGCGTGCTAACCTCCAAGATGTCTTGGAATGTTTTGAGGCTTATCAGTTCCCTATTTGTGGTTCATCTTACGATACAAGGCTGCTCAAAGGTCAAGGTCACAGAAGAGTATCCTTGCTAGAGGCTATTTCACTAATTCAAGTTAGTAATAATAAATAAGACAATTTTGCCATCCGGAAGCTCTAAATGAAAACTTAGAGGAAAATAGATGCCAGATTCGTGATCAGCGGGTACAAATCTATCATAAACGACCTTTCATGTGTCAAGGTCAACCAAAGGTCATTCGAGGTCACATGAGGTCAACATAAAACTTGACCTTTTCCGAACAAAATATATATCATTCGACGCGGCTTGACAAGGCGAATGCAATGGTACCACTGCCGTAGCTCTAGGACCATTTTTGTCGAAGTTATTTGCGAAAAACTAAAACCACATTTCGGGGTCGTTGACCTGACCTCTGACCTCAGGTCACCAAAACTATTTTTCTATTTTTCTCTAGGTCAAACGCTATACAACCGTGCTCGTAATTTGTATTTATCTCTAAAACTCTATTTTTAGCAGCTATTTGAAGTTTGCGTCTGTGACGCCGAAGTTTGCCGTGCAGGGGTCTAGAAAAATGGACCTTGTGACGTCATCAAGGGGGCTAGGTCCAAATTTTTTACTTCAGAAGATGTCAAATTGATGGGAGAAAAGGTACTGAAAGTTTCGCTTTCCTATCCCTAAGCGTTCGGGAGCTATCGCAAATATTCGCCAGGGGGGGCGAAAAACGCCCCCCCCCGGGCCCGCGAGGGTTAACTCCAGGGCACCAAAGAATCGTCGCAATCCTTCGCTTTGCCGCGATTTATTGGTGAAAAACAGGGGGCGCGGTCTACTTACCTCTACTTACAGGTATGTGTCGTGAGGGCTAATATTCATTTTATCTGTGTTGATTAATATGTAACAATTTCTACATGAACTGAGACCAGTCCATAAGAGTATGTTTTTCTCACGGACAATGACAATATAAAAACAATGCGAATAAAACCAAACGTTTCGGACAACAACGCGCCTTCGTCAGTGGAGAAAAATAAGTGTATAGGTTTAACATCGATGAGAACTATATGCGGCACCGTCTCGGTCTGGCCAGCCGGGTTGCCGATAAAATACACAAATGTTTATAAGCTTCCATGATGTGCTTAAAAGACTGCTGAAAATATATCTTTAAAAAAATAAAGATAACTACTTCATCGATTTTAGCGAAAGAAAACATTTATGCCTAATTACTTATTTCTTGCCACTGACGGAGGCACTTTTTTGTGCGAAACGTCTGGTTTTATTCGTATTGTTATTGTATTGTCATTCCCTGTGAGAAAAAAAGGATAACTTCAGTTAGTAACCATAACAGCGAAACGGCTCAATGTAACACAATTCACTGTGTATACGAAACCTATAATTGTCCCTAAGAATAATGCTATTTGCAACTTCTAAAAAGATACAGCCTATACAGCTTAGGCATACATTTTTTTCTGCATTAAGATAATATTCATTTATCTCCACAGAATATGGTAAATTAGTGCTGCTGAAGTTCGCTTTCAAAGCGTCTCCTCCAGACATTCCACAGCTCTCGTGCCATTTTGGATCACGGAACATGGCTGGGCGCAGGACAGGCCGTCTGCGAGCTTGGACGGACCACGTGACCACCTCCTCCCCTCCCCCTCACTCCCGTCCCCTTCCCCAGCAGGGCGTCCGATCTAACCGCGCCCCAGGCAGTCGGCTCGGTCCGACCCTCCCATGGTCGAGCCACAGCCCGGTGCCGCCTGAGTTTGTGCCGGGTGCAAAACTGGAGCAGTAACTAGCACCGGAACTAGTAGTCAGCACGACCATCGTCAGATGGCAGGAGTAAATGGAATAAGCGGTTCCAGGTTTCAGAAGGAATGGGGCAGGAAAAAGCGCTGAAAACAATGTTTTGCTGATATAGCCATAAAAAGTTCACTGAATTAGGAGAGCAGCACATCAGTTTAAAGCCCTTCAGATGGTGGTTTTAACAAGCACACAATCATTTCCCAATTCGCCTCCAACGGTGTCACAGGCAAAAAATACGCTGAAATACTAGTGTGTACAGAAGCAACTGCGGGTCCCTGTACCACCAAACACTACGCACAATGACAGGACGAACACGCGACTACACTATTCCACCGCTAGGACATAACGGAGACATATTAACTGACGACTTCGAAAAAGCGACGCTATTAAACAATCATTTCGCCAGTCAAGCGACGGTCGACTTAACCGGCACACACAGACATCCACTAAATCATGACTCAGACAGAACGCCGGTGCCCACTCTGGGTGAACTGATGACATCCGAGAGAGAGGTTCTCCAAGTACTAAATTCACTCGATCCTAACAAATCAACGGGCCCCGATGAAATTCCAGTAAAACTTATCAAGTTAACCGCTCTCATCATCGCAGAACCATTGTCCAAACTTTTTAACATGTCACTAAGTCAGGGAATTTATCCATCGAAATTTAAAGAAGCAAACGTAAAACCAATTTTCAAAAACAAGGGATCACCTTCTGACTACACTTGTTACCGTCCCATCAGTATACTTTCATCGTTATCTAAAGTCTTCGAAAAAATTGTCTTCAAGGGTATATATTCCCATTTACTGAATCATTCTCTTTTGACCGACAAGCAGAGTGGGTACCGGCGTAACCACAGTACAGAACAACAGCTTTTATACCTGACTCACAACTTGTACAAATCACTGGACATGGGACGAAACTTTACTGCTATCTACATGACTTTACTTTACTGCTAACGACATTTCTAAATACTTTGACAAGATCTGGCATGACGGACTGTTGTACAAGAGTAAGCACGACTTCGGAATTACTGACTCACTTTTCGACTGGTTAAAATCATATCTTTGTGACAGGACACACCGAGTACGGATCAACAGCACATTCTCGGCCACTAAAACAATAAATGCGGGCTGCCCGCAGGGATCCGTACTCGGGCCTTTGCTGGCACTTATGTATCTCGACGGACTTTCAAGACGAATAAAGAATGACATTCTCTTTTTCGCTGACGACACATCTATCTACGCCTCGCACACGACAGCAGACATTGACGCCGTACAGCTATCACTACAACAAGACCTCAACGAAATCCACAAATATGGTCGAGAATGGGCAATTACATTCAACGCTACGAAGACCATCCAGCAAACATTTTCACACAGACATCAGTACACACCACCAAAGCTCACTTTCGAGGGCGCAAACGTACCCATTCATGAAACTCATACTCACCTTGGCTTGACACTTTCTAAGGACCTACGCTTCCACCAACACGTCAATGCAATATGCAACAAGGTACACAAATCACTCAGTCCACTCTACTCCATTGCACGTTACATACCAAGGCCCATTCTCGACCAAATTTACAAGACGTACATAAGACCTTACTTTGACTACTGTGACACAATATATGACGGACACATAACAATACAAGACGCTGCCCGACTTGACACGCTACAAAACAGAGCAGGGAGACTTGTGACGGGGGCTATGTTCAGGACGTCAACCGAAAAACTTCTACAAGACTTGGGCTGGGACAAACTGACTGTAAGACGACAAATACACAAACTCACTTTATATCATACATTCACTAATCCAAGACACCAAACGCCAAATTATATCACGATGATCATGCCAGAAACACGTGCAGAAAACACCGGCAGAACACTACGGAACTCCAACACACACACCATGCCTCCCAACCGAACCACATCCTTCCAGAAGTCCTTTTTCCTTTCAACAGGCAAATCCTGGAACCAGCTTCCCGAATCCATCCGATCCCTTCCTCCTCGTTCCTTTCAACGAGAGATCTCGAGGCGACTGGGGGTGCCTGGGCCTTCTCCCTTTTACAAAATTGGCACTAAAATGGGCAATATTTTTCATTCTAGGCTACGAATGCAAATGTCACAACTAAATTCACATTTATTTCAAATACAAAGGCACGATACACCTGAATGTGCTTGTGGTTTTGAAACAGAAAATATTCATCATTTCATTCTCGAGTGTCCCAACTATAATTTGCAGAGAGAGGAACTTTACCGGGACATGTTGCAAATGTTTGGCGAAAATTTGGGTCAAATGTCAACTACACGGTTATTACGTATTCTTTTGCATGGCGACGATCTTGGCGGCGGGGACTGTCGTGCGGTGGCTCAGCATTTCCAAAATTTCTTGCTTCGTTCGCACAGATTTACCTATTAATTTACCTACCTCATTCAGTTTTGTGGGCGGCGTCCCCGGTGGGCTGAGTGACGTCAGCGTGGGTTGGGTCGGTGGCCTGTCGTGGCGGCGGCAGTGGTTGTTTTGTTTCATTACGCTACGTTACCTTCATTACGTTGTATGTTTATGTTATATTCGACGTTGATCTGAAGGCTATGTTCATGTTGTTTTATGTTTATGATGTCTATCTGATTATGTTACAAGAGGTGGTGCCTAGAGTCAAGCACAATGTGCTTTTGCACCACTCTTATATTATTTTGCTTTATCTCTGTTATTCATGTTCATTTTCCGATCGTTTTACTTATAGGTTGTCGATGCGCAATAAACATTCTGGAATGGAATGGAATGGAATGACGGCTTTACTGAATTTATGATCGGATTTACCGACATAATGAGGGAAAATTCAACTTAAATGAAACATATATGTCACAACTAATGTGTGGTGATTTTATGCGTCTAAAATACCAATGAGCATTGTTTTGGTTTCTGCTGAGAAATAAGTAAACTAGCAAATAGGGGAGACCCGGGAGGTATGGGCCGGTTTTGTGAAAAGGCATTTTTCTTCCAGTGGGCAGTGGCTAGACCCGGTTTTTCACTCTGTGCATGTGAAATTGCCTTTCGCCTACAACGTGTGCCTGATATTAGGCATCTGGGACCAACTATTTTGTCTCGAGATAACTTTCAATAACTCATGCGCTTTTTCGATCCATCAAAATACACCGGGAGGTATGGGCCATGGCCCAGGAGGTATGGGCCGGTGCCATGTTTCATATTCTTTTCTCGACAATGAGAATATACTCGTAGCTGGTAACTAGCTTGATCTATCTTAGAGCCCAGGAACCGCATAAGCGGCCAACAGCTTACTTCATGGAGGTCACTTGGGCCCATATGTATTTTGGTAAACTCAAGCATGCACCATGAAATTAGATCAATAATATTTTTCTGTTCGAATGAAATTTGAAGTTAAATTTTCGACCTTGCGCGACAAAAATAAAACTTGTTGACGGAGATATTCAATGAAATCAACATCTTTATTTATTTAGGATCAACGGGGGTGGGTGGCCCGAACCTCCCGGTTAGGACGCCAGAATGTGCGTAGCCTCTCAGCTCATAATCTTGCAAGAAAGCTTCAAATTGTCTATCCAGTCTTAATTTGCATGCTTTAAACTTTATGTTAGCGATGGTCTGACATCATAAAACGAGCCTGGTTCAAATTTATCACGAATTTTCTGTATGTACCGTATTTTACTCGAAGAGGGCAAAAACGCTTTATCACCGCTCATTGCCAAAGAAGACTGAGGAAGATTTTGAAAATCACGTGGGATGTAATCACTGAATGGCTGCTACCAGTTAACGCCGTCAAATGTGTAAAAATACGCAACACTTCTTCAAAACTGCGATGGCCCACATAGAGATCTTATATACATAGAGATGACATGCACTTAAAATCGTGGCGATTCAGTGGGTCTTTTTAAGCAACTTATTTTCAGTCAGTAGCGTGCCAATATGGCTGAGGCATTGTTAGTCTGAAGAAATTATTACGTAGCGAGCGAAGCAAGCGTAGTCTTTCGTAGATTAACGGAAATTTCTGAGTATGAGCGGCCGGCCGGCCGTGGTTACGCTTTTGCGAGGCTTATATCTCAGCAACCACTTGACCGATTTACATTTGATGATTTTTCTAGGGTAGCTTCATTCCTTCTACCAAGTATTGGACTATTCTCGATGCATGTGGGTGACCGCTTATGCACGTGCCACGTGCAAAACGAAGAGGTGTCAGTTTTGCAATTGTTGCAATATCTTGGTAACTACTTGGCCGATTGCGCTGAAAGTTGGTATGTAGATAGGCACCCACTAGGCAATGCATATCCATGTGCCACAGTTGGGGTGCTGCTGCACGTGCGCACGTGCAGGGGTCGATTCCAGATCTCGAGAACGGCTGAACCGATTGTGCTGAAATTTGGTACATGGTTAGGGACCAGTTGGTATGGTGCCGTGCAAAAGTCAGTTGTGACCCATTTTGCACGTGTGCACGTGCAGAGTGCCGCTTCCAGATCTCGAGAACGGCTAGGCCGATTGCGCTCAAATTCGGCACATCGCTAGGGACCGGTTAGTAGGGTGCAGTGCACAAGTTAGTTGGAGGTGTCCCTGGCAAATTCGCTTGTCCAAGGCCCACCCTCTCGCTCGCTCCGTTGGTCGCCCCAAAAGGCGTTTTACTGGTTAGAAATATTGCTGTTCTTTCCTGGCTGATTTCATTCCTGAGGTAAGCAATGAAATTTGTAGCATGATTTCATTTTGTGTTTTTATTGAATTCCTTAAAAGCTCGCCTAAAAACATTCTCTCTCATTCAGGCTCTCATCAACCCGGCAAGCGGTGGACCTCCCGGCCACCTTCCGCGCGGTGGGGGGGGGGGCATTTTTTGCCCCCCTCCCGTATCTCCGAAACTACTGGACGGATCTGTAACATTCAAACGATGTTCGATAGCCCTGTCAAATTTGTCGACGGAACTCCAATTTCATTGACCTCGGGCTCACCGATGACGTCACAGGTCAGGTCAAAGATAAAATGTTTCGCGTACGTTAAAAATAGGACGTACGTTGCCTAATATATGTTGTTATTAGAGGCCACTGATAATACCATGTCAGGTCACAGGTCAGGTCACCAAGGGTCAGCACATGAACCAAATTTACTATTTACTAGGGTTGTGCGATGCTTGTTTTATGGCCCCCCTGACATGGTCCCCCTCCCAAAAAAAGGTTACAGGTCTAAGATCATTTGGGTCAGGTTCATGGAATTTTCAGGGTAGGTTCCTTGAGATTTGGTCAAGTTTGGCGCTTTCGGTCAACCGTCGTGAAAACGGCTGTTCTGAACTTTTCTGAGCACCGTGCAAGCTCAAATATACATATGTTGCATGTTCCCATTCAATGATACATTAACCCTCGCCGGAACTATTGGTTTTCTACATACGCGCCGGCCGGGGGGGGGGGGGGGTGGTACGATTTCCCTCGCCGTTTCGCCCCGCCCCTGATGAAGCTAGAGCGTCGCGGAAAAAAACAAGCGTGTCCTCCGTTACAAGACGCAGGGACTGGAACCCGATTTTAAAGGTAGTGTGCCACCTTTGAAAGATTTCCCATTTTATTTTTCCTAGGATAAGAAGCTTCTGTTTTTACCTAATATCGCAAAAAAATCAAAAATGGGCCTGGAATAGTGCCTTTTTTTCGCCTAAAAGTTTATCGGTTTTTCGATATGTATAACAACTGTAGTGGTCTGACCTGCAAACAGGCGTCGGCAACAATCGCGAATGCGGCGCACATGTGACAATAAGCAAAGGTCATTATAGAGTTACGACGTACGGGAATGAGTTATCAGCTGTCTAATCGTAGACAACACAATGTCGAGCCTTAAACTGTAAGCCTGTAAGCTTTGGGCGCGGTCTACCGAACCACCTAACAGGCGTGTTCGAAACCGCAGGAGATGATGATGAACGGGTTTATCGAAACTTGATTGGATGAGCATATCGGTAATAGCGATTTCAGTGTGTGCATTTATTGTTCATAGTGGTGTGAAATGTGGTTGGGGTACGACCGACAACCCGTCGGGGCGAATTTCGAATTTGAAAGAGGTCATGTTACATAGTACTCGAATCGGCAGGTCTTCCTGAGTTTAGTGGTGGCTTTCCCGACTCGCTAACTCAATTTGATGGGGAGTTATTGATGAAAAACTCTAATGACCCAAGTATATAACTGCAATGAAAACCGTAAGCCTCATGCTAATAATTATATTCAAAATAGGGCCAAGAAAATAAGACATGTTGGCCAAACTGACAAACTGACTTTTGTCAAACCGTCTTACGGTTTTCATTGCAGTTATATATTGTGTAATCATGGAGCCTCAAAACCGCGCTTTCTTTAATCAATGACCCAAGTGACCATAAATGACGCCACGCAATGTCAACAATGCAAAAGTGAAGCATCGGACCTTGCAAGACGTGCAAGAAATCACGATTCCATGTGCTGGAGACAGCTTGAGATAGTTCTCGGCGCTAACATAGCAGTTTTCATTTTTCCCCATTGACTTATACCTAATGGTGAGGTCACGTGGCCGACCTGACCTCATGTGATTTTTAGGGAAAATCCGAGATATATGTACAAGTTGTGAGACCTCTGGATGATACTACATCCTGTAAGTTTCATCTCCCTGTGAAAGTTCCTCTGGCACTGACGGCGTTGCGAAGTTGTGACATCTGAGGACTGTGCAGAGGTTCACTTATGACGTCACAGGTCAGTGACCTGACCTGACCTGAAAATGCGGTTGGTGTCACAAGATGCGGCTTGGATCAAAGGTCAGGTATGCCAAGTTTCAGCTCTCCATCGCCTGCGTGTTCGGAGCTATCGTTAAAAACCCTATATGGGAGGCGGCACCCGCCCCCCCCCCCCGTCGGACGGCGAGGGTTAATGATACATGCAGTACCTGATACGAGCATAAGGTTAAAACATGCCTAATTTCATTTCAATAATAACGCTCGAAAGCGTCACAGCTAGACAAAAAAGAAAAACTGTACTTAAAAATAAGCGGATGTGAACACAATCTCCTTGACCGAATCCTTACAAAATGCAAGTCACGGGCCATGGCACCCCAGAAAACCTTGCTTAAAAAGACCCACTGAATCGCCACGAAATCAAGTGCTTTAACATAGGCGTGTCATCTCTATGTATATAAGATCTCTATGATGGCCCATACCTCCAGGGGGCCCATACCTCCCGGGTCTCCCCTACATAAAAGAACATACAGATGTTAATTAACACATAAATAATTATTCATACGCCGCAATCAATAAGTCCAAATTCCTTAGCTAAAAACAGAGCCCAGTAACATTCCAACAGCAGCTAAAGATGCCGCGACCTCATAGCATGACGGCAATAGCATCACGCGAAGGCCCAGTTTGGTCGCAGATAACACTCGTATTGGTGTCGCTACCTTGAGGACCTCTGTGTCTGTCTCGGTGAAATATTGTGATGGTGCCGGAGACATCCGCATTGAGCAGTGGTGCGGCGTAATTTATGAAATCCTATGAGTTGCCAAACACAGCGTGTTGTTCCATTTGTGAGTGGACGCCTACATTGTTTTCGTTTCTTGGGAATAAATAAATCATCCGTTTTGGCTCGCACCAAAAGTGAAAGGACTGCATACCTATACGAAATCATAATATAGCCTGACAATTTTTATTTGTTTGTGCTAGTTATAACCTTTCCCACTAACTGGGATGCTCAATCTCGCGTACAATTCACATAATTCGTTCTTTGTTTATTTAAGTATCGGGGCACGATAACTGTTAGGTCGATAAGTTTCGCTCAAGCAAATTATAAATCACTCGTTGCAGTCAAATATGCCTAAATGCTCGTATGTAGTTGGATTGGCTGTAAATTATTTCAATATTGACCAGTGCTGCAACTTTATCCCACGCCAAGGTCGATGTCCTTCGTAATTCTTGATTAAAAACGTCTCAATGCGGAAATTAATATTGAGCTCACCGACTGACCCCAATTAAGCTCACCGGATGTGATCGAGTGCCATTTTTAACTCCGTCTTTAGCTACCGTCGTCACAAATGCCCCAATCACGACAGAGCTCCCGAACCGTGCACGATCCTGTCCGGTCCGGTTATCGCTCCGACCCGCAGCCATCTGCCGGCTGTCCGACTCGGAACTGAACTAACCCGTATAGCTAGCTATAGATTCCGTTTTGAACGGCGAAATCACATGTTATTCGAATACGCCTGAACGCAGCGCTCTTCATGGGACTGGATTACGTTACCAAATGTCGAATTTTTCGTGATGTTAGACTCTGCTCCGTGTCAATCTCCCGGGACTCTTCGTGGTGTAAGACCCACGAAGTCTTTGCAGATTCCTGTCCTAATCTACTGGACCTTGCTCCGAGCTTCTAGCTCCTCGTGTTGTTGCACGATTTTTCGCCCCGTTTCGACTGCCGTTCCTCACCGTTCCGCCCCATTCCGACCCCGTTCCGCCCCGTTCCGACCCCGTTCCTACCACCGCTCCCACCCGACCGGCTGGCCCCCAGACCAGCTCTGTGTTGGCTTTGGAACCGGTTACCTCTAGCCCGTCTGTGGACGTCAATACAGGGTTTTATGTCGCAGTAGCGGGGCACTGGCGCCTCAACTCGAGCCCAACATCAGACTTTTCGTGTTCCTTGGCTGGCCCGGCTGCTTGTTGCAGCTGTTCACGATTTTCTTCATGGCTGATGAAAAGCGGCGTTATGCATCAAGATTAAAGGGCAATCTCAGTTAATTGCGTATGCATGTTCCATGACACTCCAAGCAGGTTGCAAATATAACGAGTCAGAAATATAGCGCAACAGGTTTTGCTAGTTTTCTTTTTGCTGCAACCTGCTTTGCTTTATCTGATACAATAAACCTAATCCCATTTTTACATTAAATGAAACACCATCAGCGTTTTCTCCTCCTATACATCCGGTGAAATTTCATAGGATTTCTGTCACGGAGGCCCTTGCTATATAAGGTTCTGGCAGGCAGCGATTTTCTACGAGCATCATCTGCCCGTCACGTTTCGTAGACGGAACGCCTATCTTACATAAAACCAACACATCGTGGCCCTGCATCGACATGAGCCGAGCTGCGGTTTTAGCGACGTCGAGGCACTGCAGCGCTCACGACTCGACATCGGATTTTCTCGGAGTCGACTGCTTATGATGCACTTTTCAGTGCATTATCGTGTGCACAAAAGTAATATCTCGCAGAGCATCCCAAACCTAGGCTTATCTGTTTGACATATACGAATCCTTCATGAAAATCGGAAACTATCGGATCAATGGAATGGTTGATAGGTGCACTGCGTTACTATTCGAAGTGCAGGCGTATTTGTATGGCTTTATCGCTTAATTATTTTTGTCGGATCAAGCGAATTATTTTGCTTGTCCTTATTAAATGCTCAGCTTCTGTAATTTTCCCAACAACAGCAAATAAACTAAACCGATGCGTTTACTTGGCTTTGGTGACTTAAATGTCAGTTATTTCAGCCAGTCCTTGCCTGCTCTGCATATGCAAATTTTATATTATGTCACGCATGATGTAATGTCTAGTCGCGGTGTCACGATACATAGGTATGTACACTACATACCTATGACATATTATGTTACATTATGTTATGGAGCTAACGCTCACTGGCTAGTATAGTCATTGCAGTGGCTTTGGGTTTCTCCCCATGACTCGATCTGATCCGCTGCGGTTTTTAATCACCTCCGCTCTACAGGTGGTAGCTGGGGCATTCCACGATAGATCGTACCACTTTTTTCCAATTTGACACCCTCATCTCTCGGATTTTAACGATAATTGGTCTAAGGGGTAATCAGGGGCTCTGAATCCTCCTGTGGAAATTTCAGGCTTATCACATGAGTAGTTTTTGAGTTATAGTGTATAACATGTTTTGGATCTTGCGTTGCAGCGCCAAGTTTGGCGGGCTGTAACTCTAAGACGGATAATCCAAATGCCAAATGTTATACGGCATTGAACTTGCATTGAAACAAAGAATAATATGCATTTTTGAAATTCTGAAATATAAACTATTTTTGATATATAACACCTCGAGCTTCCTTTCATTTGCATTTTTATGCCTTTGGGACCACATTTTTTTGAATTTTTATGTTCTTAAAAGCATTTTTGGATCATCTTTAAGTAGTATGCAAAAAATTAGGAAGGTGTTCTTTCTATAAATGTACTTATTTTGCGTTACCGTAATGGTCTCAAATTGTGATTTCGGGAAGAGAGCCTACAAATGGCGTAGTAAAGCTGCCTAGTGACATCACTGGTTACTGAAAGTTCAATTGAAGTCATTTGTGCCTGACTTATGCATTGTTGACCTTGCGTGACGTCATTCGTACGTCACTAGGGTCATAAGAGTTTTTCGTCAATAACTCTCGATCAAATTGAGCTAGAGAGACGGGAAAGCTACCAATGGACTCGGGAAGACCTTGCGAATCGAATGATGTGCAATATGATATCATTCACCCAGATTCGTGGCCTGACCCGACTGTTAACCATCTCTGTGGCGGCGCTGTTTGTCCAGCGCCGCGCTGGTTGGCTTTGCCGCGGACTCGGGCGGTCACGTGATGCCCGGGGGCTGGCTGCCGGCTGGGCCACCCGGTCGGGGAGCGGAGCCAAATACACGGCATTGTGCTGACCCGAGGTCAGCGACTTATGCTGACCTCACCAGAACAAACAGTATACCATTCGACGCGCCGGAGCTAGGCAAACACAAAGATGCTAAAATCGCGGCTCTGTGACCATTTGTTGCGAAGTTATTTACCAAAAACCGGACCCGTAATTTGGGTCACTTGCAATGACCTCAGGGTTCACCAATAAACCCGAGACCTTAAAATGTGGTATCATTCGATGCATCTTGTAACGGCGCACATTCTCGTTTTTTTTCCGCAAGGTTCTAGCTCCATTAGAGGCGAAACGGCGAGCTGGGGTCGTACCGACCCCCCGGAAACCCATTTTGTATGCATTAAAATGAGGAACTTAAAGAAAGAACACCTTTCTAATTTTTTGCATGTCGATTTTAAATGACCTGAAGTTTATTTTGAAGAAATAAAAATGGCAAAAATTTTGGTCCCAAGGGCCATTATAGACAATTTAAAAAAAAATATTACGACTTTTTCAATATGTAAAGCTTTTCTTTCCAATTTTAAAAAAGCTGTATTAATCTTTGATTCATCGTTAGTTCAAAGCTGTTTACCGTTTGTTGCTTGCCTAGCTCGTTTTTGAGTTATAGCTCGTAAAACTCACCCTTACAATCTGAAGTTTAGAAAATATTTTGCAATATAACTCAAAAAATTTTCATCTGAGAAGTCTGATATTTTGGCAGGTGTTTTTGGAGCCTATGATTACCCCTAGTACCAATTTTCATTCAAATCTGAGGGTTTAGGGTGACGGGCCTGGTACGATCTATCGTGGAATGCCCCAGCTGGTAGGGTAGCCAAATGTTGACATCACGAGCCCTCCCCGGCTGTGCCCTGACGTCATCGCTTACCCCAGGTGTTGACGTGACGTCACTGTCTTCCCCAGGTGCACGAGGATGTGCTGGCGCAGCTGGCGCCCTCCGGTGACCCGTGGTTGTACGGGAGGCACTCGCAGCGCTGGCGAATGAGGCCGACTCTGGGCGCCACCGCCGACAGCAGCGCCCCTAGCGGCGGCTCCAACAGCACCCTGAGCTCTGAGTCCAGCGTAGGAGCGGCTGTGGCGCAGGAGCCGCGCCGCAGCAGTCGAGATAGGATTCAGGAGTCCGCCGCCGCCTTCCTTCGACGCGTCGAGAGCATGCGAGCTCGCCGACGGAGGAGGAAGACGGATCCACCCGGAGGTGACAGCCACCGCCACCTAGGTGGTTCGAAGGGCGACGGGTACGCCATCTCGAACATAGAGGCGCCCCTGTCGCTGGAGCGACTGGGCGGACAGGAGGAGGCGGAGCCGGCGGAGCCGTCCCCGCTCAGCCGCTGGCTCCGTGGAGGCAGCGTGCGGCTCGGCCGACGGACAACGGCCAGCTGGAGACCGAGCAGCCTCAACATGGGCCAGGAGAGCGGCGCCTACAGAAAGAAAGTACAAAGTACGTGCCTCAGATGCTGATGTCCGCTGGTCTAAGCACATTCCGAGCTATTTAAACTGTCGCCCGTCCGCCGTTTCCATCGTCAGGACAATCGAATCCTTCTCCTCCACGCCGCAACCCCCACTCCGGGCTGAACAGGCAACTTCAACTCATGCGGGCTGCTCCCTTGGAACGGCACCGCTGCTCCCGAGGGAGCGCACCCGTAGCCGGGTGCAGAGAGTGCTTGGGGGGGGGGGGGGGTCTGGTCGGATGGACTCAGCTCAGCCCGGCGACTCACTAGGGTGCCTGACCAGACCACTCCCCCTAATTCCTATCATCCTCCCGGCTCTGCAGTTGTCTCATTGGACCGAAAGAGCCTAACCCAACAAAACAAACAAACAAATTTAAGCTGTCAAGTAGGCTAGACGTTTCTCGTATATAATTCAACACCTACTTTTCGTTTAATTTCAGACAAGTTGAAGAAAAGGAAAGAGCTACGCGAAGCAGCCCTTCCACCACTGCACAAGTCCGCGTCATGTACGCCGCAGTCCGGTGCTCCTGCGCCACTCATCGTCTACAACCGCAGCTACGTGGACAATACAGAGGAAGAGGAGGAGGACGTTTCACCGTCCAGCGTCCGCGAGAACCGGGCCAATTCGAGTGAGTTGACGCCTCACGGAGTGGTCCCTGGTGGTGCCAGCTTTGTCGCGAACATTTCAGCGCCTGAATAATTTATAACGTCGCTGTTACGTAAATGTAGGACAGCAATCCAGTGAAGGCCTTGTTTCATTTAGCTAGCATCCAGCAATTAAATTAATAAGCTTGCAATGTACTATACTGCGTCAGAACCTTACAGGTCTTGCAATCTACAGCTTTGCAATGGACTAATATTACATCACACACTGACATTAAGCATGGTATGCTTATATCGTCAACAAGCAAGCCAGACACCCGCCTTCTACGATATAAAGTATTACAACGGCTCGGTTCTTTCCAGGCCCGATGATATCCGGACTGGCTCAGTGGAGGAACCGATCCAACAGCTGCTCCAACACCCTGGACCACGGCTCCGAGTGTTCGCTGGCGTCCTCGACCGGGGCGACGTCGCCCGACCAGGCGGACGGCAGGCAGCGCAGGTACGGCACAGAAACACACCCACAGCCGGTCGGAAAATGGGGTTCGTGGCTCTCAGGTATAGGCATACAGACACCCTATCAGGGTCGAGGAATAGGAGCTGATTACACTTTGACAATAGCCGGGCGAATCGAGCTCGGAGTTGTGGCTATGATCGTATGGTGGCCGCGTATTTTTGCACCAATATGGACTTAGGCACGTTAGAGGGAGATGACAGGCAGTCGAAGTGTTGTTCTGAGTATGATTGTCGTTTATTGACAAACTGGCACCATATTACTTCGTGTAGCTATGATCAATGACCTATTAACCCTCGCCCTGGCAGGGGGGGGGGGGGTCGATGCGACCCCCCCCCCTAAGGTTTTTCGAAGATAGCGTAAAAACGGCGGCGCGCAGCGCCGCCAAATTTGGCACAGCCTATGGAGCAACCTTTTTACATATGACCTGAAAATTTCAGGTCCGGGTGACCTTAGGTCAGGTCACCAGGTCAGAAAAACCGGTACAAGGTCATGGTCAAATTTCAAATTTATTTTTGCACCTGTCCAACTCACAGTTTTGCACTGATTTCCTTCAAACTTTCAGGATGTGCTAAGTTCACCGAGTTGTATAACATATAGTTCGGGTTTTTTGAGGTCACTGACCTGAGGTCAGTTAGAGGTCATTACGTCGTAATGTTAAGCCTATGGGAAAATACTAAATTCGGAAAATACTGGAGATATCCGCTTCGTTCTATCACTTTTGTGCTTTGAAACCACAGTACTCAACAGCAGGTCACTTGGTGCTTCTTTGTTTGGTGTACTTATCCATGGGTCAGGTCAAATGAGGTCAACTGAGGTCAAATGACGTTTTTGCCAATAACTTGGCACATAATGACGCTAGAGCTTAAAAAATGGTACCATTGTGTTCCTGGTGATCAGCCGAATCGAATGATATGCGATATGATGCAATTGGGTTAACTTTAACTTAATTTATTAATTTAACTTTACTTAAAATTTAAGAAAAACTTTAAGTATACTTAAGCAAGCTAAAAAATATATCATTCGACGCGCCTTGACGTGCTGAGTTCACTGGTGCTTTTCTTTTTGCACTATCTTAATTAGATCAAAAGTTATAAGCGAAAAACGTTTGACCTGTTTTTAGCGAAATTTTTACATTGATACCCCCCCAAAACCCCCCTAAATATTAACCTAGAGCAACAAAATTTGCACAGGGGCGAGAACTCCAGGGGGCCCACCTACCTACCGAATTTGGTGTTTCTAGGTGCCATAGGAGCCAATCGCGAGGGGGGTCGCATCGACCCCCCCCCCCTGCCAGGCCGTGTTATGAAAAATGCCCTGCCAGGGCGAGGGTTAAAATGCTCCTATTTAGATGTATTTATCAAATAGGCCATAGTGATATTACAACCCTTTCGTGTTATGCATCTATACATTATTTCAGGCATGTTTGTGAACTGAGGGCTGGCGACTCGCCTTCTCCAGAGCAGGAAAATTTATTGCACTCAGGGGAAGCGTTATGAACATTACTGTAACCCGAATATGTCCCACGCTGATGATATAAGAAGCATACTTTTCCCCTGCAAAACAACTTTGTTAACGAAATATATCGATTGGAGTGACAATCTCTTTGAGTATTTTTTAGTTTTTCTTCTTTCCTTTGTCGACAGTCGAATAAAATGCTGAAAAGAGAAGGAGTACATGGCACCATGATCAAAAGACATCAGCCTTTTGTAGCAAATGGCTATTACTGAGTGGCGGCTGTATGTCTTGGCCAGGGTCGCTTTTGTCCAGTGTCTGGCCCGAGCCGCCTGTTGGACCATCCAATCGATGTGTCGCTGTCGCGCTGTCCGTTCTGGTCGGGCGCACTGCCATTTCGCCGCCGCGGGCCGACCCGATGGAATTTAACACCGCCGCCGTCTGCTCCGCTCGGCCGAGAAACATTTCCCAGTCTGGATTAGCGTAAATCATATAAATGGCCGGTGGCGCGACCCCCTAAGGCGGCTGAAATCCTGCACTGCGGCCGGTGCTAGAGCCTCCCAGCATTAACACCGGTGTAAATAATTGCCGAGTTGACATTTGCAGTGGCTGGGAGTGTCGCGTGGTCGATTCGGCCATCTCTGAATGCCATCGAGCCGCCGCGCCGGTCTGTATTTCTGGTCAGTGGAATTTATTGCGACATTGGCACACGGGCCCCGAGCCGCAGTTCGTCTCTCACGGCTCAGCGGCCAGCGCTAAAACTGGCGGCCGTCGGTCCCCAGGCAATCTTCGTCTCCATGTGCCGTTCGATCTAGTCAACCGTGCTGTCAGGCCCAGCCACCTCAGAGTACCAGGCCCTTCTTGGTATTTTCATCCAGGACACCTCTCGACACGCAAGTTTTTTCTAGTTATATAAATTCTCATCCACTTGAGCATCGGCGAAGCTTACCTGCACGAGTTCGCCAAAGCCAACTGATGGCGCCTCCCCGGACAGTGTTTATGTAACCTCTGTGCCTCCGTCCGTCTGACCTTCTGCGGCTGACCTCATCCCCCGTTTGGTGCTCAGGTCGAGCGTGGTGCGGTGGCACAGTTTCCGGAGGGAGAGCGCGGCTGGCTCGGCTCCTCTGCCGCCCACGGACGGAGGAGACACCCCCGTCTCCCAGCTGACGACCGGTCAGATCCAGTCTCTGCGCAACCACGCCCTGCTCAGGTGAGACGGAGACAAGGGAGACACGAGGAGACAAGGGAAGACACGGGGAGACGGGTGGGGAGATAGGGGAGACAGGAGAAACGGATGGGAAAACGAGGGAGACGGGACGGAGACGGGTCGGAGACGGGATGGAGACGTGACGGAGACGGGACGGAGACGGGACGGAGACGGGACGGAGATGGGACGGAGACGGGACGGAGACTGGATGGAGACGGGACGGAGACGGGACGAACTGAGATGGTTAGAGGTGAAGAGCGAAGATGACGACGGATGGGAACCGGTGGTACAGAGACGTTCGAAGCCGACTGAATAAATTAAATCATTTATTTACGATACAATCCAGTAAAGATAGTGTGGGTCGAACCTATCAATAGCTTGCCGATGCTTAATATTCTGCAGCGCTTCAATCAGCAATTGGCTGGCCGGATGTAAGATATTTCGCTGTGAGGCACAAATCAAATTTCAAATGGCTACGGATTGAAACTTCGTTTTCATTTGCTCAGTCTGTTTTGCTGCAAAAGCTCAACGTCGGACAATTCTGAACATTCAGTATGATATTTGTGTTTTTGCCGTTTGCATAATCAAATAGGTCGACAGCATTAATTATTCTGAAGAGCACCCTGGCTACCGTTTGAGTGCCTCCAGCTCTTGCTATCTCGACAACAAAGCTCTGCATATAAATGATGAGAGCTCATCTCAGCTAACGGGGCTTAGGCTTCACTCGACGTCAAGTATTATTACTTTTCCGAAGTTTCGCTGTCCGTAACTCCCGGCTTCTAGTGCTAACGCTTGCTTCCAGTCTCCATCACCTACAAAGCGCTGACAGTCTCTCACCCTCCGTTCAGAATCACGACAGCCGTGCAGCGCTACTGCCCGTCCAAGTCTGCCGGCTGGGGCTGGGAGCTGCCCAAGCTGATGCGACGGCGGCGCGCCGACCCCGACTACCGCTCCCGGCGAGTGTTCGGAGTGCCTCTGACAGTGGTGGCACAGAGGGGCGCCGGACCGCTACCCGCTCCCGTCGTACAGGCGCTCGAGATGCTCCGCAGAACGGCCCTAGAGCAGGTGAGGACTGTGGAATGGAGGATGACGCTGAAGGCTGCTAAATGCTGGCGAGCGTTAGTAAACGCTGGTAAAAGTTGCAAAATGCCGTTGAACCCTGGTGAACTTCGGTGAACGCCGGTAAACGCTAGCCAACAATGGCGAACGATGGTGGACGTTCGTATTATCAGTCCCTCTATCATTCCCTGCCAGCTTTTTCTTTCGTGCCATTCTCGCTCGTTTTTTTTCTGTCCTCCATCACCTGTGATTGGCTCCTCATTTTCTTGTGTCGCCGCCATCTGCCGCCCGCAATTATGGCACAATGTCGCTGATTCTCGTCCTCTGTCTCCGCTGCCGCCCACTGCCGCCCACTGCCGCCCAATCAACCACCGAATGTCGCTCTTTGTCGCCCATCGGCGCCCCGTATCCCTTCCTCCCACCACAACTATTGAACCCTGCGCCGACGGTGGATACTGGCCCCGTCCGTCCGGCCCGGCTGTTTGCCGACCAAATATCGTGTTACCGAACCGCAATAGAGCGTGAGAAAGACAAACATCGATGTCGACGCAAGGCACAATTAAACGCACACACTTGCAGACGATATCGACGAGGAGTGCCTTTATGGGTGAAGAATGGGCCTCGGGAGACCATTGGTGGGTGACATTTCCAGCATTTACCACGGACCGTTTCCGCTCTGGTTTTCAGGTGGGCCTGTTTCGTAAGTCTGGCGTTCGCTCGCGAATCCAGCAGCTGAGGCTGATATGCGAGGCGGCCGGAGACGAGGAGCAGGTCACGTTCGACGGGTTCAGCGCGTTCGACGTGGCCGACCTGGTCAAACAGTACCTCAGAGAGCTGCCGGAGGTGCTGCTCACATCGCGAGTCTCACAGATGCTCATCACCATCTACCAATGTAAGAATGAAAGTTGGTTGAGAACGTAGTTGTTTTAACAATATAATTTTGTGGGATGTATTTTATACCCTTCGAACTAAAAACCTGGCGCCGTCTTATGCTAAAATCGTCATGTCTGAAAGGTCAGGTGTGACTCCATATTTGCTTAGCTATTGTATGACCACTCTGTCAGCTTTTATTAGTTGCGACGACGCCATAAACTCCTAAATCTGCTTTCTACATCACCATTAGACGTCATAACGCCGGATTTTATTATACCTTTATGGCGAATGCATTTCCTAATCAGTTCATGTCATTTTTGTGAAATAGCTTGTAAGAACTATCGGCTTACCTCCTTACAATGTTCAACTAAATTATAAATATTTACTCGCTATCTGTTTAACCAATGTATGGCTTCTGTCCCTCAGATGTTCCGGCCGAGCTGCGTTTGGACCTGGTCCGGTGCGCACTGCTTCTTCTACCGGACGAATCTCGCCTGGCCCTCCAAACCCTGCTCACCTTCCTGGGCGAGGTAGCAGCCGCCTCCGAAGCCAACCAGATGACGGCGCACAACCTGGCCGTGTGTCTGGCTCCCTCCGTGCTGGCGGTCACATCCAAACGTTCCTCGTCTGCCTCGCCCCGCCGCACGCGCCGGGCCGGCCTGCCCGCTCAGAGGGAGCTCGATGAGAACCGCGCAGCTCACGAGTGTCTGGCAGAGTTGATCAGACAGGTGAGTGGACGAGAGCTCCGGTCGCAGCGGACGCTTTGATCGCTGATCTGAGCGGTGGTCGCTGATTATGTTCCGGAACGATGAGCCGTTAGATGTTCTGGTGTTTGTAGCTTGATATTGGATTAGCTGAGGGCGTTGGAGCGATGAATATTGGTCGAGATCAAGCTTACTGATCTTACTAAAAGAGGCTTCTTTTAAAAGATGAAGGGCTCTGGGCCTAACCATCGTAAAAATAGTTTGCTTTATTTTTCACATCGGTTTTCCCTGTAATTCCACTCATTCGCCGAGCGGCTTACACGGGGCTTTTCTACATTTGCTTTATGACTGTCCCACGCTTTTCATCATCATTTAGCTTTTCTATTGTCATCCGTCCGCCTCATGACCTTTGTTTTGATCTCCGTCTGACATTTCATTTCCTGATGGGCTCACATGTGTATTCTTACTACTGGGTCATATTCCATGTGACGTTCGATTTCTATCATCGTAGCTATTTCTGCCACTAAAATCCTCTGTCTTCCATCTGATATCTTACCCCAGTGTGCCTCCGTCTTCTGACCGATACTGTCTTTTCATCTGACCGACCCGCCTCTCCTCCGCAGGGTGATGCTCTGTTCCGGCTGCCGGCCGCACTGCTCTCCCGGTGTCGGTTCTCCTACCTGGACGTGTCCCAGCCCGTGGCTCTCTCCTCACTGGGAACGGAGGAGCAGCCGGGCTCGTGGCGCGCCTACACCGACTCCTGCTGCACGGCACTGGTCAGGGAGGCCCGTGACAAGCCGCGGGGGTGGGTGACCGTGCCCTGCGTACCGGCCGGTGCGAGCTGTCCGTCTACCCCCACCACTCCCTCTACCAACGGAGGGTCAGCGTTCTCCGTCTTCTCTGGGTCTCCGAGCTCCTCGCCGCTGCCGCCGGCTACCACCGCGGACGTGGAGCTGGCCTATCGCAAAGTCGGCGACGGACACCGGCTGCGCCTGTGGAGGGCAGCAGTTGAGGTGGAGGCACCTCCGTCCGAGGCGCTCCAGAGGATCCTCCGTCAGCGGCACGCGTTCAACATGCGCGTGGTCAAGTGGCGGGTCGTGGAGCGGCTCGCTGAAGACGCTGAGGTGTACCAGTATGCTGTATCGGCCCCAGCGCCCCTGCCAGCCACAGAGTTCTGCGTCCTGAGGGCGTGGCGAACCGACCTGGCGCGCGGCGCGTGCGCGCTCGTCGAGACGTCCATCGAACACCCCGGTGAGTGACCGAAGGATTGTTTTCAGATGTCGGCGATATCGCGCCGTTTCGAGTGTTTACCTCCCGGGTCGGTGCCGTCGCGCCGGGTGGGCCCGTGTTGGCCGTCTGACGCGGTTAGCTCGGTGTCAAGTGACGCTGTCGGCCCACTCGAGCCGAGCCGCCGAGTGGAGCGACGCTGTCGTGACCAGGCCCGCTTCACGGTCGGCCCTATCGACCGGCCGGCGGTGGCGGCGGCTGGCGCAGCTCGGCACAGCTCTCCGCTGGCGACCCCGTCACCGCCGCGAGCCGCCCTAAACCCGCCGCCGAGCCATGCGGGCCGACCGGCCAAAGCCGATATAAATTGTGCCGTCTCGCCCAGGAAACGTTTGCCGTTTGGCTGTTATATAAGCCCCAACGTTGATGCAATTTGGGCTAAGCTCTCGCCAACTTTCCGTCTCCCTTTGTAATTTAATACGTACCTAGCCTGAATACGAATCCCGCCAAGATATAACCATCACACAGTGACATTTAACTACCATGTAACAGTTACGATCACACCACCTCAGATCCGGTATTTCTCTCTCGGAACTTGTCGCTGGCAATTTCCGGTCGGAAGTCGAGCCCGCTCGGCCCAGCTGTCAGTCCTACTGGCTTGTTACGAGTCCAAGCGAGCTAATGGTACCAGTCAGACTGGCTGCTCGCTGGTGACAACCAGATTAGTCCCATGCGGACGCAGACATCTCATTTAGTTTGCGCGACAGCTGTGTAACCGAGCCCGCTGTAATCTCGCTGGTCGAATGTGTGGTGCCATTGTGGAACAATGTTGACGGTCGGGGTCTGGCTCAGTTGCATTGGACTGTGATTGTCATGGAGTAAATTATACAGCGTGTTTGTTCCAGCGACAGACAAATGCCAATTAGTTCTGCCATATGGCTTGGATATGTTTGGTTTGCGGGCAATCTCGCTTGCATCTAGAATAAGCCACTTGGATGTTGACTGTTGTGCTTCCCATTTCAACTGTTGAACCGAATAGTCGCATGCGTGTTTGAGCGGAATAATCCGGCTGTGTCGCCGCGTCGTCTCTGATGTGGCCTCAGCCTGAACGTCCCGTTTCTCCGTTCCAGAGTCGCCAGCGGGCAGCGGCGCACGGCGCGGCGTCGTGCTCGCCTCGCGCTACCTGGTCGAGCCCTGCGGCTCCGGCAGGTCAAAGGTCACCCACTTCTCGCGAGTCGAACAGAGGTGCGTCGCCCCGCCCCCACGCGCTAACCAATCGTCCCAACAGGCCTCTCGACCGCCCACGTAAAGTGGCTCGGCCGGCGCCACCGACCCAAATCGGCGCCTAAGCGTTCCCGGGCGTGCTGCGGCGCCGCTCGTCAGACTGCAAATGACCGGGGGAACGAGTGCGGTGCTGATTTACGGCAGCCTCCCCGGCGGCGCCGACCATGTGAATTGCAAAGTGTTTCTATTGATGGCGCCGTCCGGGGCCGAGTCAGAGGCCATCCCGGCTGCTCGGGTTCATCATGGAAAGGCTGGCCGTCCACTAGCCATTCATGGGCCAGGCGGTGATGGGGGATTTGCATGCAGCGGGTGCGAGCCATCCGGCTGCCGCCGCCCAATGCTCGTGAATCGCTCTGATGTGTATGCATGAGCGAGCCGCCCAACACAATGGTCAATAGGCGTCTGTTTGAGATTACAGCTGATAGAGGTGATTGGGTGGGATGTCCGCATATTGCTGACTCCAACTGACCGATTTTGTTCTCGTTTTCAGGGGTCTTTCTGTTGACTGGTACAGCCGGGTCTACGGCCACGAGTGTGCCCGCGAGCTGGCCGCGCTGCGTCAGTCCTTCTGTCACGTGACTGAGGGCCCCGAGAGCCGGGTTTGAGCCATCCGCCCCATTAGTCAGTCACATGACTCAACACCGCCGCCGACTCTCTAACGCAGTCTTGTCACGTGAGGGTCAACCAAAGCCGCGCACGCCCAATGTCACCCGTCACGTGACCAGCAAACCTGAACAGAAGCATTGTGGACAAATCTGGGAGTCGGTCCGCGGGCTGCGTGGTTCCCTGAGCACGTATCTGCTCGCCGATCAGCGGTTATCAGCGCTACTGTCCAGACAGGGCGTGGGGTGAATCCCGGCGCTGGTGGACGCAGCGCGCTGCGCCGGAGGACAGAGCACGGAGTGACCGTGCCGGACAGAGCAGCGGAGCAGTGGCATGCCCTGCCGCTCGCCGAGGTCCCTGGAGAAGGTGATCGGTCATTGGCGAGGCGCTAACCTTCCTGGACTCGCCGTATTGGTGTAATGATGTGTGTTAACGATGTGTTTGCTGCATCCGCGGGGTAGTGGAAAAGGCTCCTGTAACATCTAGTGGATAGAGCTTTGTAATATGTGTAGATGCCTGGTAGATTTGCTCTGTGACATTTTGATGTTTTGTTCTCTAGACTATTGTGCTCAGAAGAATTTGTGTCTTGACCAGTCGCTTTCCATCGGAATTGCATTGGATTTGGGTACCAAAGCAAGAATGGTACCTTACCAAATAAACGTGTCTGTACCAGACCTTTATGTGTATAAATATTTGATGTAGTTTTTGTCCACTGCGTGGACAGAGGGTTTCTGTTCGTTGCTTAATTATCTATTTGTTCGAATTTCACTATGCCGTGATATGTCGTGCCCTTTGCGTCTCTGTATTTACAACATTGCGTAGATATTTGTAATAGTTTCTGTGGTTCTCCTGTATGAATGTCGTGACATGGAGCACGCATAATTATCGCATCCACCCGGTGCGTGTGGAAGCATATGGCTCCGTTCTCCCATAATCGATGCCATCGAGCCGGTAATGTGCCGTCTGGACCGAAGGCCGCGCTGCTTGAGCTGCGCTATGCGTCAGCCGGTAGATTAAGACGAATGGCCCTCAGCTGGCACGGCAAAGATCAGCCTAATGCCGTCTCCTTGTCCAGAGCCCTGGGGATCGGCGTCTTTCGGCGGCTCCACAGACTGGCTGAGCTCGGTGCCGGCTGGCGTGGGATGATGGAGACGCGGTAGTTTAATTGTGTTTACGCAGAAGATAATCTACTTTTGCGCACATTTAGAGCTTGAATGTCATACGTGTTGAAGGCGAGATGGGTCGAGATGACATTGAATATCTGTATAATGAATTATTTCTGAGGCAATGTGTTATTGGTATGTGAAACAAGGAATGCCATTAGCTGCAGCTAAGATTTAACTGCTGTTGAAATAACCTAACTGAAAGATACAACAGCAATGCAGTCCCTGGGGCTGCTCTGTCACTTTTCGGCTGCATTCCTGTCTGACATATTTATGCAGCTCTGGCGCATTGTTATTTATGTATATTGTATAGCGGTAATGATACTGAAACTGTTTCCTGTGATGTTCATATAATATATGGGGTGCGATATAGATCGAACCGTTACCTGAAGCATACACAATTTCAACGCTTTTATTCTGTCGCCGCTAGACGCACCTATGTCCCTGACTTATATCCACTCAACCTTTTCCTTTTAAAGCTAAGTGCCTCTTTCTGTTCCGTGAAGTTGCATGCGATGGCAAAGTACCAGAGTGTTCAAACAAGTTGAGTGTTAAGAAACGTTTATGGTGTCGGTTCACGACGCTGCACGACACTAAAATGACAGAGGTGTTTGTCACCAGTGTTGTGTGTCGCCTTCCGTCTGATGTTTTATGAATTCCACTAAGGGACGACACTGAATAAAAATACCCGACATCGGGGTGAAGATAGCGGAGTCCAGAGTTTCAAGCTCATCATTTTTATCAGTCGCTATGGAATAGGAAGGAACTAAGGAGCTAGAAACCAAAAGAAGATAAGAGATGTGTTGCCCGTATATTTGAAAACGCCAAATACGCCACAAACAATATAATCTGCTGGTCTTGTCTTGTAAGAGAGCAAATATGCAGCACCTAACGACTGTAGTCGATACCTATCAGACGATCACAGGAACCGTAGTGTTCAAAATGCACAATGAAAACTGGTTTCAATCAAAGACTTCTCGTCTTACCGAATGCCACGAGTAAAATATGTAACCTTTTCTGTCGCACCCTAATGGGCCACTTTAAAACTAGCGAGTATGCATAACTATGTCTAAGAGGCGCCACTCATCGAGAATATATCACACATCTGATATGTTTAACTGTACTATAGCGACAGCATGGCTATGAGAGACTGTAGCATGCTACAGTTCGCTGGCCCAGAGACCGCTAACGTTAGCTGATATGCTCGAAATGATATGTCGCGTTTCACACACAACACGAGAGTCAGCCCGCACTCTAGCGCACTCGGCTGGCACGGGCTGACGCTTTCTGACACTGTCCTTCGAGACTTTACACAGCTCGCAGCTCGCGACGCAGACAATCCTTCACGAATCTCTTCATCGCCGAGGTCGGGAGCGTGAAACAGAATCGACGAATCTACGAGAGATCGTTCCAGACTTGTGTTGAAAAGTCTGCTATTGACTATTAGTCTATTTTAGTGTTGCTATATTCGTCGATACTGTTCCAGGCATCCGAGCCCCGTTTTCAGTGGGTGTGGGCGTTGCTGTTGCGTGGCAGCCAGGTGTACCGACCAACTCTGTTCATTAGCGCTGTAGCGCTAGCTGCGAGGGACCGACAGTTACGAGGGGGTCGGCAGGTCACAGAATTCAACTCGCGTGACGCCGTCACTCCGAAAAATGGTCAACAAATCTGAAAGCAGGGTAAGCGGGACCAACTTCGCCTATTGATCACAAAGGAAACTTGGCTATAAATGAGCTCAATGGCTCCGAACTTAGCAAGCTGCAAGCGGTTTGAGCCTCACCACACCTCTGGTTGTTGACGACTCCCCGGGAGTCAAGAGCCACCCGATGGGTAGTTGTAGCGGCGATATCCTCGGGGACAGGTCGGCCCGGTCGGACGCCCAGCGCTGGGCCGTCCGGAGACGTGACCCGGTCAGGGTCAGGCAGAGGTCACGTCTCGGTTCAGGGGGACGGGCCGGCCGGCCGCCACTGCCGCGCTCGAATCGGGGGGGCATCAACAACAACGACAGACGCCGGTCGGCTGAACGACGAGGATCACCAAACTCGGACGTCACGGAGAACCGGCCGCTCTCCGACCGTCTAGCGGAATGGGCAGACGGCGGCGGCCGCTCAACTTGAGCCGGATATTGGGCAGCGTTTACGACAGTTTGGCCATTGGCGGTGATCTGCTGGCATCGTCGACAGCCTCGGCCGAGCCGGCCGGCGTCCGGCCAGATGGGCGCGCTCAGGGGTCAGAGGTCAGCCAGAGGTCACCGGCCGGCCGGGAGGGGCGCGGCAGGGTCACAGTGGGGCTTGACCCCGCCGCCAGCCCCCGGCCGGCCGGCCGACAAACGCTCATTGGGTGACACTAGGGACCAATCGGTGTGCAGCAAGATGCCCTGGACGTTCGCTATCTTCATTTGGTTTGGGGCTCGTTTGGGTATTCACGTGACTTTTGTCATTCATTTGACTGTCTCTGAGGAAGTACGCTCGTCCCTTCTGACATAGTGTTTCTCAAACTGAGTCCAGACTCCGCCAATTTAAATGTTTTAGCATAATTTGCACACCGTCCATGGCATCTTCCAGCACACCACTGGCTCCAACTAACTGAATTTTAACCAAAATCAAGCCTCACAGCACAGAGAGCCAGGTGACACTAGATTAACTAAGTTGCGGCCGGGTCGGATTGGTTCTTGTCGGATCTAACCAGCCGCGAGGGTCCTTTAACCCCGGCGGTGCTCCCTGATCGGACGTCTCTACTGACTGTTGGCCGCGAGGGACGCCATCAGCGGCAGGCGGATGACGCCGGCGTCATTGTCCGTCAGCTGGATGACGGTGTCGTCCGGCGCGGCGCGGTTCTTAGAGCCGGGCTCGGGGAAGAGCCAGCGACCCACCTCCTTCAGCTGTTCCACAGCAGCTGCAGACACGCACACAAACGGGGAGAGGTCTGTCAGCTGGGTACGCAGCGGTGGGCGAGTGAAAGGTGAGGAAGCTTAGGAGTGCCTTTAACCACATAGGAAGCAGCGGTGATAACGTCGTACATAAATGGGCGGATGGGTTCTTAAGTGTTCAATAAACAATAATAAACAATAAACAATAATAAATGATGTGTGATGACGAGTCTGCATACCCTTTGCAGCTCTAGGAATTTATACTGCTTACCTGCTGATGGTTATTTTCGAGTGAAATATGGCTTGCTATATTTTGTGATAAGCGTATGATGGCGCTGGTATGTAGTTGCAGTAAATAATTATTTCATTTTAAACCATTTAAGGTATTAATCAAAACAGATAAGCGACACTTATCAAAAACTAAATAGCAATAAACTAATGGCACTAAAAGATCTCGTTATAAAGGACCTGAAGTTATTCAGCCAACAAACAATAAAAAGGTTTGTATTACACCACAATGCTGTTTTCTCCGCGGAGTACATAAATGTGACGAATGAAAGTGACACAAAGCTAACAAACAAAGCTAGCCACACTTGGTCTAAACATTAACACAACTTCAAATCGACACGAGATACAAGCCTTCCTTATTTATTCGTATGATCTCAACGAATGGGTTCGACTTTACCAACATAAGCACAAGCCAACTACTGCAAACTATCGAGATAAAAACGGATGCAAAACATTGCAAATCGGAAACAAAACAAAAAATATCCTTTCACTGCTGAACGTCGGTAAATTATCAACTACAGGTAGAGGTACAACAGACAGGCACACGTCAGACAAGGCGTGAGCCGGGCGCCCTACCTCTGGGTCCGTCGGCCTCCCTCTCCTCCTCCCCCTCGAACAGCCAGGGGAACCAGCGAACCGGCGTAGTCAGCAGGTGGGCCCAGTCGTGGTCGAACGAGGCGTAACACGAGGCCAGCACACCGTCCACCACGATCGTCCCCTCAGCGGTCAGCGGCACGAACGCTCCTGTGATCGTGGGGCAACAGGGGTCACAAAATTTGCTTTAAAAAATATATATCATAGCATAGACCTCTGTACAACCTCTGTAGTCTGCAATTTCCCACGTATCACTCGGCGCAGCTGCCGATTGTCGATAAAAGTCATACTGTGCCGCAGTACGTTGGGATATTGCGGTACAGTCTACCTATCAAATTGAAACAGACATTCCGTTGAAAAGCAGACATACATGACCAATAAACGTGTTCAGTGTTTGTGTGTGGAAAAGAGAGAGAGAGAGAGAGAGAGAGAGAGAGAGAGAGAGAGAGAGAGAGAGAGAGAGAGAGAGAGAGAGAGGAGAGAGCGATATAGGGAGGGAGGGAGGGAGGGAGGGAGGGAGATATCTTCTGCTGGGAATATGCCATTTACAAACAATTTTTGTTCCTTAAATATGGATATTTAATTAAATGAACAATGGAAAAAAGTGTAAAAGTTACCTACAGTTAGGCCGTGAACACGCTTTTCAGAGGCATGGCGATATAAAACGTTTTAGACCCAACAATGTTGGCAAAAGGTCACAGAATGTATAACACCACTTTGGATCCACTAGCGTCTTGTAAGTGGGCACTAGGCATTTCCTTGAAATGAATGCAATTATGCCTAGGTTAGGTGCGTACCATATGCTACACATACCACAAGCCCACTCAAACCCACTCCACTCAAAGCCTGGAAAACGTCAGGAAGCGTTAACTCCCCTGTTCCCACTAGGCAGGCCCCAAGACTCCATGACAGATCTACTTTCCTAAAGAATGCATCAAGGGTCGCACGGTCTCGTTTTATTTTTTGCTGCAATGTTTTTTTACAGCTCTGCCGTCGCTGCCAATAAAAGCTAATAGGACACTCGCTAATAGGATGCTATCCAGTCGGGTGATTGGGCATCAGACAGCACTCGCTTGATTGTCAGCTCAGTAGCTTTTGCTCGGCTACTTTTTGCCGCCAGTTTCTGGTATCCCCACTGCAGGGTGGCCGCGGCACGTAAATAATTTACCGCCGAGAAGTGCCAGGTGGTGGCACTCCTCTGTGGCCTGTGCAGTAATCATTTTCCATCGTCAGGTGCTCCAGGAGCCCGCTCTCCCAGGCAATACCGACTGCAATCGCACCGCGCCAAATAATCATATCCGGGCCGATCAATTCTATCACCCGATCTCGTCCAATCTGAGCCGGAAAGGAGGCTCGACACGCAGACCACCCAGCGGCGCACGAGGCACAGGCTGCAGCGGGGGCGGCTAAGTACCCAAGAGACGCATTCGTCCTATTCACCGTGGCGTCTGCAGGCGTATTCACAATGTCTCGGGTTCACAGTACTCGAAATTTCAGTAGGTGCACCTTGAGAGATCTGTCCTGAAGGTAGAGTCGCAGCGCGTTGTATCGACCATCACACCACCGGCTGCCGCCGCCGTCATTGCGCCGCGTTCGTCGCTTCATCATCATTGGCGCTCAATGTGGCGCGCGGGTCATTGACTGACCGAGTAGACGTTAGATGTGCTCTAAATAGACGCAAACAATGGCCTGCTCGAGAGGTCCTGGGATTAATACGCCGGGATGTAAAGACGGCTTCAACTTAGATGGATGCGTAGCAACGGGTCTATACATGGTTAAAATTACCATTATTTGGAGCATTCACGAACACAACCGCCAAGGATGTCAAGATAACTATGAATTATTCTTACGAGGAGGCACTCCTTCGCTTCTGCTTTGAAGAGAGATCAAAAGAAAAGCCGCCAGTGCACGCTTATCAAACGAGAGCATTGCGACTACAACCAGAAAGAGGCTGCGACATTTTTTTATATAGAAAATGAAACCCAAAACGATGTCAAATTGCCAATATGCTACGAACGCCCATCCTAAGCGCCATAATTTTCATCCTTTTGCACTACCTAAATAATTAAGAAGAAGCAAGAAGCATGTGAACAAGGAACTTGAATGCTTAAGCTGAATGTAAATGAGCATTCATTTTCATGCCCTCACATTGCTGGCACAGGAGGGCTAAATACGTACTGCACTGAGCGGTTTCCCAGAACGAATAAAACACTTCGCCCTTTACTAACACCTTACTAACTTCCCTGCCTTCAATAGAAGGCTACACCCAAGAACTATTTTGCCTGCAGTGGCCAGCGGCCTGTAAACTTTATGGCGTGCCTGGACATCTAGCCTTTGGCGGCATGCGAAACCACCGGCCAATCAGATGCGAGTGGAGGTCCGGGTGTTACCGCGGCAGGGTCAGGAAAAGACACGAGAGGGCACTCAGGGTGGGCCGAGTAAGGACTATTTTTGGTAGGCAAGTAAATGTGCATGGGAATATCGTCATAACTCATAGGTATACGAATGACTGGCAACTCCACATGGTCATTGTGGAACGAAAGCTTGCAATTAAAAGCAGAGGAGCAAGATTGAAACCTCGGTATTTAAGGCATTATTCTCATGTTAGCAGATTCATATGTCCTCCACAATCCCTGTCTCCTCCAGTCGCTCGCCATATCTATCTCCGTTACAGCTTGCAGCGTCCTTGCGGACCGTGTCATTGCGGCACAGCATCCGCCAGGCGCTGTACGCTAGCGTCATCTATCGAGCGGAGCAGTTACTATTACTGGTCCCCGCTCCGAGACTACCTAATAAATGCGCGACAGTCAGCTATGTTGTTCGGTTCATCGCTCTTTAGTCTGCAAGAAACCCGTTTGGGCTTGGTATTAATGTACGATTTAGCCCACCACGACTTGCAATAGCATGGTGAGAAGGCCAATATGTCGCGCTTGCATGGCACAACGACCATCCCATGGAAATATTTATGGCACAGCCTGTCATGGTTTATCGCACATTGCACTTTAAATGTTTTAGATATGAGGGAAGGAAACAGGCTGCCATAGCTAAGCGATGCAATGCCACCGTTTGGTGTACTATAATATTGAGGAGAATACCGCGCTACGAAACATAAGAAATATCGCTCAGCATTTTTGTGCTAAGTGCCGTGGAAAGGCTTTGTATTTTGCAAAAATGTTACAGGCGGGGTGACATTGATTTGATTTGTAAGCTGTGTTTCCATGTAAATAGTGCAATCTTATATAATGCTTATTGCTTATATATATATATATATATATATATATATATATATATATATATATATATATATATATATATATATATATATATATATATATATATATATATATATATATATATATATATATATATATATATATATATATATATATATATATATATATATATATATATATATATATTTATATATATATATATATATATATATATATATATATATATATATAAATAAGTTCATGTGTGTTTGATTCATCAGTGTCAACAAGCCAAAAAGATGGAGAAGTGGAACGAGTGTTTGGCTTTTGAAGCCTCGATAAAACACAAACAAATGTATGTTAGCCGTTTACACATGGTTCCCAGTGAACACCAGTCTGCGATAAATCCACGTTAGTGTATTAATATTCTGTACTCACCAGTATCGACCAGGGGACGAACGTCGGTCACCGGCGACCAGGATGACTCTGAGTCGGAGTCAGAGTCGGCCACCTTCAGCAGGTCTCCGGGACAGATGTCCGAGGCAAAACTGTCGACACAGAACCCAAAGGTCATTGGTTAAATGGCGGCAGGGACTCAGTTTGACTTAAATAAGGATTAAAAAGCAGACGGGCGACAATTTTATCGAGACAGAACTGCTGCATGCATCAGTTTATCAGTTCACACATACATACATACATGTGGTCACAGGTCACGACAGCATCGCGACTAAAAAAAAAACCCTGATGAGAGTTTTAATAATCTAACATGGAAATCCTTCACACATTACACCACAACATTCCGCTCACACTCACCGGGAGACGAGCTCCTGTTGCTCGTTGACGAGCAGCACGTGGTTGGGAGACAGCCGGAGCCGGTGGCCCGTCTCTGTGGACAGCTCCAGGTACTGAGTGGTGTCGTTAGAGCGCTTGTCCAGCCAGGTCACCACCGGACTGAAGGTGAGCTCTCCAGAGCGGCTCGCTGAAAAAGGTGAACAGACGGTTATGGCAATCTGTTGATTGGCTTATTGTAGATGATTGTGCCATATGGATTAATGTGCCAAAGAAGAAGGAAATGAAAATCCAACATTGGTGTGAAGTTAATGTAATGTCAATAAGATGATGATAAGCTAAGAACTTTTGGTGAGTGAAATCGAGTAAGCAATTCATGGTGCGCGCCGCTGTGTCAGAACATATCAATATTTCCGTCGTAATGCGATAATGTCACACTGTCATGAGACTGATGAGTTAATCTTCAGGCCTTACCCGCGAGCACCCTATCGTTGACCCGAAGGTTCGTCATCGGAGTGACCTCGCCGGTTTCCTTCAGCACCGTAGCGCTTCCTGCAAGAGACCACAATGTATCCGCATTATTTGTGTATAAGCCTTTGCATGAAACGAATGTAACGTTCGATTTAAAAAAGCTAGCGAAGCATTGAACAATGTTTTCTTGAAAAGAAAAATACCACCAGAAAAAAAAACTTTAAGGAGCGTTACATCATCGCAGTTATCAGTAATATCCAAAATTAGACACAGTTCAAGCCTAAATATGATATCACAAGGAAATACTGCCTTCAGAACATTCAACTGATGACTTCCAAGGAGCTCTATTTTTATAAACGCACAGCTCACAACGCTGGCGAATTTAAATCAGCAAGATCAAACGTCGGAGAACGTAATTTATGCTGTGGAGCGGCTGCCGACAGCTCCACAAGATACTGTTCTTGATCTGTTACTAAGCGCTTCTTGAATACAAATGAGAGGGTGATTATCCTGCTAGATTTTCGATAAAAGCTTTCCGAGGATAGTAAAACTAATTATTAACGAGTACGGTTTGACGATAAAGGAGGCTACATATAGAATAATGTCTGGGAGATAAATATAAAAAAGGGTACATAGCAAACGTTCATCTTATATTCTACTCGCCGGACTTATAAAGATTATAATCTATTGAGGATCAAGAAGGCACTTTTTGTACTCTCCCATAGCATAAATTGGTCTCAATAAAATTGACTGCTATGAAAACCTTTTTCTCCTGTCTGCTGCTAGACTTCGAGATATCTTGAGGCACTCTATCAAAAGTCGGATATTACCCTCCTATCAAAACACAAATTAAAAAGTAACAACGACGTGATTGCATTAGAAACGAGCGCCGGTGCATGAATATCTCATCAAGCCGGGGCACTTATGCGTAATTGGATTGCTGCAGCGGCTGGGCGAACAGTCGGACTGCGTGCCAGAAGCAGCCGTGCCCACCGCCGGGCCGAGTTGGTGCGGTCATAATATTACATCCCCTCAATAGTTAGTAGAATAGTCAATAGTCAATAGAAAGGACAAGCTAGTTAAGAGAAAAAGTACGTCACACTGCACTTGCAATTTTCGCATCATTTGATCATATTTGCTAATGAGCATCATGGTTTTTGCAGGCATCCCATCTCGCCTAAATTTTTGTTTTCTCATTGACAAAAATAATTTTCAATTTTTATAGATCGCAAATAATTGAATTGAATGTTAGAAATCAGTTACGTAAAGATGGTGGATAATTATGACAGCAGCCACTGTGTTTGACCTAAATAGCAATCACTTAACAGGCATGGCAACATTATAAATTGATCGCCATCCATCACGCCGTGGTCAGCGTGGGATGACGGCGGCGGATTGCGGGGGCGGCCACTCTGGCCACCTGTGGTCACCTTAGCGGCCGCCGTCGGCGCCGTGCCACCCCGAGATGGGCTCTGCACCGCTCTGGCGCGGGCCGCCGCGTGGCGCGTTTGTCTGTATTGATCAGAACAGGGCGCCGTGCAGGCCGAGCGGTCGGCCGCGCTGCAGGCGGCGCGGCGCGCGGAGGTCAGACCACCACCCCGGCACGGCGCGGCGCCCCGTGCTAATAAAGTTGATCCGGAGGTCCACGCAACGACACAAAGCCGGACGGTGGGCTGGGACAGGGCGGGACCGGGCGGCCATGAGTGATCGAGGGCAGGTCGGAAAAGGTTGCTCTGCGGGCTGACTGATCACCCGACACCAGTCGCAGAGGGCACGGGACTCGAGGGAGCGCTCCGGAAAATGAAACGCTGTGAGCGCCAAAAATGGACGGTGGGGAAAATGTTGGCATTTAACGCGATGGAATCATAGCGGAGCAGAGGCAAACCCATTAGGGTGCTGCAGAAAGCGCCGGGAAATCGCAGGAAATTGCGCACGATTCACAGCACAGTGTGATTATAATCACCGGTTGTGGATAGACCTCTCACAAAATATATAGCATGGTGGACTTAATTTTGAGGTCCTCAGTCACGCGTTATAGGGGCTCATAATTATAAACAAAACAGCAAACCATACACGACAGCATTTGCTATTATTTCGTTGCGTAGCATCCTTATCAAACAAAGAGTAAACTATAGCTTCGCGGTTCATATGGACTTCGTCTGCATAGACATAAGCACCCAGCCAGCTCTATAAATAATGCATGTGCGGAGGCTCTAGCCCGTAATATGCAACCTTATAATACTGCCTCGGGGGCTGTCCCCACGTCACAGCCCGGCAATAGCTGCCACAAACACGTCCTATATAAACCCGCATACGACCGCCGTTATTCGTGAGCTGCGAGCGGTAGGCCTCCCCACTCACCAGCTTTCCACAAAGCTGGCGAAGCTTGCGGTTGATGGAGCTTTCTAGGAGGGGACTCACCTGGGAAGCAGCTGCCGCGTTTGCCGCAAGTGCCACAGAACTCGCCCTTCATACGCTTGCTGTAGTAGAGACACTTGCCCTGAGCGTAACAGTTGCCCGCTGCCTTCCTGACCTGGTAATGGGGAAAATAGCCAGCGTTACCTTCTGGAAATGCGTGCAGAGTTAGTACGGTGAGAGGGCAAGATAGCACGGGAGCTTTGATTGAATTCAAGCTTCAAAGTTCCAGGAAGCTGGAACTTTGAGCTTCCGACAGTATATAAAAATTCGCGGAAATAGCATTTGTCTGGTTTCGTACTTACCCTTATCATTCGTTCAGGATCTCTAAGGTAGTTGTCCTCGTCAAGATAGGCGCTCGGCGGCAAATCTGGAAATGAGAGAAACGGAAGTCAATGGTCAATACCAACCTGCCACGTACGTTTCATTTTAGGGTATGGATGACGGATAAGTCATAATTGAGAGAAAGGCACAACTCTTGACCTCTTTGAAAATGTGACTTTTTTGTCCGCATTCTTTGATGCTTGAGTTTTTAAAGGTGCCTAGCCTATAATTGATTGATAACCTACTAATCTTTTGGCGAACCCAAAACTTCACAAAATTTGGTTCGTGTGTCATTTGGTTCTAAATTTCAAAGCCGATCACGATTATGAAGTTAATTTAAACGTAAAGGGTTTTGTATAAATTAAGTACATAAATTGCAAGTCATACATTAGGTATGTTTCTTCATATGATACCTATGTGTAAAACGAATATGTTTTTTTTTTTGCTGTCTAGATTCATATTATGGTTAACTTGATTGATCTGATCTGATCTGATTTATATTCATGTTATGGTTGACCAGCGACAATCTCCATGAAATGGGCGATAAAAAGAAGATGATAAAAGTTAGGGCAGAAGCATTGACTGTTATAACTATCAGGCCTATACGGTCCTTGTATTTCAGCATTATATAAAAAGATACCTAGCTTATTATTGATGCTATAAAATAAGCATATTTTATCATATATCTAATACCTAGAGGAACTAATGGCTAAGCAACAAGCGGCTTTGTCACAATACACGACATATGATTAGAACTAGCTCATATTTTATAAGTTTGTGTGCATCCCTGCGGCATAGCAGCTGTTTATGACTGACCTTTTTACGACACGCTGCTCTTATATGCATGAGCTTTGATAGTGTGCTGTATGACCTGCAGAACGCAATCAACGCTGTCCATCTACTGTCAAAAACTTATGCTACCTATCTTTGCTATACCTGTATTTTGCGAGGTCAGCGGCAGCGCCTTTGAAGATGCCGACAGCCAAAGTGCCTCGACGTACGGCGAGTGATGGTTGATTGATCAGTGAAGAATTATTGTCCATCTGTCATGTTCCATTTCACATTGATCGACCACCCAAGAAATACAGAGCATTGTAGGAAACCTAGGTCTGTCACCAAATGGCTTCTAGAAGTGCGCTTTTGTAACGTTTGCAAACAACATGATGTTCATGTGTGTATACATGGAAGGGAAAGGTTGTATGTATCTTTTTTAATGTGTATGTTCTGTGGTGAACATCAGCTTGAGCGAACATGATCCTCGTCATAATAATCCTCCACGCGACGCTCGTTAACACGGGTCAGGTTTCCACGACGTTCATCCAGCGCTCTAACACCAAAATCGCCGTCGTCGTCGGCCCGACGGCCGGGGTTTTCCCGCCGCGGCGGCCGGTCCCGGACGCCCTGTCACGGTGCCACTCTACCTGTGTCGTCGCCCGACGCTCGTTATGGATCAGTGTCGCGCCGGTCGACTGGTAAAGCTGCCGACGACGACAACGACAAACGGAAGTCGTTAACGGCGCTGGCGAGTGGCGGCCGCACGCGAGGGGGGGGGGGGGGGGTCTCAGGTCGGCCGGGGTCGCGGGGGAGTCGTGGAGAGGGGATGGACTAGATGAAAGACAATGTGATGATGCAAGATACAAGGTAGGCAGTGCGTGAGGGAATCGCAGGTCATAAGATGCATTTAGAGATGGGTGGACGATTGTGTCACACCTCACCATTATTGTAGCTGAGGAAAAAAATTATTGTAGCTGAGGCATGATCTATTATAACTGGACCTGCTATAACACAAATCTGTTTGATTCAAACTGTTGATACGCTGGCCCAGACGAGCTCAAATGGCATTGAACAGACTTAGTTTAAAATCGTCTTGAGCCGCTTCAGCCACAGCTTGATTACTGAGCATCTCTGACTTTCGCTTAGTTCGGTCAGCTCAGCTCTCAGCTCACTAATCTATCGTTCATCATGTTAAAAAGTTAAATCCGGCACGACATTGCCTTCATGAGAAATGTTTAAATTATCAATTGATGTTCCAATTTACAGACTGTTGAGATCAAAGCCGGCAATAAGCGCGGCTTGTTGAGCTAATCCTGGCTAATACCACCTGATCTCGCATTTTTATTTTCCGATATAATTTCATATGTAGGTAAGCTAAATAATAAATATACCCACAGATTTCGTGCCCAGACTATTGCCGTCAGCCTGGCCCATTTCAATGTTAACTAGTTCAATGTTAACAATGTTAACCGAAATGTTAACTAGCGAAAAAATGTCACCGCAGGGCGCAGTGTCGCTTGTCAAGTCTGCTTCATAGGAAGTCTATCCTAATTTGCAAGCTGACTATCCATTCACAGATTGCTACTTTTTCTGTGCTTACCGTCCAGTGGCTGGATGTCATTGAGCAGTTGGTAGCGAAACTCGGCACCAATGACACTGCAGATCAGCGAGCAGCCCAGGCCCACAGCAACCAGAGCGCGGAGCATGGCGAGCGGATGGTGGCGCACCTGGAAATGAAACAACAACATTGACTTCAGGAATTTCACTCTGTCTCTAGTATTTCGGAAGTCATCAAAATGCTGTCAACGTCTTACAACCAATGATATCCTATTTGGAATTAAAAGACCATAACTGTGATAACTAAAATCAATAATTATGGTAGATCGTCGCGTTACATTATAGGTACGTTAAAATAAAATGTGTTTTTTCACGTCAGTAGCGTAGCGGCGCTCGCTGCGGCGATGAGCGGAGAGTCTAAAAAGCGGACGCAATCGTTGATGCTGTGCCGCAACGCGTCTCTGTGATGCGGTACAGCATATCCTCCCAGTGAACCGGCGCGGCGCCATGCGGCATGGTCTTACTGTAATGTGATCGTATTTTGCATTTACTCTGCACGCAGGCAGGTGCTGTGACTGTGAAATTCTGTGTTCTGTGAAATGACTATGAAGTTTTCCGTTCAAAATAAATCATATCACTTCGGTTTTAAGATGGTGAGGCGCGAGCCATGACGAACTAAAATGTGCATGGGTAATGGGCGACCGTTGTAGTGCCTGTTTGTCAGAGAAGAGCACGTCAGCTAGTTCAAAAAAGGTCGCTTTCCGCTTTACCTACTTCATATTCACACAGCAAAGACCTATTCTCTTTTTCCTATCAATTATCGTAGAAAATAAAAATGAGGACACTGTACCAAGTATACAGAAAATGAAAGTATTCTGCTTTTGCGTATTTCAGCCGAAAGAGCCACGTTTTCAAGTTTCATAAGACTCATCTCAAATAACAGGCACCTTTTCACCCGACTGAAAGAGTCGAGAGCTTTATTCTATCAGTCCTCACCATTTGATTTTTTTTCTTCATAGAAACGTAAAAGTTCAACAAATGTAGCGGTTCTGTCAATCAAGCCTCTATCTCATTAAAAAACATTCACATAAAATAATCCCGGCTAAGAATGCAAAAGGAAACGAAAATCATGTTTGATATGTCCTAAAAAAATGCGAGAAAGAACCACAATAGAGGTTCAAAAAAATCACAAGAGTCATTTGGAAACGGATTATTTATTGTCATGCCAAGGGTACAATTTCATGCAAAAAAATAATATCGGCAAAAATGCAAAAGTATGTAACGTTATGTAACCCAAAAATAATTAACAATTAATTCTTTGAGCATCTTCTTACCGTCTAAAATGTCAAAATGATTATTTTAGCCTACATGGTTGGTATTCATCCAACTGCACTTGACCAGACTTATCCGCCCGATAGCACAGCAACAGGTGCCTACCTTTTGGTGCAGAGGCGGATGGAATGTTCTCTGCTTGGTCCCGCTGGAGCTCTCCTCTCAGCGCGGCAGAGGTTCTCCTCTCGACTCGGCTGGTCGGAGTGGCCTGCTGGCCCGCTCGGTCGGCCGCCTCTTCCGACAGCGGCGCGGCTTCCAGCGACCGAGCTCGCCGCAGACTGCCGTCCGTCCGCCGCCCGGCCACCCGTATTGACGCTGCCGCCCCGCCTCACGGATCTGCCGCCGGTGACGTCACATGTCAACGGTGTGTGACGTCACACCGGGCCGTGCAACTGGTGCCGCGGCACGCAGACGGCTCTCCGGCGGCCGGGGACAATTAGCCTCCGGCGATAGCTGAGGTCAGCAGGCCGGACGGCTGATTGAAACGGTTCGACCACATTGGCGGCAAGAAGCGACAATGGCGACCGGTTCGGAAACGTAGGCGGCTGAGAAATAGCAGCAGAGGCAAAATAATGCTGAGACTAGCCTGAAGAAAGATATACATAATTGGTAAAATGTTCTTTGCTCAATGTCGGAGCTACATGACGTAGTGGCTGCATCACTGATAATGGCGAGGAATAAGCTCCATAGACGACAAGCAATTATCGCGTAAGGGCCTCTTCCTGGCAAGACAAGCAAACACTCAACATCAAAGACTACGGTCCATGGAAGTATTGCAAATGAAGCTCATGTAGGTAATCTTAAGGCTTTTTTTTTGCTCACAGCTCATGTATGAGCAAAATTCTAATCAAGGAATGGGTACATGAATTTAATGCAGGCTGCTATCTCTGTCGGACAGTCCCTGTTCTCACCAGGTGCAACAGGGGCTCGTTATGTGACCGCAGGCCGGCAGGTGCACTCATTTGTTGGTGCTATTAGTTGTTACGGATATATGTGAGATGTAAGTCACCTCTTGTCGCCGGAAAGGGTTACCTTTTACGCTAAGGGAGAGGACGATTCAATTAGGCGAGACGTTTAAAAGATTTTTCTACCTACGAGCGGTTTAATTAATAATTTTATCCCGTACCGCCGATATCTTTCGGGCGTTTAGAGGTAAAAAAAACATTTTATGTAAAAATACGACATATTTCAGACGAGACGAAATGTCTACTAGACGTTTAACAGTTTGTTAATCGTCTAGATATTTAACAAATCAGTTAAACGACATCTGATAATTTTCTCTCTTTGTACGTGAAGCAATTGTAAACACTGTCTACGGTGCGGGATAAAACAAAATCAAAAGCAAAAGTTTTTATATCCCAATATGTTGGTAAGCGCATAAATGAATGATGACTTTTGTTCGTGAACTCATTAAGAGGTTTATGCTACTAACAATTAAAGAAGCTAAGAGTGCGACGTATCCGTTAACACTTTTGACTATCACAATTTTAGTCTTTTATTTACAATTAAATGAAGTTTTCGTGTTTACCAGATATGATGGTTACAAATGTTACCGGTGTCCATTGTTCACTGTTCTTTATTATTTGGAAGACTCCACCCTCCGTATGTAATCGCTACGCAATTTGAGAATGTCGATCGCTCTTGAATGCACAATTCAAATCAATACCATACAATACCTACAATGAAGATGTTAGATGAACTTTATTTCACGATGTGATTAATTTTCATCTGTACAGTATATCATGCTAATATAAAACAAACTTCAATCTAGAAGACCGGACATCTTGACATCGATCAGCATGACATCCGTATATTCTCACTGTCATTCCATGATTCAAACCCGTAAGACCAGTATAGCGCCTTTTGGGGCGACTAACGGAGCGAGCGAGAGGGTGAGCCTTGCACGTGCGAAATTTCGAGGGGGTACCTCCAGCTGACTTGTGCACGGCACCCTACTAACCGGTCTCTAGCGATGTGCCAAATTTGAGCACAATCGGCCCAGCCAGGGGCGTCGCCACGGATTTTTGAGTGGGGGGGGTCGGGTTTCTAGTCTTCACCCGATGGGTAGGGGTGTTTTTTTTTTGCCACACTTCCCAGTTTTGTGCGTGCGTATGTGCATGTGTGCGCGTGTAACAAAGCGGCGCGCAGCGCCGCGAAATTTGGTATAACCTAGGTAGGTATACCTACCTACATCACTTGCGTAAAAATCATCACTGGTCACTTAAGGTCAGGTCGCCATGTCAAGTTCAGTTATACGGTATACCTCTACCAAACTTTCCCCTCTCGCCATTCTTGTAGCTTTTCTCCCATAACTCGAAATTTGGTACACTGTACCTACCTAATGTATGGGGTTATACGTGTCAGCAATTCATGATTCTGAGGATTTACATCTATGATCTGGAGGCAGGTCAAATACGTGACCTCATCATTAGAAAATAATGAGAAATTACATAAAGCACGAATGCCTCCTGCTTTGAAAAAGTTCGTCAGAAACGCAAAATATCTTTGGAGCCATGACAAATCAGCTCATCATTGCCAGGGACAGGGTGCAACTTATGACGAGTGATGACTCGAAAGGTCATTAGTGGAAATGTCCATCGATGGCCACCAGCATTTTTTTTCTACAACTTTTGACGAAGACGCGGTAGAGCGATGACAGCACCTGGAAGATGTTCATAGTTCAGCTCAACAACACGGATCCATTCATATGCAGCAGGAGGTCCTTTTTCGATCAGGACATAACGTTGACCTGAGGTCGTTTTAACGTTAATTCTGAATGGTCAAATTTTAACTCATGTGACGCGTCTCAAAGAGATAAACACAGTGGTGACAAGACAACATATGTACCTAAATACCATACAAACTCACGGAATCTAAAGGTATTGCAAAGCAAATGTTTCGGCAGAATCTGTCCAGTTAGCTGTTTGCCTTCTATGCTATTGGCAAAACATAGACCTGAGATGAAATCTGACCCGAAGCTAGCGAAAAAGCGTTGAAAGAGCTATCAAATATGTTTTCTGCTTCACTGTAGCCCTTCTTTTGGTGGGCTCCCAGTCGCTAACGTATAACGTATACTAAAGTAACGCTGATGTATGCTTTCGACCCCTGATCGATCTAGAGGTTTGCGGAAAAAAAGAGCATGCTGCCCGTGACGAGAGAAAGCCGATGATACCCATTTACAAGGTTTCGGGTCATCTCAGGACTCAGGTCATCGCCAATACGTAGGGAAACTCGGGACCTGCTAGAACTTTGCGAATGTAAGTTGTGATGGTTTTTCGAGGTTCTGATTACGAATGTTATCTTAGTTTTGAACGAAGATGATGACTCCATGCATTTGGGGTAGATCAGGTCAGGTCAGGTCAGATCGACCAAAACCTAATAGTGGATGACCACCACCGATTGCTTCCCAACATGTTATACATATGTATAAGCAACACAACTACTACTTAAATGTTCAGATGGGCGGCGATAAGTTCAAAATCAGCTCCAAAAACTATCCTGTACCTAAATTAAAAGCATGTTATGAAAAAGTGAACCAAGGTCATCTTTATTTGAATCAGGGATATCGATTTATTTTTAAGTAGGCATGATTAACACGAGCGCACCGGAAGTTTCGTTGCAATCGGCTCCTTTTGCGCGACTTCTTTGCGAAAGCCCGAGACGGTTTCATCTGACTCCCTTTCCCCTACATGTGCACTGTATGTACAGCTAGTTGTGACGATAGCCATGGGGCTGAGGCTAGTTTGTAGTTTTGTAGTTAGGCACTGGTCCGACGAATCGACTGCGACCATTTTTTTTTTTAACGATCAGACGAACGCTCGGGGCAGTTTTGGCGCGTCCAATCCTTTGAGGGATAAAAAGGTACTAGAATGGTGGCTACTTAAAAATATTGTTGTGCTGGTGTTCCCCGCCCACAGCTAATTGAACTTTAGGTAATTGGCAAATTGGCTTTAGGGAGCTCTTGAAGCGATTCTGAATCTGATGTATTTGTTGGTGTTGCTGACGCCTGCTTCACTGACATAAAAGCCAAAAAAGCATACTCAGCATCGCAAAAAGTGGGGGGGGGGTCGACACCCCCAGTTTTCAAGAGTGGGGGGGGGGTTACGACCCCCCCGACCCCCCCGTCGGCGACGCCCCTGGGCCCAGCCGTTCTCGAGATCTGGAAGCGGCACCCTGCACGTGCGCACGTGCAAAATGGGTCCCAACTGACTTTTGCACGGCACCCTACTAACTGGTCTCTAACCATGTACCAAATTTGAGCGCCATCGGTCGAGCCGTTCTCGAGATCTGGAAACGACCCCTGCACGTGCGCACGTGCAGCAGCACCCCAACTCTGGCACATGGATATGCAGTGCCTAGTGGGTGCCTACCTACATGCCAACTTTCAGCGCAATCGGCCAAGTAGTTACCGAGATATTGCAACAATTACAAAAGTGACACCTTTTCGTTTTGCACGTGGCACGTGCATAAGGGGTCACCCACATGCATCGGGAATAGTCCAATACTTGGTAGAAGGAATGAAGCTACCCCACAAAAATTACCGCATGAAAATCGGTCAAGTGGTTGCTGAGATATAAGCCTCGTAAAAGCGTGACCACGGCCGGCCGGCCGGCCGGCCGGCCGGCCGCTCATACTCAGAAATTTCCGTTATTCTACGTAAGACTCCGCTCGCTTCGCTCGCTCCGTAATTAGGTAAGTGACGGAAAAAGTGATACCTGCCGAGGCAGTCTTTACTGACCCAGAGTAATCAACTTTACAACCAGCACCCATGTTTACGGGAAGTGCGGTTACACATCTACCAACACAGGGACACGGGGTCATAGGCGTAGGAACAGGGGGGGCCGGGGGGGCCATGGCCCCCCCACTTTCGGAGGTGGGGGGGCCAGCAATGTTAACTGGCCCCCCCACTTTTTGCTGACTTAAGTGTCTGTCTGTACCTAACCTACCACCCGGTAACTTGACACTATTCAGCTTGCCCTTTAATGAGGATTCCTTTTTGTTTCTTTCGGAGGTGGGGGGGCCAGCAATGTTAACTGCCCCCCCCCCCCCCCCACTTTTTGCTGACTTAAGTGTCTGTCTGTACCTAACCTACCACCCGGTAACTTGACACTATTCAGCTTGCCCTTTAATGAGGATTCCTTTTTGTTTCTACAGCGTTATTGACCGCAATTTCCTTCACTCAATGAAGGAAACCATATCAGAGACAAGACTGTGAGTCCTGGTGACAGCATTTTGTTGAATACGAGGCGCGGGACAGCGAGTACTAAAAAGGTATAGGCAATGCTAAGACAATACTAGCACGGTGCAGGAGAATGCGTATACAAACGACCAACGCTTGACCTTATCTGCTTGGGGTCGGCATAGTTCGGCATGGGCCCCATGGGCGTATGGGGCTCTGGCCCGTATTCGATTGTCACGAGACTCAAGAATCCCACGCTAGCTATTAACCCTATTCCTGGCGGGGGGGGGGGGGCCTCAGGAGCCCCCCCTGAGGTTTTTTGGTTATATCTCCCAAACGCGTTGAGCTAGGAAGCTCAAATTTTCTGACTTTTCCTAAAAGGCTTCTACGCAACATGTCTGAAAATTTTGAGTTGATCTGACCTCAGGTCAGGTCACCAGAGGCGGTTTGGTGACGCTACCTCAGAAAAGTTTGCAATCACGCCAGAGCTAGAGTTTTTGACCGATCAATTTCTTCTCTTCAGGGTTTAGTTAGGGTACCAGTATGTGCAATTTGTATATCTCGGAATTTTGATATCGGTGACCTAAGGTCAGGTCAATTTCGCGACCTCCCCATTATAAGTCAATGGGGGAAAAATCAACTCCCTGTTTTTACCACTAAAACGGGTCGGAATGGCCCCATATACCATACATGACTTCATATACGATCAACCTTCACTACCTTGAGGTCTGTTTTGCTGTTGGGCAGCTGTGAGGTCATGTGACGTCATCAAAGGTCACCAAAGGTTTTTGGCCAATAACTCCGTACAGGAACAAGATAAAGACGCGTGGATGGTCTCATTGTGTTCAGCTCGTCAAGACGCATCGAATGATATACATGATGACCTCGAGGTCACGTGACCTGAGGTCAACCTTTGACCTTGACCTTTCGAGGTCAACATATATATCATTCGATGCGGATTGACGAGAGGATCACGATGATGCCCTTAGTTTGTTCCTATCTTGACTAATTCGAAAGTTATTCGAGAAAAACTCTCCATATCTAGCGCCGCCATTTTGACTTTTTCGACCCCTGTGACGTCATCTTTGACCTGACCTGAAAATGACCTTAGTAAAAATTGTAGATCTTGGCCGTGCGTATCCGATGCCGTTTACCGCTTGTCGCTATCTTGCTTCGTTCTCGAGATCTCAGGGGGGGGGGCCGAATCGGCCCCCCCGCCAGTTTCTTGTCCCGGCGGAGCCCGCCAGGAATAGGGTTAACAGCTCCCAAACCAGTCTTTGAGGGTCCTACACTGATCTCGGAGGGCCCTTCAGTGGCGGTCAAGCGCCCACATTGACCGCTGAAAACCCACATTGACCTCATTTGAGGGCCCCTAAACCGGCCTCAAGGGCCCAGCCGGCGTCTGAGGGCCTCACACCGGCCTCTGGTGGCCTCATTTCTGTCTCTGGGGTCCCAAGACTAGCCTTTAGGTGCCTTTGAGGGCCCCGCACTGAATTCTGAAGACCCGATGCCGGCCTCTAAGGGTCCGCATCGGCCTATGAGGGTCCACCTTGGCCTGAGGGGTCCAACGCCGGCCCATGCCGGTCTTTTAGGGCCCCACACTGACCTCTAAGGACCCATGCTGACCTGTAAGGACCCACATTAGCCTCTGATGGCCCAAGTCGGCATCTGGTCTCATCCTGCCCTTTGCAGGCCCTGTACTGGTCTCTGAGGGCCTTAACCCTCGCCGGCCGGGGGGGGGGGGGGGTGCCGCCCCTCCATAGGTTTTTTTTTCGCGATAGCTCCGAACACGCCGGCGATAGAGAGCTGAAGCTTGGCATACCTGACCTTTGAATCAAACGGGATCTTTTGACACCAACCGCATTTTCGGGTCAGATCTGACCCATGTGGTCATAAGTGAACCTCTGCACGGTCTTCACATGTCGCAACTTCGCAACGCCCTCACTGCCAGAGGAGATTTCACAGGGAAATGAACCTTGGAGGACCTAGTATCCAATAGGAGTCTCTCAACTTGTATAATGTATATCTCGGATTTTTCCTAAAGTTCATATGAGGTGAGGTCATTTTCGTGACCTCACCATTAGGTATACCTAAGTCAATGGGGATAAACTGAAAACTTTTTCTGGCGCCGGGAACGATCGATCTCCAACTATCTCAAGCACACCGAATCGTGATTTCATGCACTCCTTGCAAGGTTCGATGCGTCACTTTTGCAATGTTGACCTTGCGCGACGTCATTTATGAAGTTATAAGGGTCTTATTAGTTTTTCGTCAATAACTAGGTACCGATCAAATTGAGCTAGCGAGTGGGGAAAGCCACCTATGGACTCAAGAAGACCTGCCGAATCGAATGATATGCGACATGACCTCCTTCGACCAATTTCGTGACCTGGGGACGCCGACCTGACCGTGACCCGAGGTCAACACCCTAAGTTTACCTCACCCAAACAAAAAGTATACCATTCGACGCGCCTGAGAGAGGCGAACACGATGCTGGCAAAATCGCGGCTCTGCGGCCATTTTTTTTGCGAAGTTATTCACCAAAAACGGAACCGTGCCTTGAGGCACTTGACCTGACCTCAGAGGTCACCGGTTTTGTTTGTTTTGTTGGGTTAGGCCCTTTCGGTCCAATGAGACCATTTCAGAGCCGGAAGAATGATAGGATATAGGGGGAGACATTGGTCTGGGCAGGCACCCTAGTGAGTCGCCGGGGCTGAGCCCGTCCAGAGGACAGGCCACCCAGCCCCAAGGCACTCACTGCACCCGGCTACGGGGTGCGCTCCCTCGGGAGCAGCGGTGCCGCTCCAAGGGAGCAGCCCGCATGAGATAAAGTTGCCTGTCCAGCCCGGAGGGGTTGCGGTGTGGAGGAGAAGGATTTCAGTATCCTGAGGATAGAAGCACGGAACGGTGTCAGAGGTCACCGGTTGACCTAGGACCATAAAATCGGGTATCGATCTCTGCGTCCCGTAACGGCGCACACGCTCGTTTTACCGCGACGCGCTAGCTCCACCTGGGGCGAAACGGCGAGGGGGGTCGTACCCGCCCCCCGCCCCCTCGGCCAGCGCGTATGTAGAAAACCTATAGGACCGGGCCGTGGAGGGTTAAACTGGCCTCTGAAGGCCCAGACCGTCTAAAAGTCTCACACCGGCCTCTAATAAGTGATAGTCAATCAGCCCAGTTGCAGTGGTCGCTGATATAAAACCTCTTAAAAACGTTATAGGCCTGGCTGAGCCTAGCTGGGCCGTTCATGTTGATTTTTATAGGTATATTGAAAAGACTCGCTTTGCACGTTTCACGCTTGCTCGTAATGAAAAAGTTGCTGGATGCCTCTGGAATTTGCATGGGTGCCAACGGCTGCGGAGGACAGGGGAACGCGTCCATCAGTTTGAGTTTATGGACGGGAGACTCCCTGAAATTTCAACCAATTTTTTTCTTTTTTGTCTCGATTTTTTTTTTACCTCTTAGCATGTTTGCGAAAACAAAGTGGCCAAAATCCGAGGAGAAATCGGATTTTGGGGGTAGGTTAGGTTTTGGACCTCTGGGACCCTGGCCCCCCCTCACTTTCGAAAACGTTCCTACGCCTATGCACGGGGTTATGTACCTGGTACCCCTAGGTCATGAATATGGTTATGGTCACCATAAATATCCGAGAGCTGCCTTTCCCGGGCAGCTGCCACACAAATCATTGTTATCTTTTCCGGAAGGAAAACATGCAATTTAATATAAAGCATAACCATTAGGATAACTAAATGGCTTTGGAATATTAAAATGTAATGCAATATTACGATATCTAAAATCGTGCAGAATTTTTAGTGATTATTACCTATGCTATTTCGTATTATTCTTATTGTTTCATTATTATACTCGTATTGTATTGGGCTGGTGAAGAGGGACCAGAGGTGACGAGAAAACTTTCCTCGTGTAATCCTCGTGCTCGTGCTCGTGTAAAGCTCGTGTTCGAAAGCTGGTGAATTATACACGAGGAACTTAGGAAGTTAATTTTAGGGGTGAATGAATTATTTGACTGAATCACCGGGGATAGGTTATTGAAGACGAAATGTGAGAAACTGATGACAGTGAGTGTATTAAACTAGACGTATGTTCAGAGTTTGTTGGTGCTTTTCATTTCATATTTTTCAAAAGATGAATTACTTAGTCGTTAATTACAATCCTAGTTCAGCTTTCAAAATGAAATCAAACAAAATCACCCGCCCTAAGTGTATGTACGCGAACATTCAACCACAGTCCCCATGGCCCTGTTTCACCGGTGATAGCAGCACGCTGCTATCCCATTTCGCGAGCTGACGTCACACTTCTGGTAGTGTTGGAGGAATAGGCTTGTTGACGTCTCCATGGAAACCCAATTTGACACGTGTAATAGCAGCGTGCTGCTATCACCGGTGAAACAGGGCTCAGGTTACTCCGTTTCGCCCACTGCATGTACCGTCACCCGTCCCAGCACCTGTCCCAATCCCAGCACCACTCGCCTCCTTAACCCATCACCAGTTCACCAGTCCGTCAGTCCACCAGTTCGTCGGAACGCCAGTCCGTCGGTCTACCAGTTCGTCGGTCCGTCGGTCCGTCGGTCCGTCGGTCCGTCGGTCCGTCGGTCCGTCGGTACGCCAGTCCGTCAGTCCGTCAGTTCGTCAGTCCGTCGGTCCATAACCCGCAGTCCGCTAGTCCGCCAGTCGGCCAGTCCGTCAGTCCGTCGGCCCGTCGGTCCGTCGGTCCGTCGATCCGTCGGTCCACCTGTCCGTCGGTCCGTCGGTCCGTCCATCACGCTATGGCCTGACAAGTGGCCATTTAGGGCGTCACTGAGCGCCCGTTAGCACTAATGGCACCGCCGAAGAGCCCGTTACAATGGTAATGACAGCACAAACCCACATACCTACTGAAACTGCTTCGGCACTGATGATGGAAGCTCGAACTTCTGAAACTGAAAGCACAGAGTGGTTTGGTCGAAACCGCAGTCATGATGGTCAGGGGCGCGGGAACTACTTTCCGACTGGGGGGGCACACCATAATAGAGATTAACCTAGGGTACCCCCAAATCTAGTTTTCTCACCGGTTTTAGGCCACTTATTTTTCACCCCTCGGCTTTTTCAACAAAAAAAGAAAACATTTGCAAAAAAAAGTGTGGTATTCCGTCTCAAAGCTGTGGGGGCACCGCCCCCACGGCCCCAGAGTTGGGGGGGGGCAAGCTGCCCCCACTGCCCCCCCGGCTCCCGCGCCTATGATGATGGTTGAAAACAAGCTTCATATATGATGGAAAGAGATGTTCAACTTGCTGAACAAACCCCCGAAACACATTATTGTTTACGGAATATGACATCACTCTCTGCACCTGAACAGTCTCTGTCATCTTTCGGAAATTTCAGGACGGCGTGCACAATCATTTTAGTTAGGGATTGAAGAAGCACTTCAAAGTTCAAAGTGAATGTAAAACTTTTAGTAATGGTGAAACTACATAGAATGAGTCGGCCTTAGCATATCTAACTCATAAGAAGAATCAAATAATATCAATGTAACAGACATTCTCCTCAAATGATTTGTTAACTTCTTCATACTTGTACTGTCTTTTAATTCCGTATCTTTTTAATGATTGGACGAGCTTTCAACATTTAAACGGTTTGCGTTAAACCAAGCTGTTATCCGCCCCGGTCTTATTTGCAGCAGTTGCTCATTTCGTCGTACATACCATCGATTACTTGCTTTGATTTGAATGCATCTCCCTCTTACATTATAAATGATAACTTTAGGTTGGTGTCTTAGTATGTAAATTAAACAGGACGGGCCCAATCGTAGGCTTCCACCTTTCCCTCTGCATACGTCGCTAGCTTCAAATGCACACATATATCATCCGTGTTTCATAATCCCATCCAGACATCATCAACGCCTTTTCCTCTTCCTCGCCCATTACATCTGCACAAACCACCACCTCCAGACGCCAGACGGCAGAGGTCGGCGCAGCACATTCTCATCAGTCTGGGGATTGAGCCATCACTCGACCCCGGCCCCCAGCGCCAGACAGACCGGGCGGCGTCGCACTCTTGGGGAGGGTGATTTTTCACCGGCACCGGCGCCGGCTGAGCCCGCGGATAGTGGATGGAGGTGTTGTGAGCCACATTGGCGCGCGCGGCGGGTCGGCGGGCGCAGAGGGCACTTATCACGGGGTTTCGACGACGTATGAGTCGGGGTGGGAAGGTGAGGGCGCGGGCTCTGGAGAAATGGAGTTGTGGAGAGTGCTGAAAGACAGACAGACAGAATGGTAGAAGGGCAGACAAGTAGACAGATGAAGCCCTGGCCCAAGTGGTTCAGGTTTCCGTAATCGCTGGAAATGCTTTACGACCCGCGGTGGGCTGTCGCCTGTCACAAACGGCTTTCATCATCAGTTCGTGATCATGCTCGGCCGTGAACTCAAACCACGTACACGATGTGATCATCCGTCGAGGACTCATTCACAGCAGAGTCCAGATGTGCTGGAAATTCCCGGTCTTCAGATCAAACATCAACAGTTGAATGTATGAGCCTTTGCAGAACATGTCTTTTTCTTTAGGTTCTCAGAAAAAGGGATAGGTCAATGACTGTCACTGAATGATTGTCACTTGAAAAACTGGGATTATTTTGCAATATTTTGGTATTACGATAGTCTTCGATAGAATTGCTAATGTGACGTCGTCTAATGACGCACGTCTGTTCGAATCAATGTTGATCTGGTTTGCGTCACAATGAAATCGGCACCGAACCGCCCCTAACAATCATATTCGACGTACGTTTCGCGTTCGACGCCTCACTGCAATAACATGCACAAAATGACAACATTCTAGGGTACTTCTTGGAACAACCCCGCCTGTGGCTGGCACGACTGGCATAAATGCCACTGTTTTCTACCGAATCCGCCCGTATATACGAGGCGAAGCCCCCCTGCCAGCCGGCGCCAATCCTAAGAATGCAGGTCGGTCGCAAAACCCTGCATTTACTATTGATCAAAAGGCCGACTTGACGTAAAAGCCGCAACTGATAGTGACATTGGATGGCACAATGATAGGACGGAACAGTAAAGGTATTTATAAGCGTACACTTTTTTCGAGTGGGCGGAAGCATGAAGCAGGGTTAATTATCCTTTGGATGTGAGATCATACATATGTCCTGTATTGGTGAGCAGCTGATACGTGTATGCCCATCCACAAAATAAGCACTTGCGCTGGATAGGTAGCATTTTGCACCGCGGCACGCCCCCAGCATTTACACGCCAGCGACCATTTAATTGCGATTTGCTGATAAGCTGAATTAAACATTTTACCGTGTGCAAATATTTCACCGGATCTTTATTGACCAAATGAATTTACCTATCATGCTTCCACTGAGAATTCTGATAATGGATTTGCACTTCTGCATTGTCACCTGTGTCACAAAGCTCACGCCTAAACGTATTCTATCTTTCACGCTGTGGCGATACGAGTCCCAGCGTTCGCACATTTTCCTGATGGGCGTTGCCGTCGACTACCCACGCGGAACACGATATAAAATCCACGGCGTTGCTCCTCTCTTCCCATTCGTCCTGTCTCATCCCACCGTTTCCCACGGTCTTAGTGACCGCCCTATCCGGGAGCCAGCATCCCCTGGAGCTAGTTTGTCAGAGGACGTAGTTAGGCGGCGCCGACCGAGGCGTGGGAGGGACACCTGGCTCAGCTCCACGCCCACTGACGGCACCCGGCTAAAATCCGGCTGAAGCTGCCCCAACTTGTGCATCACCGGATCTACTGAGTACCCGGCGAGAAGTTGAGAACCTCCAAGCACCGCATGAGAACCGTTCGACCAAAAGGTGAGAACCAGCTGACCCTATACCGCACTTCTGCGTAAATGCCACCTCAGACATTCAATATTAACTGTAGACCTCCGACCAAAGCTCCACGGCAAAGACCTATGTGCGTATATTTACGTGAATTAGTTGGCCACTAAGTAGCATTGCGCCGCGCTATACACGAGAAAGCTGCATTGCGCCACATTACCAAAGACCGGCAGGCGCAGCACCCCGTTTCTAGAGGGATGCTCGTGCGACTGGGCGGCGCCCCGATGCCCCGGTATGAAATCCCCACACAGCACACTGGCGGGCGCCCGGCCACCCCTCGTCACACACGCGTCACGCTCGTCACAGGTGTCACAGGGGGCAGCGCCGCCGGTTATCACCGTCCCTTCCCGCGCCCCCTACAGCTGCGGGCGCCCCGTAACGGCAGCACAGGTGCGGGGGCTTCCCATCCGGGGAACACATCCCTCTGCAGACCTACTCTCTCCCAGACGGAGACTTCCTAGCCCGACTGGTGCTCCCTCCCCTGGTTACACACAGACACACGGATGACCCGGCGTTGGGAAGGTCGGCAGAAGACCGCCGTAGAGCTCGTTCGGTGTCTGCCAGTACCGGACATTGCCAGTAGACAGGGCAGGCGGATCACTGCAGCGGCGCCACGCCCGAGCCGGGGTAGTTACCGACGGGCACCACACGGCCGCCCAGTACCACCTGAAACACGCGCAGGAGTCAGATGGGCCGCGGGTCAACATGGTCATTGGTCAGTGAGTGAGGTCTGAAGGAAGACATGTCACACCGAGAGACCCATACGTATCATTAGCATCGAGAACACCCGTAAGGCCAGCGTGGAACCCGACCTTGGCTACCCTACTGCACATAATTTATCCAACTGATCGTTCTAACTTATACCCAGTCCGCCCGGCGACCACAGCGGTCTATAAAATCCAACACCCATTCAGTGTATGCTTTTCAGTGGTCTGTCGTTTATCGTTCGCATAATTAACAGCCTTAAATCTCAGACAGCTCAGCCAAGTTCACAAAGCTGGTCAAAAGTCCACGAAGCTCAGTCCATTCCGCAAAACTGGTCCACAGTCCACACAATTCGCCCACATCCCACACAGTTGGTCCACAGTCCACAGTCCCGTCCCCCCCCCCCTACCAGCCGCGCGTCTCCCCGGCCGCAGCTGGTCGGACCCAGCGCTCCATTTCACGGCCCATAAACACACGGTGGCCGTCCACCAGTCAGTGTCACCCGGAGCCGACAAAAGGGCCGACCGACCGGGGCAGCTCGGATGGACGGCTGGACGGGATGAATGCTGAAATTGGTCCGTCTGTGACCTGGACATAGGTGAATGGAGCCACGTACTGAAGCGGGGTCAGGGCAATCAGAGCAATATCCAGACAAAAGACCGGGCGGGAAGTACGTCCATCATTAGAACTACAATAACTACATATCTTCAAAAGTTTGTGTCTCTTAATTTTGATCAGGACCGTTTGCCTGATAATAAGTTCAAATCCACCTATAAAGGTTTCCCAGTGAATCGTAACTTAGTAGGCCTGTTGACAGATTTGGACCTCTAAACATATTCTGCTCCGTTCAATTCTCAGGACCGCCATCATTACCTATACCATGCCTTCAGTTCCAGACAGAACATGCACCAGACTAGGTCAGACCGCCCAGCTCTGTCATCTTCCGGCTTCTCTTCCAAGATCCATTTCCCGTTTCCGCCTCATCCTTATGCGCAGCACTGCTCTTGGCCCCATCCGTCTCCCTAATCCGATCATACAAGTCTCACATTGGACCTCGTGCCTTTCTCCAGAGCCCGCACGTTTCGACTCAGACCCCAGCATGTGTGTCTCGCCCAAGCCCCACCTGCAAACACATGCCTCAACTCCGACATGTCTCACTTAAGCTCCGCATGTCCCCCTATCGCCCTATTACATCTAATCTGTGATCCTATCTCCTCAGCTCTAATGTGTCTCATATGTAATCCCATCGCAGGTCTCACCACCGTTGTCCTTTCAATGTAACTAAAAAATATCAGTATGAGCGGCCCGACCCGACCCAGCCTGTGTAACGCTTTTGAGAGACTTACATCTAAGCAACGGCTAGGCCGACTGACTTGCGGTCTTTTCCGTTGGGTAGTTCCATCTCTTCTACCTCGTAACTGACTACTTAGGTGACCATCGCGACGTGTGCCACGTGAAAAGTCAGGGGTGTCCTAAGTTGTTCTGCTGAAATAGCGATTTTGAGAGACCTATATCTCAGCAACCGCTGGGACGATTAACTTGCAGTAATTTTCAAAGGGTAGCTGATCTCTCCTAACAAAAATAAAATACTCTCGAGTATCGATGCATGTGGGTGACCCCCATTGCACGTGCAAAATGCAGTTGAAGAGGTGTCAAGTTTGTTCCCATGCATGTATTTATAAAGAGCCCGTCTCATCGACTCACACACCGTTTCACCACCATCTCACCTAATAGTCTCACCGCCCCTACTAAACGTCTCACAGTCTCACCTGCGGGCCGGTATAGTAGCGGAAGAAGATGGATCCTCCGCGTTTGAGCTGGTTGCCGGCGCTGAGGTCCCGCCAGCAGTCCACCCAGGAGGAGTAGTGCGGCATGTACGGCGGCGAGCCGGCCACCAGACTGACGGGACAGAGGAGGTGAATTAATACGGTCAGTAGTAGGGCATGTAAGGCGGCGAGCCAGCCACCAGACTGATGGAGGGGGGGGGGGGGATATACGGTTAGAAGTGTGGCATGTACAGTATATCTAAAAAGTATGTCCCCTGGTTTGGCTCTCCCACAGGAGGCGAATCGGTAACTTGGCTGAATCCCAGTTGCGGCATCCGGCCGCCAGGGTCGCTGCCGCGCGAGCGGCCTTGACCGCTCGCATGTCATTGGCAGTTCGGTCCCTCCCCATCTATACCGAGGTGGGGAGGGGAGAAGAGGGGAAGAGAGGGGAGGGAGCGGCATCCGCTCGGCACTTGGCGATACCTGGCTGACCCCGCGCTCCCTCGCTGACCTTTGTCCTGCCCTCAGGCGAAGCCCGACTTCCTGGCCTGTAGCGGCCCAGCGGAAAAGCGAGCTCGCGGGGCGCGACTCCATTGGCCCAATCTTATAAATGGAATGCTGTCGTATTGACGGCATTAGATAATATTAATAGTGATACCAGCAGTGGATGTGGTAAAATACAGTCCAAAATAAACGAAAGCACACGATTCGTGCATAATGCGCCCTCCCATTCAAATAAACCCGCCCACTTCGATAGATGGTGTAGTTTCTTAGGGCGTAAAAGATGCAAAACACTACCGATTTTTTTTTTTAGCTCGGCCACATGGGACCGACAATATACAATTGACTGAAATGCATGAAAACCATTTTGCATGTAGGTAATAGCCGTTTTCTGCACCCAAACTTCAGCCAGTGACGCCCTGTCCATTCTAAAGCGTTTATAAGATTGGCCCCAGCACCCGATTTTATATGAGGAAGTCGTTTAAAAAGCATCATATTTCTAACGAATTTATTATTATGGCCACTTTTACAGGACGTCTATAGAGCTTTGACTTTTACATTTCTTCCTCGTTCAGGAGAAACGTTTTAACCCTCACCGGACCTTCAGGTTTTCTGAATAGGGTAGACCGGGGCAAGTCGCCCCGCCGAGGTAAAACGCCTAACCGATGTTTCTCGGAACTGGCAAGGATCTGGGGAAATATTCTCTCTTCTATAAAACGTGCACTATATGATCATTATATGACCAGACTGGAAATAAATTGTGATGACTCCTTAGGGAGATATAGCCAAAAATGTGTTTTTGGAGTGATTTTTATGTTTTGTTGTCAGGTTATGCATCATGGCGTTCTTTTATGGTCCACATCAGGTTAACGACTTTTATGTATTTTGAACAACTATTATCGAAGGCTTATAATGCCGGGTTGGTTCGTGTTAAATTATGTCTTGCTGGAGTGCAAGGCGTTGTTTTCTGACCGAACTACGTGATGGGGTAAAACGCCCCAGTAGGTCGCGGGGCAAAAAGCCCCATGGGGCGTTTTGCCTCATGTGTTGTTCGTACTACCCACTTCCTAATGTTCGGTAGCTGGCAAACAGTAAGTTTCTATGCATTTATGTGTAGTTTTCTCAGCAACCGGATGGCAAAGGACGTATTTGGTTGACAGTTGCATGGCAATAATTTATTATTTGGCCTGATGAGGCAGGTGAAAAACCTGCTCATACAATAGTGTCATAGCTGAACACCTGATAGGATGGAAGGTGCTAACTTCAGTGCCGTGCCTCCCAAGGTCTAACGGACCTCTCATATAAGATTTGGTCAACTAGAATGTTTAATCTTTAATCTAGAGTATGGGGCTTCTTGCCCCGGGCCGTGGGGCGTTTTGCCCTGGGGTTGGGGCAAAATGCCCCATTTGCAGTTGTTTCACAAATCACTTCATAGCTGGGAGTCCGATCATAAGTGAATGAATTTGAGGGGTGGAATTTAAAGTAAAATGTCCAAAGAACGCATTGAGCACAAATTTGGCCTTTCAGGTGATGTAGGACAAAAGTTATGTAGCAAAATAAATTATCTGGGGCGTCTTGCCCCAGGCTACCCTACCGAGGGGACGTTGGGGGTTGGAAGTGAGGAAACAACCCCCTTCGCCGATTCGCCCCTAATTGAGCTAGACCCTCACGAAAGAAACGATCGTGTGCGTCGTTACGAAATGCAGCGATTGGTCTCCGATTTAAGGACCAGGGTCAGCCGATGACTTCGGAGGTCAGGTCAAGTGGCCCAAGGCACAGGTTCGGTTTTTGGTAAATAACTTCGCTAAAAATGATCGCAGATCCGCGATTTTAGCAGCATCGTGTTTGTCTAGCTCAGGCGTGTCGAATGGTATACTTTTTCTTCGGGTGAGATCAACTTAACCCTCGCCCGTATAGAGGGGGGGGGGGTCGAACGGACCCCCCTCCCTCGGTTTTTCACAAATAACTCGCGTAAAAAGCGGCCGATCGCGACGAAACTTTCAGTACCCTCGCGTTAATCAATTTTACACCCACCCTGAAATTGTCATGACCCTGACCTTAATGACCTTTGACCTGCGACCTACTTTTCGAGACCATGTTTGGCCGGAATCGCGATTCGGCGTATGTCGGCTCGCATTATCGGCGCGTTTGCAGTCTTTTCGTGGTTTTAAGCGTTCAAACATGGGATATGATGTTGCTTCCATGCATTAGGGTGGGTGTCAAGGTCACCGGAAAGTCAGGTCAGGTCATTGACCTTTGATGACCTCGGTCCACTTTTTCGAGTTTTACATGTTTCTAGGCCAGTTTTAGGAGCTGAATTCGAATTTAGCAGCCATATGAACATTGACGAAGTAGTTTTGGTGCCCTCGCAACATGTTGCGAAGCTGTCAGAGGCGGTTGCCACCTACTACGAATACCCTTACTGGTTGACCTGACCTGACCTGACCCGACCTGGCCTAAATGCATGAAGACATCATCTGTGATCAAAACTAACATGATATTCGTGATCAGCACCCCGAAAACCCCATAGCAGCCACGTTTTACGACTTTCTAACAGGTCCCGATTTTCCCGACTTTTGGGTCATTGACCTGACCTGGAAAGTCAACCGATGACCTAGGACCTCAAAATTGGGTATCATCGACTTCCTCTCGTCACGGCCAACACGCTCGTTTTTTCCGCGAAGCTCTAGCTCGATCAGGGGCGAAACGGCAAGGGGGGGGTCCAACGGACCCCGCCCCCCTTATACGTTTGCGGCTGGAAAAACACCAATACGGGCGAGAGTTAAGGTGTTAACCTCGGGTCAAGGTCAGGTCACAGCCCGTCAGGTCACGAAGCTGGTCAAAGGAGATGATATTGCATATCAATCGATTCGGCAGGTCTTTTCATGTCCATTAGTGGCTTTATCGACTCGGTAGCTTTAGTTGATCGGGAGTTATTGACGAAAAACTGATAGCCTTAGTTACGTGATAAATGACGTCACGCAAGATCAACAAAGCAAAATTGAAGCATCAGACCTTGCAAGGAGCGCATGAAATCACGATTCCGTGTGCTTGAGAATTTGAGATAGTTGTATATCATTTCCGGACCAAACCCCATACTTATCGTATGATAAAGAACGTCAGTGTTAGAAAGTTAATTAACAATTTTATTTAGGATAGTTTAATTCAAGTGGGTATAATCCGACTTGACAATTTACTAGGAGGGTTTTGCAGCGCTATTAGTTCGGCATTTAATTATAAATCATTGCTAATTTCGATCCGGATATCGTTATTCAATGCTGGCCTTTGCGTCCTCAGAAAGTTGTTTATAGTCATGAAGGCTTGCATTGACCCATACTTTCCATTTTTCAGCACTATTATTCGCCGTAGTTGACCAGGTGTTTTTCTTCAGCTCTCCCCTGAATCCTTTGGCTTGGACCTGGCGTATCACCCGTGCATCGCAAGACGCACCTACCACACACAAATTCATGATCCCCACGAACCCACATCAGCGTCCGTTCGCTTGGTGTGTGACGGGACCCCTTGACCTTTGGCCGCGACAACTGCCAGCTTGCTGGAGCACCCCTCCCTACACGCGCTGCCCCGCCCGCTCCCCTCCCTCACCCCCGCGGGGTCGTGTCACGAAGGTTCGGGCTTACGCTACTACCGGCCGCTGCGCAGCTGTCACCTAGCGCTTGGGAATGTGTGGTCTGGTGCGGATTCAGCCAACTACCGGCTCGCGACACCAGCGCCACGTAGTGGCGACGGTACATTCTTTTTAGACACACTGTACGGCGGTGAGCCGGCCACCAGGGTGACGGGGGGGGGGCGAAAATACGGTAAGTAGTGCGGCATGTACGGCGGCGAGCCGGCCACCAGACTGGGGGACAAAGAAGGTAATTAATACGGTCAGTAGTGGGACATGTAGGGCGGCGAGCCGGCCACCAGACTGACGGGACAGAGGAGGTGAATTAATACGGTCGGTAGTAGGGCATGTAAGGCGGTGAGCCGGCCACCAAACTGAGGGGGGGGGGGATGGCGGAAATACAATCAGTAGTAGGGCATGTACGGCGGTGAGCCGGCCAGCAGGCTGATGGGGGGGGGGATATACGGTTAGAAGTGGGGCATGTGCGGCGGTGAGCCAGCCACCAAGCTACGGACGGGGGGGGGGGGGGGCGGAAATACGATCAGTAGTGGGGTATGCAGGGCGGCGAGTCAGGAGAGAATACGGTCAGACATGGGGTAGAGACAGGGATAAAAACTGGACAAGAAGTCGAAGGATTGCGACTTGTGAAGGGACCATGAAGTTGGATGGTTGAGACTGAGGAAGGAGTAAGACATCGACATTACACAGTCAGTCGAATATAGGGGGAATATAGGGGTTGATACAGGGGGATGGGCAGGGGAGTCTGACCACACCGTCTCATCTTAACGACGTTTGATAATGGGAGAGGTGCCAAGACGACCGGTCACGGGTTCGATACTGAGAGAGGTGTCTGATCATCATTCAGGGTCGAGAGACTCGAGAACGGGAGAAGGTTCGATACATTCAATAATGGATACTGACGGAGAGGTCAGGCAGTCGGTCACGGTGGTCGGACCACAGAGGCCATACCGTCACGGATGCGCCGCGGGTCAAAGGGTTCACGGGAACCAGTCAGGTAGATACCGTGCTGTAGTAGTTAGTTGTATAATGAAGTTAGCGTTGAGAAGAGACAGCTGGCCTTCGAACAGTACCGGTAATACATTACAAACTCGGAGGATAAGTTAATGCAGATCGGGTGGTGAGTTCTCCGGGGTCATGCGGGAGCATTCGAACAGGGTCGTTGGTACACGTGACGGAGTTGGAACCATCTCGAAAGACAGGCACTTTGACATACCGAGGGAAGGGTCAGATCAGGTATCAAGCAGGGTCAAAACGGATCGCAAATGGAGGCAAGGCAGCTGGCCATCCTGACATGTAAAACAGACCACACGTCCAGCTCGCATCTTATGTGAGTTCATTAGGGTACATGGCGTCTGGGCAGGCACAACGGAATCGTTGTCCGCCTATTACCTATCTCACAGGAGCGTGTTAGATCAACCAAATATGGATGACACTACAAAGAATCAAACACCTTAGGAAACCACCCACCAGGATATTGTTGGCACACCTCACATCAATGGCCCTTATCCCTCCCACCTGGCTCAATTCATTAACCCTCGCACGACCAGGCCATTTCTCATAACACGAACGACCAGGGGGGGGGGGGTTGTTACGACCCCCCCCTTGCGTTTCGAAACGGAAGGTCGTAGAGCTTAGCGGAAAAAAAACCAACGGATTGCTTTCAACGAGATCTCGCGATTGGTGGTATATTTTTTGGTCCTAGGTCAACATTTGACCTACTTATGACCGGTCAAAGGTCAAATTTTCCGAAAAAATCAAACTTTTTCAACTTTCCGCGGCGATTGCGGCAGAACGATGGGAGATATCGACTTGAAACCTTCACTATCGTGTTCCTTGATCAATTCTCTATCGTTTGGTATGTATTTCGTTTCCCTAGCTCTAAAAATGGCGCGTTGGGAGCGCCGGAAGTCGGCAAGGTCACAGTCGGCGGCAGAAATTCGAAAAATCAAAATTTAAATTTTTGAAATCTGATTGTATTTTTGGATTTGGGAGGTCCATTTGCTCCCTATAGAAGCTAATATTGCTGCATATTCCCATTGAGGTGACAAGAATTAGCAAAATAGTGGTTCGGGCGCTTTTCAAAAATATACCGGACGCTGTTCCTCTTGTGACGTCATAGCTCCGTGACCTGACCTGACCCGGTCAATTTTCTTGCACCACACGATAGCCAATGCTTGCCCCAACATGCATGGGAAGTTTCATCATGATCCATCAAACAATGTGGGTATCACCGGCAGAAAACCTAGGGATTCGGCGCACACGTTTGGTAACTGTCGGCCGGAGGCTGTACCTCTTATGACGTCATAACTCAGTGACCTGACATGACCCGATCAATTTTTTTCGGCAAAAGATGCGCAAAGGTTGCCCCAGAGGGTATTGAAAATTTCAGCCCGCTACGACAAGCCGTTTAGCGTGCACTTCGAAAAAACCTCAGGGGGGGGGGTTGATACAACCCCCCCAGGCGTTCTAGGGTTAAACTCATTCATTCATCTCAAACACCTGCAAAATACCCCCTTCGGCTCCCATGCAACATCCCAATCCCACTCCAACATGCCTCATCTAGTCCTGTTCATCTCATTCATCCATCTACATAGTACATCAGCTATCAACCATCCCACACCACCACCGCACCCACCCTCCTCTCCCGCTCTCACTCACCCCGAGTTGGAGACGGCCGAGCAGGTGCTCACCACATGGAACGGGTAGGTGAGCGCCGAGCCGATGTACTGGAACACACAGCAGTACGACTACCATCAGCGCAGTCAGGGGCCGTCCCACCGGACGGGCACAGAGCGCCGGGTTAGTACTTAGTACCGCGACCGGCCCCTGAGCTCAAAGCGCAGCCGCCGGCACAGCACTATGGTACAGGCTGGTGTGGAGAACATGTACAGATAGATACATACAGTGGCGTAACGGCCGGTGACAAGGCTATGAACACATCGAGCTGAAAGCTTCCAAAAGCTCTTGATACCTTATGGTACAATTATAAGCACACGAAAGTGATAAACTTCACATATTTGATTTAAAGTACAGACACTAAGATCATACTTTTTAGCCATATTCTGCGAAGTATGAACACAACGAAATAAAAGGCCGCCATACCACACCACCACCCAAAAACATCACACAGTTCATATACCGAGGTACCAAGCAATAAGGTAAACAGCCATTCACAGCAGCTTTACAATACGAAAGAAGTCCTAACATTAAATACATTCTTTCGCAACATTTCAGGTTTCTCAGAATAAAATGGCATAGGTACACACTACACAAACATTAAACAAGCATTGTGAGACCGTTGCATAACTGAGCCACGCTGTAAAAGAACACATTCAAACCAAAATGGGCAGTGGGCACTGGGTAGTGGGCATATTCCTAATGTTCTGTACAAAGTGTAGTCAAAATCCTAGTCGTCTTGGGCAAACACCCAGCCTAAAAGTAGACTGGTGAAGTACTTCTCCGTTTCAGTGTAACTCTACAAACCCCTGTGGGATGTGGGTCCCCTGTGATCACTATAGGAGCCCCAACCCCCTGGAACGTCTGCTTCTCTCTGTGAGCCCCCGTACCATAACCGCCAGCCCCTGCTCCACAGGCACCCATGTCGCCACTGGACGTGATGCCATCATCCCAGACCGCACGCGCGTCCCATCTAGTGCGTGGGTGTCACAAGGGTAACTACCGCCGCTCCTGGAGGCACGAGCGGACGCAAACGAACCGTCCCCTCGGGACCATAGAGACGCGTCGTGTTCTGTAGGACGACTTTCTGCTAACGACTGACAGCCAGTGGCGCAGGCAGCGGCGGAGCGGAACGGTGGAACGTGGGTGGGTCGGCGTCCGCTCCGGACAGGAATGGGTAGTTGTTGGAAGGGGATGACTAGCTCGGGTAACTAGAAATGGAACCTAGAGCGACGTCACGTATCCAGGGACAAGGGTTGCTGTCCACTGGCGGCTGACAAATTTTTCGTGGACTACCCAGGTTGGCAGATTATATCCATTCGTAAACGAACTGAGCTGCCAGATATGCTTTCACAAGCGACTCGGATTTTCAAGTATCGTTCATCATAAAAGACCGCGTTGTCAGAAACGGTCCAAAAAGCGTCCTGGACATTGACGTGCGCAGAGCGATGACGGGGGATATAATATCACGCCGGCGAATGAATTATCCCTTTACCACCCCTGGCTGTACTGGACCGCTCATCTCACGCCAACAACGCAGAGCTATCACCGTCACCGAAACCAGGGAACATTACAGGCGAGGATATCTCGCAGTCTCACGTTTGGACGGTCTGCCAGCGCCCGTAACGCCCTTCAGTGGCGGTGGAATCAACACGTTCCAAGGACGGAAGGCGATATCCGCCACCCTGACGCCAACACACCACAAGTTCGGCGGCCTAAGTGGAAACACTGAAGATGATGCAACTTTAAATTGGCTAAACTTGTACGGAAGAAGGCGATTGCCTCGAGACCTACGCCGATAACTTTTAATTCAATATAATCATAGGGCTGGGGGCTGTATCGTTTTGGAGAAAAAGATTCACCAAAGGTAGACATACAGATCACCAAGGAGGTGCATATGCTTTTAATGGCCTTAAATCAAGGAGCTCACCAATCACCACCATTACCAGCTCCCATACAGATCACCAAGGAGCCTTAAATTAAGGCTGGCAGCTAAATGCATCAAATTATGTTACCCACAGCTGGAACAGGAGATGACAATTGCTTTGTGATTGTCATCGGTTGCACCGTGTACCTTATACATTTACTTTGCAACTATTACAGCGAATATCTAGTAAAGAAGACTGGGTTTCCATCTAAAACTTGCTTAAGTGAAGGATTGTCTACAGTGCGATACTTATGAGTCAGGAGCTACCAAAGCCGATCAAAGTCATGCACAACTACGATAACCAAATCAACAGCCCAACGGAACCCGCCAATCCAAATGAATCGATAGCTAGAACTACCGGCGTACCTATACCAACTACCCTGACGACTATGATGAACACATCACTAATGCAGCACACACCTATAGGTACCCAAATACAGATTGAGACCGCAAGACCCCAAATTAGTGGGAAAAACTGGAGTTGGGAAAAATGGTACAACCCCGTATAGTTAAGACCTAAGACACTGGGTAGTCCAACACCACATACAACACCACTGCTGCAACACCTCTGCCCATTCACCACCGATAAACTATGCTAAAAGAAAACTCTAGGACGTCCGTAAAAAACTACGGAGCAGGATACTATTTTGAAAGTAGTCACCACGATTTTAATTTGATGCACACCAACTGCGCTAGGTACTAGGTAGTAAATTAGGCCGATAGCAAACAGTTATTTAGGCGACAGCGAAGCAGCAGTCCACGCAGATAAAAATCCAGCCACAGCATGTAGCCCAAATTACATTAGTCATGCTCCAGCAAACAAACAGCCGAAAATATGTGCTAACTAGGAACTACGCTAACTACAACATAGCAGACATGCTAAACACACATAAAATGTATGACCCATGAGTGGACCATGACACGCTGACATGCAAATGCTTTCCAAATACAATCATGCACAGCCAGAGGATAAGGTTACAGCTACGGTAAAACACCGCATTCGCCCCAGCTGCTAGCGGTCGACACAAAGACCTGCAAGCGAATTCAAGCAAACCACAGCCTGATATTTCAAGGGGAAATCAAGCCACCGAGATGTGCACAGGCACGGTTTATGTTTTTTCTTTTTCTTTTTTGGTGGACAGTTTGGGGACAGCAGCGAAATGAACAGTATCCATATGTCGTATTAAAAAGGGAGCCGGTGCTATAGCTGATATCTGGGCTTCCTATCTAAGAAGGTCTTTAACATTAATTTCCAGCTAATGGCTAATTGTAGACGAGTTGTTGGCTTATTTGTTATAAGTATAACGCTGCATTCAATATTAACGCTATAGCTGGGGATACTTTGGAATTAAGTACTTCGGCAGCACTAAAACCACCATTAAGAGCACTTTGAAAGACCCTGGGAATCGACTTATGAAAAAGTGCTCTCCTGTTGCCACTCTCAGCTAGTGTGCTTATTGCGGCTGTAGGGCGCGCCGACGGGAGTAGTCATTTTGCGCCCATTTACCTGGTGTCTGGCTATTATACTGAACCACTCTAACAGCTGTACTGTAAAGTACATAGGTATTTCTTAACTGCTTAACTTTACTGAATCCATCAGTAACAATAGGATGCACAAATGGCCCAAAACTCCTGCATCAAAACACTCTTATCGACACTAACAATTCACCCTTGATTCAACTTAGAATAATGACTAACCACCATGCTATCAAGCACAATACCTCCCTCCCCAGCACAGTAAACACTACACAGTGCAACTGCACACCCCTACAAGCTCTATGCACAGCCCCTGCAGAGGCCGCCAGCGGCGGGTCGCTACATACAGCCATCGTCGATCCGGTGTACGTCTTCAGCTCCTTGTCCTCCACGACGTAGTTGTTGACGACGTAGGTCAGCGAGGCGACCAGCAGCGCCGACAGCAGGTCGCCGAGCAGGCGCGGCACCAGGCCGGCGAAGAAGCCCAGGATGCCGTTCTCCTGGTAGATGGAACGCATCGAGGAGAGAATGCCACTGGGGAGGAAGAGGGGAGAATCGTTCAGACGACTAACGCTGTCATGTAATCGGAATACCGTGTTTTCGTCACACTCGTACTCTTTTATTTAAGGTGCTTCATAAGGAGCGTGGTTCGTAGCGATTCCAAAATAACTATGCCGTGAAACAGGGCTAAATATAGACGCAGAAGAGCACTCCTGAAAATCTGGATGGGTGGATACATTGATACAATTACACAGGATAGGAGGAAACGAAAACATTCAGCCGGCAGCCACATAGTCATTCACAATTCAGATTCATATCGATCATCTGCAGCGATAGCTGCTCCCATGAGTTGTGAACAGATGCATACGGATTTCATTCATAGCCAACAAACACATAGCGACTTTTTGTTTGTGTTTTGCACGTCATGCTAGTTCGGAGCGGGACAACGCAATGAGTTGATTGATGTGCAGTGCAAATGAGCAGATTTATATTCCACGCCGACTAACTATCAACGAGCATCAAACAACCGCATATGTATGACCTACAGATAACATGTGTTACAAGTTGTCAATCATCAGCCATGCAAACAAGCCTGGCTCCAGAGACAAAACCAATCCAGTACTGTCCCTGCTGTCCGGCGCCAAACACATAACCCACATTGTGTCTTCTACCATAAGTTGAGCGCCCACTGGCTACCAAGTACCAGATGTGCCGGCCACTGAGATCAGACCATGCCGCGTTCAATAGCTACTTGCTGGATCTCCTGACCTGACCGGGGCCAGAAGCTAGATCTCCAGGCCTGACCGAGACACACACGGAGCTACCTTTGCTTTCTTTCTTCATCTTTCTTCACATGGCCAAGGCACACGGAGCAGCCTGTGCTAGACCTCTTAAACCGCTCACCTCCCATTGACCAAGTCACCTACCTGTGTTGCGTCTCCTGACCGATGAACTGGGCGATGCAGCGAATCTTCACCACAGTCAGGGGGTGGGTGAGGATGATGCAGGTCAGCCGCCCGCCCAGGTCACGCAGAGTGGCCATCATGAACAGCTTCCTCAGCTCGTCCTCGGTCAGATCTTCCTCGCGCTTCCTCCGCAGACGGTCCTCCTCCTGTGGAGAGCAGAGGAACGGTGAGAAATTGCGCATGATATATGACACATGAGGGGAGTGAGGCGAGAGACGGCTTGGGACAAAATAGGAAACCGATAGTGGAATATCAAGAAATGACCAGAAAAAATACGACTTTTAACGGATGACTCGGTAAGTCAGTAACTGTACGTTCTGTTATCGTCCCTTCGGCAATCATTTCCAGATTAGTTCGGTCCATGCTTTTTCGGATCATTATTCATTTTATTCCGTGAAATTTTGAAATACTGAGCACATGTTAGCTCCAAAAACGGGGTAGGTAGATAACTGTTAACACGTAATGGTGCTCGTCTATCAATCATTATGTACCAAAGCAAACTGTTGACTAAAGTATAGCTGTCATCATGATTATACATCGCTGACATAAATTCTGCCGAGAACCCGTCACGTAATCGATGTCATAGACCCATATGGAGCTCCTGCTAAACGTAACGCCAATCTCAGAAGCGCACTCGAGTACAGCCCCCTAAGTTAGCTGTGCACACATTGAACAAGATATCGCAAACACTCCACGCTATATCCAGGTGCCGTATCTACAGCAACCCGACTGCATTATACCACCACGTGGTTCCGAAAGCGTGCCAATAATATACAACAACGTGACATAAGCTACAACGGAACTCCGAGCAGCTGCGTGACAAAACGCCCAGTCAGCATGACAATGAATTTTGGGTGTGAGTCATACGCTGAAGGCAGTCACAACCATGCTAATACTTCTCGGCCTTGAGAACTGAGACGGGGGGGGGGGGGGGTGGAAGAGTTGATGACGTCATACTAAATTCGCGGAATACCGGAGCTGGTGTCTGCGGGTGCTCGGTGTTTCATGGCGAGTAGCATCGGCTGCTTAGAAGAGTCGGTGATGTCATCAAGGTCAACGACCGCGACAATGAATGGGCAAATGTGCCCGCTATCTCTCGCTACGTGTGTTTACTGGTTAGCGTCACTTCATGTGAAAACCATTTATAGGAGCAGGAAAACAAACGATGGCGGGCTTCGTTAAGAAACCAGACATGCGGGAACATGTACGCCGTCGCTTCGGAACGGGTTAAACACGTTGGCACTTGGCAGCTAATAAAATAACGCAGCGTCATGCTACAGATTGTCAACATGAAAAGAAATACCTTCAACACTATCTCTATGCATATGTAGACCGCTATATTTCCAGCAAGTTTCCAGAATATATAGTGGTATGTGGCGTGCTCTATAATATGCGAGAGCAGAGAAACGTGGAGTTCAACACGACACATTGTAGCTAAATTTTCGGCCCGTCCATTTTCCTCTCACCCTTTATCTCTGTGACCTGACCTTGTTTGTTAATTGGGGCTTTAGGGCACGCCGACTACTAAGGTCATTTTGCGCCCATGTGACCTGACCTTAAATGTGAAGCGACTAGTAACCTGGTGGAAGGAGGTACAGCAAGAGGTTTCCTCCCTCCTCCCTTTGACCTCCTTGTCTCCCTCTCTGTGACCTGACCTTGAATGTGATCCGGCTGGTGACCTGGTGGAAGGTGCAGCCGGAAACCAGCTGGCACACGATCCGGGATGTGCTGCCGCGGTACAGACCCCAGAAGCCGTCCCGCTTCCTCATGTAGTTCACTGGGGAAGAATACAAGACAAGGGATGCGATGTGTGTAGTACCACCGCGAGGCAGCCTTAGCCGTGAGGTATTCATAAAGACAACGGTACTGAAGACTTCCCGCGGAGAAAACAATGCGACAAAACACTAACAAAAAAAAAAAAAACAAGGCGAGAGCAGGCCATGGAAGATGAAGGGTGAAGAAGCGAATTCCCGTTTCGGGCTTGGATCAAGAGAAGGTACGAAAATAATTTACATGGGAAATCACGTTGCAATTTGACTATGTACTGATCTGGATAGCACAGACGGGTCCTGTAAGGCTCCTATGGAAAGGTGGCTACAAAAAAAAATGAAAGTCAAACTTAATCACAATGGGCAGTGGTCATAAAAATCGCACACCTAATCTAATAAGTCGCATATCTAAGTATTTCCATGGGTTGCGATTTTAGGACCTAGGGTATTTCTACTTACTGTATTTGAAGACATTGGGCAGTCCCAGCACCGGCCGACCGAACAGGGTCTTGGTCGGGGTGGGCGGCAGCGGCTCGAACCCGATCTGTGAATACCGCCAGAAATTACTCAGTCGCCAAGCCAGAGCGTTCCGTACGAGGTAGATGACTGTCAAATATGCCCATGTAAAGACCGGGAAGATGAGACGGGGCGGGGGAGTACCGAAACATGCCATGATATACATATGTGCCAAGACGCGTTCAGGTTAAATCCGAGATATGCACGATAATAGCTGAGGCTGAAGGAAAACCAGAAAGAAAATCATATTAGCGCCAGTGTCACAATGGCGAAAAACGAACGAATGACGAAAAATAACGGATACAAATGCTTGAATATTTCAGGTTACAATAAAAGTGTAATGAGCACTGAGCAGCTTGTATAGCTCCAGGTTTGCCATCTCAGCTATAATTTAGAATCCCACGCCGGTTTCCGACCGTGGGCCAAAATAAACAGCGCAGGGACATCAATTTCGCTGTCACATCTAGCCAAGGTTCTATTCACGCCCCACACCATGTCAATGTGTGCGTGACCACCCTGTGGTTGATAAGTTTCTAGAAGCTGTTGCCAACAGGTCCTGTGCTGGCTCGTAGCTACCCATTCAAAACAGTTTTAGTTAGTGGTTTATAATATCGTAGCGCCGCTATATCATAATAATGTGGCTTGGTACGTTAAAAACAACGTGTCGTCGATTGACCCGGTTGGCAATGGAAGATTGGCGTATACGGAGCAACGTCTTAACTGAGTATAAAGAGCGGTGGTACTGTGTTACATCAGCGGGATTAATTTTCCCTCGTCATGACTCGACAAAATACTAAGCCATATAATACCAGACATTCCCGTTAAGTACCAAATTTCCTGCCAGCGCGTTTTTCTCTACCCCGCTGTCTGCTCCAATTCACAAACCCCAGCCCATCCCATCCCATCCCTGCCCATTCCGCTTTTCTATCCCTGCTGTCTGCACACTCCATTCACAAACCCCAGCCCATTCCACGGTCCTTCAGTCGCACCTGCATCAGCAGCTTGGCGTTGTCGATGGGGCTGAGGGCGACGTTGAGGCCCAGCTTGACGGCCATCTGGTAGCAGATGTGCTCGTTGGCCTCGTCATAGTGATGGTTGGCCATTGGAGCGGTGCCGGCGGCGGCGGAGGGATCCTCGGGCCCCGGCTGATTCGGCATGTAGCTCGGCCGAGGGTGATCCTGGCGACACGCAGAAAGGTTAAGTTAGTGCTAGTCAGTTGATCAAAAACATGGATAACAAAGCAAGGTTCACTAGTTTCGTTTATCTTGAATAAAGTGATGTTTGACCAGTTCGTGGATTACAGCATGGTGGCTTTATCAGTAATCAGAGAAGCGGCACTCAACTAACGGTAGCTCACAAATCAGTACAGTAACCAGACAAGCGGCACTAACTAACTATTAACTAACTCGATACAGTCAGGTACAGTTCAGGTGCCAAGGAAGAACAATATTAGTGCAGTTGCACGTCAGGTATGCAGCAACATATACTAGTTGTCGTATGACAGTCCCCCATGAGAACCAGCGCACCTGGTCGGGCTACCTCAGATTCGCTCGGCGTATCTCACCAGGGCTGCAAACGGCTGGGACCGGGCCGGACGGGGACAGACCCGAACTAACCACAGAGACGCCACGCACAGCACTGACAGCGCTTCACCAGACACTCGGCAATCCTCCCCCGTCCCCACCCCCCACAGCGTCTCGGTCACCCAGCACCGGCCACCGGCCTTTCCGGGAACCCGATCCGGCGAGGGAGGGGAAGTGCCCCCCCCTCCTACCCCCACCCACGCCTGGCGAGGGCGACTCAACGCGCTCGCGTCACCGATGGCCCCGCCCACTTTGAGAGACGTCATCATGGCTCAGCAATGCCGGTACCGGGAAACGCGAATCGAAAGGGGCCGAGACGAATCATGTGGGCGTCCTTACAACATTCGTATCAAAATTACACAATCGCTACATCATTTCATGTAGGATATACAAATCAAAATGGATCAGCGGTATGCATATCGAAGGATCACATCTTGCACTTACACGTCAAAGCTAACGACTCAAGTTAGACGGCAATCACCTGAACAGAGCCAGCATGGAAACCAAAAACAAGCCACTGTTAATAAGTTCATGTCCACCTTTGGGCTTAAAAACTTCGACATAACTAAAACCATTGACGACAGTGTAGCTGAAAATGTAACTTTGTTAGTGCTAGTTCGATTGCCCTTGGATATACCCATGAGTTTCCTCTTAGAGAAGATGGAGCAAACGATAACTCATGGTGAAAGATACACACAAAACAAATCGGATATACCGGAAAGTTGTAATACGAGAACAAAACAAAATTTAGGATCAAATAAAACTAAGGTTGTTGAAATTTTACAAAGTTATCATGATGAACAATACAATGAATCAATACAATGAACAACGACGAACTCAATAGGCGGTCTCGGGCCACGAATATTAGCATACCTAATTAAAGGAAATAAATCACTTTTAACATGGGGTTTGAACTGGAATAGCAGTTTTGTAGCTTGAGCTGAGCCTAGCATAAATCAGAGGCTTTTACGGCCCAACGATCACCCTAGACGAAGATATTCCATTTCTCGTTTCGAAAAGAGTGCCTCGCAGAGGAATGCGTGCCTTGCAGAGGAATGCAGCCACGTCATCGTCAGCCAATCAGCAAGCTGCTTACAGCCAATGGGTTTAAACTACGCAATATGATAAAAGCTTCCTCGTCAAACATTATTTTACATGGAATATATATCTTCCTATATCAAGATAACTCGGCTTTATCGGAGAGTTTCGTGGTCGCCACTGCAATTCGCGACCAGCGAATTGCCACCGCAATTCGCTGAAGCTGTGGCAATAAAGACCACGAAACTGTCCGATAAAGCCGAGTTATCTTGATTTTTAACTAATTAACGAGCCGAGCACGGTTCCTATATCAAAATAAAGAAAAAATTATAAAAAGTTTCTTTGCTGATCGTTTTAAGCATAAAAAGAAGTCATAAATCCATTGCAAAAAAAAAACACTACTTTCGAGAAAGTGAACGGTAAGCTTTAATAAGAAAACGGTAAGCTTTCAGGACGGACATCGATTGACTGCAGCGCGGAAATGAGTCGAGCCGAAGTTAGAGACTGAAATAAGCAAAGATGGAAAGCCAAAGATTGAAAAGGACAGGACAGGTCTAACTACAAGGCAGAACTACAAATACTTATTCACATCTGGGGTATTGCAGACAAGGCATTGCGGAGCAAAGCAGGCGGGAAACCACACAGCGGACCAGGACATCCAATTCTTGACCGAAGAAACATCCATGGTTTCCGTCACTTTTGCTGTCGAGAGCCGACCACCCAACCGCCGCGCACACTGACCGCTCGACTGCCGGGTCAGCTGACCGCGACCCGCGCGGCGCCCGGTCACCGGTCAAGGTCATGCCCCGGGGGCGGATGGCGCTCGGTGGGCCCGGGTCAGCGCGAGGCGCCGGTCACGACTCGGCCTCAGGCGCCGGTCGCGGCTCGGCCTATGGCGCCTGGGTTACCGAAAAGAACGCGACGGAGGGTCAGGGTGGTCCCACGTCAAGAGTCCAGATTGACTGATGCGTCGTTGAATAACCAGGAAAACAACAAACGACGGAGGGTGGGCGGAGGGGTGTGGCGGCTGGGACTGATTGACGTAGATTAGCTGAACGAAATGAAGCAGTGATTTTTGTTTTGTTGGGTTAGACCCTTTCGGTCCGACGAGACCATCTCAGGACCGGAAGGATAATAGGAATTAGGGGAAGAGATTGGTCTGGGCGAGCACCCTGGTAAGTCGCCGGGACTGAGCTTGTGCTCTAACGGGCATTCCCGCATGATATAGTTGCCCTCCAGCCCGGCACAAGGGATTGGGATTTGAGCCTGAGGTATGGAGGAGAAATATTTGAATGACATGATGATGGAACCGACGGAACGGCGAAACAGTGATATTTAAAGCTCTCTTTGTAGCTGATGCGAAACGGTTTGGCTTTCGTTTGGCTGATGAATCACATTTGTGTATTAGTATTTGTGTAAAATGGCAAAATGATATTTTGAAACCCCTTGTTTTCATTGTTGTAGTGCTTTTATACTTTTTAATTGGTTTTACCTGTTGCTTCATTTTTTGTATTCTTGACATTTAAAAATTGTGAATTGTTATCAAATATAGTGAAGGTAAAGTACAACAACACTATAGGGATCTGTTGTAGTGCTGAGGATACCACTAAATGAGAGTGATAGCAAGATAAATGCTGTATTCCTGCAAGCCATTGTTGCCTATCTGTTAACATTACTTGTGAATCAAATAATGATTAGCCAGCTGAGTGTGGAATCAATATTTTCATTATCTGTTCAAAGTAAATCAATTTATTGATTGCCTTTCACTACCCTTCAGAATTCAGATTAATATGAATAAAGCAATATTATTATGCTCAGTAGAGAGTGCCAACATTTATGTTCAACATTCGGCATGTTCCTTGTTGAAACACTGGCTAATTCTTACATGATTAGTGATTAACCCGCGCATGACTGGGGGCTCTACAGAGCCCCCCCCCCTCCCGTTTTTCAGCAATATCTTCTAAACCATTTGGCGGATCAACACGAAGCTTACGGTACCTTCAAAGGCATCAATTTGACACCTAGTGTCAAAACTTCAACTTTCTAACTACCATAGTTTGACCGGAAATGACGCCAGAGTGACGTCATGGCGGCCGATTTTCATGCAAAATACTGAATTACGGCAAACGCTCTCAAGAGCTCAGTTTTAAAGCTATATCCATTTTCTTTGCATGAGTGGACTACAAATACACGTAGCTATCAAACTGCTATCTTGAATTTTTGATATTTTGAAAATTTTGAAAAATATGTATTTACAATTACAAAAAAATATATATATTTTATTTTTTCAAAAAGTTTTTGACTTTCCGCAAAAACCGGAATATATGTGATAGAACACACACTGATGAACTACATTTGCAAGTTTTAGCCCAATGTCTTCAAAAATAGCCAAGTTATTCGCATTATTGTCAAAATTTTACAATTTTATGTTTTTTTTCAAATCCATTTTTCAGTACGTTTTTGACGTCGTACAGCAATATAAATGGCACCATCGTGTTCCTGAGCTCAAACTGCATCTGATATTTACCTTTTTTTGTTGAAAAATTTCATTTTCAAAATTTGACCTTTTCTGACCTGAAAGTGACCTGACCTCCGGTTAATTCAGCTGAAAATGACCTCAAATGACACAGACGACACTATTTTCGAAATCTACGAGTAAAATGGACCATAAAACATGCGTCACGTGACCGATACATGATATACAACTTTCGTGACCTACTGGCCTTGACCTTAACCCTATTCCTGGCGGGGGGGGGGCCTCAGGAGCCCCCCCCCCTGAGGTTTTTTGGTTATTTCTCCCAAACGCGTTGAGCTAGGAAGCTCAAATTTTCTGACTTTTCCTAAAAGGCTTCTACGCAACATGTCTGAAAATTTTGAGTTGATCTGACCTCAGGTCAGGTCACCAGAGGCGGTTTGGTGACCCTACCTCAGAAAAGTTTGCAATCACGCCAGAGCTAGAGTTTTTGACCGATCAATTTCTTCTCTTCAGGCTTTAGTTAGGGTACCAGTATGTGCAATTTGTATATCTCGGAATTTTGATATCGGTGACCTAAGGTCAGGTCAGTTTCGCGACCTCCCCATTATAAGTCAATGGGGGAAAAATCAACTCCCTGTTTTTACCACTAAAACGGGTCGGAATGGCCCCATATACCATACATTACTTCATATACGATCAACCTTCACTACCTTGAGGTCTGTTTTGCTGTTGGGCAGCTGTGAGGTCATGTGACGTCATCAAAGGTCACCAAAGGTTTTTGGCCAATAACTCCGTACAGGAACAAGATACAGACGCGTGGATGGTCTCATTGTGTTCAGCTCGTCAAGACGCATCGAATGATATACATGATGACCTCGAGGTCACGTGACCTGAGGTCAACCTTTGACCTTGACCTTGCGAGGTCAACATATATCATTCGATGCGGATTGACGAGAGGATCACGATGATGCCCTTAGTTTGTTCCTATCTTGACTAATTCGAAAGTTATTCGAGAAAAACTCTCTCCATATCTAGCGCCGCCATTTTGACTTTTTCGACCCCTGTGACGTCATCTTTGACCTGACCTGAAAATGACCTTAGTAAAAATTGTAGATCTTGACCGTGCGTATACGATGCCGTTTACCGCTTGTCGCTATCTTGCTTCGTTCTCGAGATCTCAGGGGGGGGGGGCCGAATCGGCCCCCCCCGCCAGTTTCTTGTCCCGGCGGAGCCCGCCAGGAATAGGGTTAAAAATTCGAAGTAAAAGTTCAGTACCCTCAGGGTATCTAAGGCATCCGTCAAGGAGTGCGGAAACCAAAAATGAGCGTGATCGGACCGGCCGTCCGGTGGTCAGAGCCTAAATTGTGAACTAGCGAAAATGTCGATAATTTTTACTTTGACCTGACCTGTGACGTCATCGGTGACCTCGAGGTCAATGAAAATAGGTTTCGCTCGACAGTTTTTCCAGGGCTATCAGACGCCGTTTCAATTTTGACGATCGGCCCAGTAGTTTCGGAGATAGGAGGGGGGCTCTGGAGAGCCCCCCCCCCCCAGTCACTCGCGTTATGGAAAATACCCCAGTCATGCGCGGGTTAAGAAATGGTCTACATTTATGCCCAAATATGGTCATGAAGAATCAATTTTTGATGCCTCTATTTTTTTATTCCAGAAGCCCAGTTTGCCCAACTGACTTCCTCATTTGTACTAGTAGGGTTCTAATGGCTAAAGTTGGGCCGTACTATTTTCTGGACAAATCGCCAGCTGGCGCCGTATGATGGCGCTAGCAGAGCATATTATATATCAATGCCAGGTACAAATAACTTAATATCTATCTTTTAATTTTTCTATGAGTGCCTTTTTACCATACGTGTTCATGTCCATCTCCCTCCGTGTTTATATTAATTAATAGCATAGCTATTGTACAGCCCACCGCTAAAGTAATCTAGGGTTTTACCAATCTCAACGGTTGGCTTTGACTGGCGATTGTTAACCCGCGCCCAGATGGGGTCTGCCGAGCAACGCGGTCTGATGGGGGGGGGGGGGGCCATTTTGGCCCCCCCCCCTCAGATCTCGAGAACCACGCAACATAGCGACAAGCGGTAAACGGTGTTGGATAGCCCCAACGGGGAACTACCTTGTGACCCAATTTCATTGACCTCGGTCAAACCGATGACGTCACAGGTCAGGTCAAAGGTCGAATTTTCACCGTTTACAGGCATTTCAAGAAATGCGTTGTAAAATCGTGTAAAATGCATTTCATTGAAAATCATCGATGGGGAAATGTTCTTCAAACACATATTTTGCTATTTGAAGTCACTGATACCAGGTCAGGTCACAGAGGTCAGGTCACTGGGGGGTCACAATATGAAAGTGTCATGTGATACATGTTTTATGGTCCATTTTACATGACAAATGCGATTATGTGGGTCAGACAGACTTTAGGGCCAGCTTAGGTCACGTTTTGGTCAAGGTCAGGTCAAGGTCAGGTCAAGGTCAGGTCAAATTAGGTCAAATTTCAAAGTTGATATTTTTGCATAAAATGGGTATCGATTCGATGCAGCTCGTCACGGGGAGTTCAATGGTGGTCTCCGTTTTGCGCTACGAGGTCTAGAATTGCTAAAAATTGAGTTCAAAAATTTGACGTCATCAATTTTTAACAGTTTTTTCGCTATAACTTGGCCAAAAAAAGAGGTATCGAGCTAAAATTTGGTATGTATATCGAAGAGCGCAGGGACTATCACATATATTCCGGTTTTTTCGAAATTCGAAAATTTTTTGGAAAATTTTTGAGTTTTTCTAAAAAAATCAATTTTTTTGATTTTTTTTAATCAAAATCCCAAAATTTTGAAAATCCGAGATAGCAGTTTTGTAGCCCCGTCTTTTGTCTACACAACCACATAAAGAACTTTAAAATTGCTTGTTAACTGTAGAATTGGTGAGCGTTTCAAGATGTCATGTTTTTTGCTCATTTTTACTCGAACATGACCTCAGTTTGACCTCAATAACTCCTGACCTGAGGTGACCTGTGACTTGAAATTTTGTGTGAAGGTGTCAAATTGATGCCCGGTAAGGTACCCAAAATTTGGCGGCGCTGCGCGCCGCCGTTTTCTCGCTATTTAAGAAAAACCACAGGGGGGGGCCAAAATGGCCCCCCCCCCATCAGGGCGCGGGTTAAATGCGGAGTGATCGAAAAGAAGATGTCAATAGCTAAAGTTGCAGCTGCAAGGGTGACGATACATATAAGCTACATTCAAAGTTTCATTGTAGTCTGGCTAATCGTTCCTAAGCTTCAGAAGCAGAACATACCCATGACTGAAACCCCACATTACTTCTGCTGTGGACTGTACGTCGCCATCTGGCCAGCCAGCTGATTTTATCCAGTTGTTAGTAAGGCCCCTAAATTTCAGACACCAAGGCCATTTATGTCATCCCATGCAGCAACATTACTACTGCTATCATTGTGCTAATATGCCAAAATATGCCTGGCCTGCGAAAAGTGGTGCCCAGAGGGGTTTTCACGGGCACAGTGCAAACTGCTGAGTGCGGTGTGTGCGGTGTGTGCAGCAGGCGTGGGGGGTAGGGGATAGGTAGGCGGTTCTGGCGTCACGGCTGCGTGCGATGGACGGTCCACTGTGGCCAGTCCCGACCTGCCACAGCAGTCGCTGTGTGCGGTGATGGAAGGCTGATGTAGCTCATGTAGGGACGCCCGACGCAGTGGGCAGAGCTTGGAGGCTGGGTGCGGTCCGACCACACACACGGCCCGTGAACAGCCCTCAGGCCACGGGCCAGACTGGAAAACATCTATACACTACGCCGGACGCCCGTGAGACCCTCTTGCGCCGAAATTCGGCGCAAGCGATTTTGCGCTGAAATTTTTGCATGATTTGCGCCGAAAATTGGGTGCCGATTTGTGCCAAACTTAGTCACTTTTATATAAAGCCAATAAAGCACATGTGCATATCTACCGATCAAGGCTATATCAACCAGGACAGAGCGTCCCGGGCCTTGGACGCTCTCCCATGTTTGAGCGCCTGAATAAGTTTTTTTTATTTCCACGGAAACCCAATACCTCAAGGCTCGATAAACAAGCTTAGCGCACCAGCGTCGTGCCGTAGAGCAATTGGCCGGAAAGTTCCGGGGTCACAAAAATCGCTGGAGCGGTGTGTTCGATGCTGGCGGGAGCCAGCGAGGGCCGGGCAACGGAGCAGCACGTGCTCGCTCCGGCACATCAGCCTCTTCTCGGCACACGGCGCAGAGCGCCGCGAAGCACCGCTTGTCTAGGCACTGCTGGCACGCCGCGGAGTGGAGACAGCCGATTCGGTGCACGTACTGGACCTACCGGCTTCAGTGGCCCGCCCCCATCTGCCGGTGCACCTCTCCGGGGATAGGGAGCGGCGGCGTGCTCCCGAGGAGCAGCTTGAATAGTGACTCAGACCAGCTGTCGCGCCATCGATGCGAGGCCGCACAATGAACCGCCCTGATCAGCGAGCGGGCGGTTGAGGGCGGGGCGGCCGCTTGTTTCGCCAGGTCGTCCGCGCTCTCATTCCCCTCCATACCGCAGTGGGCAGGGAGTAGGGACCCACTGCACTATTACCAACTTAACGACGCTCGGCGATGTTCAACAAGGTCTTCCATACCTATCTCCACTCCGAGGGTTGAGGCCTCGCCATATACACTGTGGCTTCGTTTAGGTGGCCGCTCCTCCGCTGAGTACTCAGGGCAGGTCGTCAGTTTGAGCACGCGACGACCGGGGCGGGGACGTCTCGCCCCGAAACCTCTCCAGAGCCGCCCGCAGGGCGAATCTGCTGCTAGAGTGACCAGCGTGCCCACTAACCCCGCGTTCGATGTCTCGGACGACGAAGATTCTACATCGTTCGGCCAATCCCGTCCAAGGTCGGCGGGGGCTCGGCTGCAGTTGTGGAACATGATTGACTGGACGGCATAGAATTTTTGCCATCCAGGAGACATCGGATGCAGGGTAAGTTCGGTGGCCATCGTTCACCAAAAAAAAAAATATGCGGCCGCCCTGCACCAAAAAATTCAGCTGCCGCCATGCGCTGAATTAAGCGCATGCAAAATTACGCAGGACATGCGCTGAAATTTTCGGCGCAATCCCACTACTATGACAGACATATTTGGCATAACATGAATTTTTTTCCAGTCTGGGCCACAGGTTAGTCTAGTACCTAATTTAACTAGGGTTGAAAATTGAAATCATTTAATTTCCAACTTTCAAAGCTGAAAAAAAAAATGATGTGCACCACTGCCTGGGACCTGGGGTTTCTCTATTTTCAAATCACTTTCCTATTGCAATTGATCATGATCGATTTCGTCTAGGTACCTACCTATTGTATGCATCGAAGTCAGTTACCAATGTCATCAACATTATAAAAATTAGATCAATACTCACCCAGATTTTTCGATGAAACCCCAACACAGCCAAATCGGCAATAAACCAGCCCCCAATTCTCACACTCAATCAAAACAACGCAATCCGCACCAAGGCTATATAAATCCGCACGTAACCGGACAAATCTTCGTATGGCAATTCTTCGTCGCGCAATTCCTCGTCCGCATTTCTTCGTCCGCAAATCTTCGTCGGCGCATTTATTCGTGTCGCATAACTTCGTCTCGCATTTCTTCGTAAGCGCAAATATTCGTAGCGCATTTTTTCGTATCCGCATTTCTTCGTACGCGCATTTCTTCGTCAAGCATTTTTTCGTCCACGCATTTCTTCGTCTACGCAAATCTTCGTCCGCATTTCTTCGTCCACGCAAATCTTCGTCTGCGCATATCTTCGTCCGCAAATCTTCGTCCCCGCAAATCTTCGTCCGCAAATCTTCGTCCGCATTTTTTCGTCCACGCATTTCTTCGTCTACGCAAATCTTCGTCCGCATTTCTTCGTCCACGCAAATCTTCGTCCCGGCAAATCTTCGTCCGCAAATCTTCGTCCGCAAAACTTCGTCCGCAAAACTTCGTCCGCAAATCTTCGTCCGCAAATCTTCGTCCGCATTTTTCGTCCACGCATTTCTTCGTCCACGCAAATCTTTGTCCGCAAATCTTTGTCTGCGCATATTTTCGTCCGCAAACCTTTGTCTCCGCTATCTTCGTCTCCGCAAACATTCGTCCACGAATGTTGTTCAATAAAACCATGAAGAAATATCAGACCATCAAGTGATTGACGAATTTAATGCATGGAATGGATGATCGAAACTTTTGAAGTCAGGTAGATGAGGTCTGTCAGGTAAAGCTATTGTATTTGAGAGCCGAGAATTGAAACATTCCATATCATTTGTGTCCCGGACATTCTTTTTTCGCGGTCGATGAATGACAATATAATCTCTTGTACCCTCGCCGGCATAGGCGGCGAAACGGGGAGGGCACCGGGGCACCGTTCCCCTCTTTGATTTTGGCATTTTAACAGTAGCCCTATGGGCGTTGCATGGAAAGAATGGGACTAAAAGTCGGCAGTGCCGTGCCCCCCCCCCCTAATTGAAGGTGTTCCGCCGCTACTGCTCGCCGGACCTATTTGTTTTCTACATACACACCGGCCGAGGGGGGGCGGGTACGACCCCCCCCCCCCCCATCGCCGTTTCGCCACTGGTGGAGCTAGCGCGTCGCGGAAAAAACGAGCGTGTGCGCCGTTACGAGACGCAGAGGTTAATACCCGATTTTAAGGCCTTCTAGGTCAGGGGTCGGCTTACAGCCCGCGGGCCGGATCCGGCCAGGAGGGTGACGGTTGGATCCGGCCCGCGACCATCTGACGTCCGGCCCGCGGAAGTTTTGTCTAGAAGTAGAATTCGACAAAAACACCCGCAAATGGTGTTTATAAACTCATGAAGTGTGCGAAGGAAGAACTATTGTGCCAAAGCACATTTAAGTCACTTTTATATCGGAGTCGATTTCTGAAGGAACCGCGGGCCGGAACACGATGTAAGTCGCTGATACCAGCCGCGGGCCGGACGTCAGCTGGTCGCGGGCCGGATCCAACCGTCACCCACCTGGCCGGATCCGGCCCGCGGGCCGTAAGCCGACCCCTGACCTAGAAGGCCTTAAAATCGGGTATTAATCTCTGCGTCTCGTAACGGCGCACACGCTCGTTTTTTCCCGCGACGCGCTAGCTCCACCAGTGGCGAAACGGTGATGGGGGGGGGTCGTACCCGCCCCCCCCTCGGCCGGCGTGTATGTAGAAAACAAATAGGTCCGGCGAGCAGAAGCGGCGGAACACCTTCAATTAGGGGGGGGGGCACGGCACTGTCGACTTTTAGTCCCATTCTTTCCATGCAACGCCCATAGGGCTACTGTTAAAGGGACCCTCCCACCTTCAAAAAAGTTTATGAATTGGCATGAAAGTGATGTCGCTCGGTTCAGAAAGAGCGAAAACGAATAGCTACCAAATTTCACCGAAAAATATTCACCGGTTTTCAAGATATTAGACTTTTACTTTTGTTTACTTTTTTGGGATCTCCGCTGTTTCTAGCGACTTTATTTTAGAAGTGCGGCGTTTGCGGCAGATGTTGCGCGCAAATATCATATACCACCGCGTGCTACAAAACGTTTTAGTCAAACATTTAAAAATCGTTAGATATTTGCGCTGACGTCACACATTCAGAGGGGTATTCCTAAGCATTAGCCCCTCTGAATCAAAATGCTGCAATTTTGAAATTCAATATTTCGGATTTAAGACATTGCTCGATGTTGTGAGTGCCGAAACCGGTAATTGTGAGCCAGGGACCCCATTTTGGCTATCTCAACTCAAATCTAATGTTAAGGTGGGAGGGTCCCTTTAAAAGGCCAAAATTAAAGAGGGGAACGGTGCCCCGGTGCCCTCCCCGTTCCGCCGCCTATGCCGGCGAGGGTAAAAGAGATAATATTGTCATTCATCGACCGCGAAAAAAGAATGTCCGGGACACAAATGATATGGAATGTTTCAATTCTCGGCTCCCAAATACAATAGCTTCATCTGACAGACCTCATCTACCTGACTTCAAAAGTTTCGATCATCCATTCCATGCATTAAATTCGTCAATCACTTGATGGTCTGATATTTCTTCATGGTTTTATTGAACCACATTTGTGGACGAATGTTTGCGGAGACGAAGATAGCGGAGACAAAGGTTTGCGGACGAAAATATGCGCAGACAAAGATTTGCGGACAAAGATTTGCGTGGACGAAGAAATGCGTGGACGAAAAATGCGGACGAAGATTTGCGGACGAAGATTTGCGGACGAAGTTTTGCGGACGAAGTTTTGCGGACGAAGATTTGCGGACGAAGATTTGCCGGGACGAAGATTTGCGTGGACGAAGAAATGCGGACGAAGATTTGCGTAGACGAAGAAATGCGTGGACGAAAAAATGCGGACGAAGATTTGCGGACGAAGATTTGCGGGGACGAAGATTTGCGGACGAAGATATGCGCAGACGAAGATTTGCGTGGACGAAGAAATGCGGACGAAGATTTGCGTAGACGAAGAAATGCGTGGACGAAAAAATGCCTGACGAAGAAATGCGCGTACGAAGTAATGCGGATACGAAAAAATGCGCTACGAATATTTGCGCTTACGAAGAAATGCGAGACGAAGTTATGCGACACGAATAAATGCGCCGACGAAGATTTGCGGACGAAGAAATGCGGACGAAGAATTGCGCGACGAAGAAATGCCATACGAAGATTTGTCCTGGAATCAAATCCGCACCCAATAATAATAGCGCCACTATCGTCTATTGCGCACCGGTGCTTGTCACTGTTGCGCCGTTATGGGAATGAAAAGTGCCATGAAAGAAAAGTTTTCATCCGCTTTCATTTGCGATTAAATTTGACATCCATTCATTTATTCCTGTTATGCAGCTTCAAAAAACTATTTTGGCAGAAGAAGTATAAATAAAAGTCACTTTTGCTTATATTCAACAATAATATAAAAAGGCAATAATTATAAACCTCTTGTAATATTGATTTGTGTTCAATAAGATTTCTGCAGCCTTTTATGTTCAAAATGGTTATAAAGAAACTCTAGGAACAATTGATTTTCTTTAAAACCCATTATTTTTTAGATACTGAATCTGAATTGAAGAGAGCAAATCAAACTTACAGTCAATTAAAAATTAAAAAATAACTCAAAATTTGCTTGGAAGAACTATATGACGTCATTTGAAATTTCCTGGGAGTTTCAGAAATCTGCTGTCCGTGCTGTCGAACAGACAGAAAATACATTGGAGTGAGTACGGTCAAATTATACTCTAACAGCGAGGAAGGTTGTTAGTTACATAATCATAATAATGTAATGTTTACATCAATGATGTGGTGCATCGGTTCTCTATATCAATATACCGTGATGTGGTGATTGTCGAAGTTCCCATGGGATGGATGTTATATGCCAATGAACGCAATAGGGACCGTGGGCTTGCGTCACCATACCTAGTGTACCTTTATTTCAATGTGCAAGTATAAGAACCTTTGAATTGTGGTAGACCATTTCATTTTTTGTCTGCTTGCAAATGATTGTATCCCTACAGTTGGAGCTGTGTTTTGAAAACTGCTTTATAACATCACTTTTTGCGTAAGTTTCTGCCCTGGGCAGTGGGCACTTGGGCAGTGGGCGGTGTTTAACGCAAGTTTCACGGCACTGCTGCTGTGCGCTGTGTGTAGCGTTTTACTGGGTTTCCATGGAAGCATCAACAAACTCGGACATTTGCAAAGCTGAAACTTCATGCTGAAGTTGTCTCAAAAGCCGTATTAATACAGCTGTGCGCTGCAGTGCAGTGTTGTGAAATACCGGCCTGCCCTGTTCGTAGTTTCCTGTCCAGTTTATTATATTGCTGAACTAATTTGAGCTGAGCTGCCTGTTAGATACCTACTCAAGCACCCATGTTGCTTGCAGCTGGCATGTCAACTGAGTGGAGTGTTGATGCTGTGTCGACTAGAACCCTTTTCAGAAGACCTGGGGGCTGGGTCCTGGACTTCCCTCAGAATTCTGTGCCATTTTCATTCTCTGATTATATGGATGCCTTCTATATATTTGAGGTGGTGAACAGTCACTAAACCAGTGAAAATTGAACCAATAAAACTGAATTACAGACAACTGAATCAGTGGTGACTGACTACTGAGTCAGTGACAACTAAACCACAGAAGACTGAAACAGTAACAACTGAACCAGTGGGCAAATGAACCAGTGACAACTAAACCAGTAACAACCAAGCCAGTGACAGCTGAACCAGTAAACATATGAACTTGTGATAGCCACTGAACATTAGGTTATACTTAAGCATAGGTTTAGGTGAGGACTGAGGTTTATGTTAGATTAAGGTTAGTTTTAGGTTGTGTTAGGCTAGGTTCAGTTGCATTAGGTTAGGTTAGGTTTGATTATGATTTAGATTTAATGTGAGCTTTTCTTGCTAACCAATGTGGGCAAGGGCCAAGTTAAGTACTGGTTCAGTTGTCCACTGGTTCAGATGTCATACTGGTTCAGTTGTCCACTGGTTCAGCTGTCCAGTAGTTCAGTTGTCACTGGTTCAGCTGTCCACTGGTTCAGATGTCACTGGCTCAGTTGTCCACTGATTCAGTTGTCACTGGTTCAGTTGTCACTGGTTCAGTTGTCTCTGGTTCAGTTGTTTACTGGTTCAATTGTTACTGGTTCAATTGTCATGGAATCAGTTTCTTACTATCATTGCCCCAATACGAAAATTTTAGCTACATGATCAATAGTGTCTCATAATAAAACTAGATGAAGCTGTGGATATAATATGTCATTGGCTGGCATCATGCCATCATGCTAATATCCTCCCCTGCCCTGGCAGGCTGGCAACATTTCAGTGATGATCTGCAGTCTCTCTGGAGCCCTGCGGGGACTCAGACACAGTCTCTCTCCGCTGGTGCAGTCCCTCCGTCGGCCGGCGCACACCAGCGCCTATCACTGGCTGAGTGGCAACGGCAGCGGCTACGGCGGACAGTCGCGGTGGCAGTACACGCCCGATGGAACCGTGTTTCACTCTCCGGGAAGCAGGCCCTCCTCACAAGCCGTCAGCGATACGCACTTTGACTTCTCTCCATACCAGTGTGTTGGCTTCGACCTGGATAATACGCTATGTCAGTACCGCGTGCGGCCCCTCATGGAGATGGCCTACTCGCAGTGTCTGGTGCCACATCTCATCGAACGATTCGAGTTCCCCGGAGACGTGTTTCTCGACATGGATGACGGCTCGGGGCTGTGCGCGCGGGGTATCGTCCTGGACGCGCCGCGCGGTAACCTGCTGAAGCTGCGTCATGACGGTGCTGTTCTGCGCGCCACACACGGCTCGCGGCCTCTGACTCGGGAGGAGGTGATCGATGCGTACGGCACCCACAGCGCCCCGTCGGCTGCGCGAGACCTGGCGCTCTCGGTGACTGATCCGCCGTGCGGCCGGCTGCGCACCTTCCGGGACTTTTTCGACGCGCCGGCGGTGCTGGCGGCAGCCTCACTGGTAGATGCTGTGGATGCCGGCCGACTGCCGGGCGCGGACTACGCCACCGTCTGTGCCGCCGCTCAGTCCGGACTGCGCCACATGTACGACCGGGAGAAGTTCGCACAGGATCAGGACGGCTTCTTCAGCCGCCTGCGGGCGGACACGACGGCCATCGCGCACCCATGCAGTCCGGCCGTGCTGGAACTGCTGCGGCAGCTGCGGCGAGACGGCAAACTGCTGTTCCTCGTCACCTCGTCGCACGTCGACTACGCCCGGCACATGGCCGAGCTGGCGCTCGGCGCCGACTGGTTCCAGTTCTTCGACGTGGTCGTCACATACGCATGCAAGCCTCGGTTCTTCACAGGTCGTGCACCGTTTCTGTCGGTCGACTCATACGATCGTGAGGGTGCCGTGGTACCGGCCGAAGCGCTCCGCCCGGGCCGTGTGTACTCACAGGGCAGCTGGGCCGACTTGTACTCGTTCCTACAGCGTGAAACCGCCACCGAACACCCGATGTGCGTGTACATCGGCGACAACCTGGCGTACGACGTACACCCGACTCGGATGTATACGCGCAGTCACGCGCTGGCTGTGTGTGAAGAGCTAGAGGCGGAGCACGGCGTGCGCTGTGCTAGCGGCCAGCCGACCTCGCTGCGACACTCCACCGTCTGGGGATCCATGCTGCGGGAAGGGGAGCACGACACGCTCTGGGGTGCAGTGGTGCGCCGCGCGCGCGCCTGCGTGCCCCGGCTGGACTACCTGGCCTCCAGACCGGACTGAGCGCCCGGAGAGAGGTGGGAGGTGGAGCGGATATAATGTCAAACCAGAATGTTATGTTAAGTGTGTGCACGAAGAACGTGGTAGCCGTTGTTCACTGTGCGTTCTGTGGCGCAAAGTGATTTGCTTGGTCTTCCGTGTCGCTAATGGAGCTATTGCGTCGATAAGGGAAGCTTTCAGCTCGCTGTACTACGAAGTGATGAAGATGTTCTTCTTCCTGACGTCTTGTGTTTAGTTTAAGCTATATCTCCCGAGCATTTTCACTGGCTGTATTTTTGACTGTTCAGTGTTCAATGTGCATTACGTAGGTCTGTTTTATCTTTATCTTGTTCCTACTTTTAAGTTAGATATTTATTATATTTTATCGGCTTCATGGTACTAGTGTTAAAAGCAGCCATCTCTTGCAATGTTTTCCGTTTTATTTTATTACTGTAAGGTGATCTTAATTCTTATATCATAAGACGATTACAGTAATTTTGCTTTGGAGACTCCGTTATCATGCTTGCGCTCGATCATTGCATCGACGATAACGACTTTTCGTAGTTGCGATCTTGGCCATCATAGCACTAGGCTCTACTGAATGTGGATTTCAACCTTGCGGACTCAGTGCCGTCATTTATTTATCTTGTACTTTGTAGCGGTCTTTATTTTAAGTCGTACTTACGTGCAATTCGGTGGTAAGTGATATTATTAGAATAGGTGACCTAATTTTAACAGCGTATTTAACGTTTCATGGTGCATGGATGTCATTTGCGGTTCTTCTCAGTACCTATGTGTGGGGTGGTTTGATTTCCCTTGCCATATAATTGCTCTCGAGGCGAGCGTGAATGTGGGATTGTCGTTTTTTTCCGTAACGAAAGTTTGTCTGTTGGCGACTGGCGTGCTTGCGAAGTTAACTCTGGGAAAGACCGCGACTGGCAATCAATTGCAGTTTCATGCTTACTATACTATACTACGATGAAAGGCATTTGCGTGCGAGCGCCGAGCACACAAAAGACGTGTTTTCGGAATATGCCTACAGGTGAATGCTAATCGGTCGCCAAGCTACGAAATCTTGTGTTTTTGCAATCAAATCGTCTCAGGGTGGAAGGCATGCTTGCTGCTAGTTTCCTACACATGTGGAATGTACAGGTCTCGCGAGATTAAGCGGTAGGTTTTGCACTTTTACATTTCCGGTTATATCTCAGAAACTAATCGATCTACGATGAAGCCATTTTACACGATCATGGCCGGCTTGTTACCCAACAAGTCGATCGCATCTTCAGCACTTAAAAGCTTAAGACGACGAAGATATAGCCTGAAGTACACTAAATTTTCTAGGTGCAAAACCTACCGCTAAAACCCGCGAGACCTGTACATCGGTCTGATAAGACGGGCGATGACATGCATAATATAGACTGCTCACTACACTATTTAATAAGAAACCAGCCAGTGATCACTAAAGGCACAATATGCATAGTATATTATGCTTTGCATGTACGGTACGCTTCTGGATTTTAACTCGTGTAATGTTAACTAATAAATGTCTATACGACAAACGGACAAGTTTTTTATCGCTGGCGAGTGGCGTGCAACTTTATCGAATATGCGTGCGTCTGTGCATGTATCGGTGCTTCGTATAATACGCTCCAATTGCATTCCGTCTAGGCATTTTTGACGACATTGGAAGGCCACAGAACTCGCCAGGCTGTATGTGGATTGTGCCTTGTGGAATGATGCCACTGGCGTACAGTTGTATGCCTATGGTGCTCGCCATGGAAAAGTGATGTCCTCATCCTTCGCATTTTGATATGTTACACCTGGGCCAGTTACATATCGTCCGATCATGTCACCCGCAAATGAGTAAATCGTTAACGAGAAATGTACGGCCAAGGGCACACATTCTACTCGTCTGCATCGTTCGGATGCGATATGTCGAAAAGCTTATGGTCATGTAGCACTCGCCCTGATTTCTTGAGCGTGCGCGCTGCCACCCCTCGGCATGCACTTCCCTCCAAACTAGAGAGCTCCGTGTCCTTAGCTTGTATCAGGGGGGCGACACGGCTATTCACGCAATGTATTCATTTACGGGCCTCGCGGGGCCTCGCGATGACGCGGCTGGAGGCAACCACTCAGCGCGCTAGGATCCTTCCGGCGGGGCCGGGCGCCGTAAGGTGTGCAATGAATGGGCGGGCAGACAGAGATGAGGTAGCCGGTACCTAGGTATTGAATTTGAAATGACATCATGAGCAATTTGATGGGGAGAGAGAACGTTTCTAATGGAGCTTGGGATGGGGGAAAACCAAAAATATCACGGTCGGTTAACAGAGCTCCGACGGGGCCGGGCGCCGTACGGTGCGTAGTAATTTAGGCGGACAGACAGATGATTTATCGGATTTGAATTGACCTTACCATCGGGCTCTCTGGTGGGATTTTAAGACGTTTTTACTTTTTAGTTAAGCTCAGGGTGGGGCAGCCCGCTGGCGGATCCAAAGGAAGGCGTTTGGGGCAAATGTTATCCCCCACAGGCCCACATCCGGGGCAGCGTCCGAATTCGTTTTTCGAGAACAAAACGAAAACTTCACAACTTTTCTGAGGAAAATTTTATTGATCGAACTGCACAGTAGTGCGCAAGGAATCGAAATCCGATGTTTTTTTTAATTCACAGAAACTTTTTTAAGGTATGCCCCCCCCCCCCCGATGTGTTCAAGACCGCTTCCTGGATCCGCCAGTTAAGAATATGTCACGGTCGATTATCGAGCTTCGGCGGGACCGGGCGCTGTATACGTCGTGCCTACAATGAAGAGGCGTACAGACACCACATCCCACATCCTACTGCTCTACCTGTGCCTCTATGTGTGAAGCACTGAAGTATCACGGAAGCCCACAGGACCTGCGAGTCGACGAGGTGGCCGCCGGATACTACAGCTCCCCGGAGTTGCCCGGGACCGAGGGTTTAACAGTAGTAATTTCACTGGTTGCGAATCCTCGTAATGTAAAGATCATATCCTCAAGGACCTCCGTTACGATTTTACATTCCTAAACAATATGGCAGACCAATTATGCTTGCCTACGTTCAGGCATTATCCCTGATGCTTATCCGCCCACCCACTACATGTGTTGTCTGTCAATCAACCATCGCTCGACGACGGGATCCACTCTAACCATCGGTATTCGGTTGTCAATTCACCCACCCCGTTTCCCTAAAATAGACGGGTCAGACTCGGCCTGGGTCTTAACGAGTCCTAGAATCGCCAGAGACGGGATCGGGTCGCCGTTATTGCACCGGTCTTGGCGTCTTTTGGTACATATAGAGTAGACAGCTTCGACCACGGACGTCGGACCGTTCTACGAATGTACGCACCATCCAGGCCTAAGATGCGTCGAGCTTTATAAGAATGCAGTCTAGATCAATCAACATAACAATGGTGGTATGCATAAAAAAAACGCTTTAAAATCTCTCCCCGGCTCCCGCAACGTCCCAACGCTCCTCCGTTATACGCTTGCCCGATGCGTCCGCCGAGCCGGCTTGCCTCCAATGACGTCATCGGCCGGCCGGCGGCGTTCAAGGTCAAACGGCTGGTGTCCTTACCTGGAGTTCTATAGCCTTGGCTTGTATTTGGAACGCGTTTCCTGCACCACTGAGTTGGAGTTTTATTTAGACGGGTTATCACCGGTCATCAGCCCGGAACGCGGTTCCCGAGCGAAGGCACTGCACGCACTGGCCGGACGCAAGGCCCTAAATACAAGGTTGCACGGACTTATTTCTACTAAACCTACCAGAATATAGTTTCACGGTTGATTATTTAAATAATTATTCAATCAAAATTTCTTTATTATTATCTCGTAATCATTTATAAGCAATTTTATAAATCAACTTTCAATTTGCTTGCCTTTTACTAGCAAAATAACTTTTCTAGTATTGGGTCAACATAGTGGTGTAGCAGTAGGAACCACATCTGGCAAAACCCCAATGCCTACATACAGCAGAAAAGCAGCCACCAGGTGTCGCCACAGTCGCCATTTGGTCGCCACACAGATGTCGCGCGCGTCGCCAATCGCCACACTACCGATTTCCATAAGGACGCATATGTACGGATATGTATAGGAAAGTCGCCCTTAAGGATTACGCTTACATCCTTTGCTTATGAGGTCGGTGGTTAGAAATTGGGAGGGGCTCAGCTATTTTCGACCACGGATATGCCTTTATCACATGATGAGGAACATGCTGATAAGCGTTTTATGCGTCATAACAGCACAAAAGTATTTTTAATCATTTTTCAAAAATAGCCGTTCTGCCGTATCTTTCAGTGCAAGGTGCCGTCGGTCATCCCCGACGTGACGTCACGCAGGGAATTTGCCAGATTTTCCTACTAGACTTCGACACCCCCGGGCCGGACGAAGGCACTGCGTAAATCTGGTACACTGGCGTGAAGCCGACCCCGAACATAGGCCGTGTTACGAAACACTGCTGAAGTTCTGTAACCGCACTTGCACAGGCACAGAACGTGCGCTGCATTGTGCATTGTGCACAGCTCTGGTGATCGAGGCAGCACCGCTTGCATGCTAGTACGGATGCTAACCCGATTACCTTATCCTTCTATCAGACCGTCCTCCTTTCCCCAACCCCGTTAGCTTGGCCATCTGCCGGTTTCTGCCGCTACCGCAAACCACCGATATGCAACCTTCTGAAAAAGGTTCAGGTGTAACCACTACCCACAGATCTGTGCTTATCTCTAACCACCACCTCGTTACCCCGTTATAAAAGCTTAGCCTACCCTGTAACATGTCCTTTCTCCGCTACTTGGTTGAAGGCGACTGCTACTACCTACATGGTCCCATTGTTCCATATGCCCTTATACATACCCCTAAACGATGAACATCGGAAACTAACCTAAAAGAATCGAGGAACGGCGAGAATAGAAGACCTTCCCACTTAGTTAGGGAAGGTCTTTAGTAGCTAACGTTAGTTACAGCTAGCGTTAGTAGCAGTGAGACACAGACTTCTCAATATATATATAGAGAAGTCTGCGAGTGAGAGCATGCAACCAACAAGCATACGGTACCTTGGCCTACAAACCCAACCATCCCGTCACAATGAACAGATGTTAGTAACAGGCCAACCATAAGTCATTAACTTTCACCACTGCTTCCTGATGCGTAACATCAGGAACACCGTCTACCGTACGGCCTCGCTACGCTACCATACGCAAACGTCGCTGGCAGCGAAGTTTGGTGTATGAGTAGCTGGGCCACCCGGGGGCGGATTTGAGCCTCCCAGGGTCGTGCCAGGGCCGCTCGGGGGTCGGGCCAAGGCCGTCCCACCGCAGAGGCGCGCTGGCAGCGGCCGACTCCCCCGAAACGTACCGAGGTCACTTCGAGCGGGCCAAATGGCCGGCGCTCAATGTCCTCCATTTAGTGTGAGGTGATGTTACCACCACCACTCTAGATGGAGCACTCTGACATGGTAAATCAGTGATTTACCAAGTTTTTGAAACGTGTACAACCGTTTCAACCCCCCACGAATATGGGGTGGTCCCACAGTCGCAAGAAATGCTCTCCGAGCGACTGGGATTGGGTGTCAGAGTATGTCATTATTGAACACCCGGTCCTTTTCAGCTACAAGCTGTACTGTCAGCCTGAGCCTAATCCACAATCGTGGAACTTGCGATGGGCGATGCGATGCGATCCACATTTTTGGCTCGTCAGTGGAGACCCACCCAGAACGGACGATCCAAAACCTCAGCGAGTAGCGACCCAAACTGAGTTTGTCCCGTCGGCTTCCCTCGACATCCCTGCGATCAGTGAATCGTTCAGGGAGTTGGGCCCACCGGGATGTGGCATATCCTCCCATCCCGAGGGATTCAACCATCCCGGCGACCCATGCCATGCTATCAGAACATGCAGGGCACGCATGGTTATTCCCGGACGAAGCAGCCGAGGCAAAGGGAATTAGAGCCTGTACTTTAGCAAAGGCATCCTATGCGGTCAAGACACCGTAGGTGACCATCCCGGTGCAGCTTTGCCTATCCTTGTGGATTAGGCACACGGGTTATGGCCTCAAGGCCATGGCGCCCGTTTACAGGGTCCCAGGCAACCCCAAACGGCGATTGTCTCCCTCACGATGAAGCCCTATCGTACACCCATCAAGCCGCTCTGGTTTGGGCCGATTGGCTAGCCATCACACTGCTCGCATTGGCAGATAACACACACGAAATCGGGGCACCAATGTATTTCAGAGATGCAAAATGCATCAACTGAATGGCCCTCGTCATGAAAAAAGGTTCTCTCGAGATTTCGGCATTGTCAGCGATCACCAGCACAATCGGCCCAACTTTTGTGCACCGGGGCCTTTCCATCGAGCGACAATCGCAGAGCACACACAAAATGCCACTTCACGATCAACACACAATCACAAGTAAAAAACGACAACTACAACGCAAATCATGTCCTTGGCTAATATCACAGCGGCTGTGCAAGAACCGACTTCCTGGCACTGGCGCATGATCCTCGAGTGGGCGTCACGGCACCACTGAACGGCTGACTAGTAAACCAACATCGTTTACCGTGCAAGGCTGAGCGTTCGCTCGGAATTTGGACCGACACGTCTGCTGATGTGCCGGCAATGAGGTATTTGTGAGAAATTGGTGGCACGTGCAGCAATCGCTGCCAACAGCGGACCCGTCTCTGTCTGCAGCCAGTGGGGAGTGGTCTTTGCACGCCCTTGAGCACCTCAACATAGCGGTAATATCTCGACAAGGCTGGGTAAGTCACTACGACCGCAGCCTACACGGCAAGAGCTTATTGCCGACTAGGTAACCACCCAGCGCGTCTTCCGACATCATGGCACATGAAATAAATACACTACAGTACGCGATTGACATTTCTCCGCAACACTGACACTTCAGCACGAACATCAGTAGCAAAAGCACGGTACAAAACGGCAGCCAGCAGCGGCCCAATCACAGCACCAGCGCTGAGCATTATAACAACAGAAATACCCTCACATTGTTCCTGGCTTTGTGCACATTTTCATCAGTCGGCTGCCGAGGCCGTCCGACCCGCCGCCAGCAGCAGTGGGGTGCTCAATGTTCCATTCAGCTCAGCTACTCTGGACGCCAGTTCCGTCACCTTTCAGAAGAGCTGTTCGTGAGACCTATAGACACTGCTGCTGCAACGGGGTGGGTCGGAACGGCGCTCGGATCAAGCCACGACTTGGCGCTCCTGACTATCACGTCTGTTATTTTCAACACAATATAACTCGCAGTTCGCGGCGGAACAGCGGTGGACGACACTTCCACCGGGAGTAGCACCTGCAGTACAGCCAGCACGGCTGGACCCGGCTGCTCGGTGGGTTTTGTGCGCGTTTGTGGCTTCGAGTTCCTCATCTTCGTACCTTGTTCATGTCCGTTCAGATCCTGATCAGATCACCGATTTCAGAGGCGTCAGTTTCTCATCAGTTCGGAACAGCCAAGGTTGTTCCTTACGACAGTTAGTGTGAAGTTTCGTTCACTTGGCAAGACGACGGAAGCTCCGGTTGAAAAGTAAGAGATATTCCTGGAAGCTGCTACCAAGTATCGGTCGCTGTTACTGAAGCCACCGAGACGAGGAAACTAAGTATTTTGTGAAGCCGCTGCACTGCAGAGGACAGCACCGATGGCATATCAGCTCCACGTCGCCCCCAAAGCTGTTCAGGCCACTGTCTGTTTGTCCAGGACGGCACGCCAGTCTGGGATCAGCTTCTGAAGATTGTCTTCAAATACATTCTCCAGTCGCCTCAAATGCTTGTGCACAGGCGGCTCTTTCTGAGAGTGGGATAGCAAGAAAACGTCAGTCTTTAGATAGATACGCAGCGACATGAACCCGAGTGGGGCAGGTGAACAAAACAAAGCTTCTGAACGATGTAAAATACGTTTCGACTATTGATTTGCTTGGCGTGTTATTACGCCGCAAAATAGGCGTCGTTACGAGTCTTTCTCATGCTTCTGTTGACGGCCCACCCACAAAACAATGTCCCAACAGGGGTATTAGTTACGAGATGATTTCAAACCTTTTCCTGAATATTGGCCTTTTCAAATGTTAACAAGTATAACGTATGTGTGTATGTATTGACATCAAAAGCCTACCACAACCCGACACGTTAACACCTTAAAAGGTGGCTACTGACCTGTAAGCTCGGGTTTTGGGCGATCAGCTTCCTTAGCGCGGAGATAAACTCTGGGAAGCTGCTGAACCCATTCGAGAGCAGGCGCTCCCTGATTTTGTCGAGGGCTGGCGGACGCGCGATGCCACGGAACTGTGGCATCCTCTGAAACGACGAGGGAAGCGTCAAATCCCAGTGACAGGTGCAAAGACACGACGAAAATGGCCAACACACTGATGTTTGTCATCCATTTCCTTCTCAATCGTGAAAAGTCGTCATGAATTTTGACAAACTGACCTCAGGTATTACATTTTCGCGTGCCTATGATGACAATGTCAATAGTATCAACTGCATCAGCTTTAACGGTTTTCATACGCTCCCGACAGGTCCTCCTGAGCCCTTCATACCTTGTACCGCTGGCAGACATGAAGGACGCCGGCATGGTAGGCATTCTGCCTGGTGAGGCCCTTTTCAATCAGAGGCTTCACTTCGGTCGAGATGATCTTTAGCCACGCACGTGTGTAACTCCGTTGACTCTTTTTCAACTGAAAATACCGGGGTAAGATAGTTAGGATCGTGAGACATAAACACCAATTAGTAGCATAAAGAAACAATTTTTGCCATCAGTTAATATTGGTCTAGCATTAGATGGAAACAAAATCAAAATAAAATGTTCATCAACATACTGGTAGCCGCTCATACGTAGTTGTAGTGGTGAACTGAATCAATACACAAAACAATGATATCTTATCAACCATACAAGCAAGTAACAAGTAGCTTATATCCCGCCCATGGCCGTGACAGCCACGAACCAACCGTCAAACCACGACTCACCGCCATACTCTCCAGACACTGGAAGTGGATGGATGGGTAGAATGCCGTGAAAAGCTCGGCGAGGAGACGCCGTGCCACGGCCGCCTCCTGATCCCCCAGCCCGGAGCTGGAGCCGGCGGCGAGAGGCGACGGCAGGACCGGCGCAGGGACGCACAGCGAGCACTGCCACTGGTCGCTGCGGGTGGAGGCACACGTGGTGGTGAGAGAAGGCGATGTCGAGTGTGCACGGTGCAAGGGTTTTTATTTTTGGGAAGTTGCACGTCACGAGCAGGCATCTTTAGAGATTTGGCACACCTGAAGGTGGGAAAATTTATGAAATGTGGCAAAAATAGCTTGTGATTATGTCCCCGGACATCTGTGGTTCACACAGTTAGGTCTCAGACCGCTTTAAAAAATAACAGCAGTAGAATGGTAAAGCCTCGTTGTTTGTGAGGAAAGCTAGATCACCGATTAATAAAGATCCGTGTTTGTTGAAACAATTAACAACATTTTCTTTGCCTTGGTCTGACACAGTCACCGTCGGCGTGTCGCTCACCTCAGATCGCCTGGCAGCTTTCCGATGTAGCAGGCACGATGGAAGGCCCGGCCGCACGGACCACAGGTCACCAGCTGCCCGCTGTCCGACCAGCAGAGCACGCAAAACTCCACGGCAAGATGGCCGCTAGCGCGCTTTGGAGAGCCAGACACTCCGTCCGCAGGCTGTGGGGTCGTCGGCGGAGGTGGCGGAGTCTGCGCAGGAGGAGGTGTCTGAGCCGGAGGAGGTGTCGGCAGTGACGACTTCGATGGCGGCTCCGATGCGGCGCTAGGTTTATTGGGAGAGGAAGTGGTGTCCCGTCCATTGGCCGCTGCAGAAGGTGGTGTGGCTGGCGGCGGCGGTCGAGTGGGACACGCAGGTTTGGTCGCGGGAGTCGCCGAGGACTGTTTTGATTGGTCGGCGCGTTTTGGAGCGTTGTTCGTCACTCCAGTTTCCTTGGAGACCGTCTTTGAGTGGTCTACCTCCTTGGCACTTTCTGTTACATGGTCCTGTTTTCTCGAACTTCCCGAATGTTTTCTTTCCTTATCCTTAGCCTCAGAAGGTTTATGGCTTTCCCCTTGGTCCTTGCTAGATTTCATGACGTTCTGATGTTTGCCTGAATCCTTCCGGACTGATGACTCTTTGTCTACCTGCTTCTCGGTGGATTTGGTTTTCTCAGACTCGTGCTTCCTAGCATGAGTGGGACTCTTTTCTGACTTCCTATGATGTGAATGTGTACCCTCGGACTTCTCAGAAGCAGGCTTCCCACTAGAGCTGGTCTTCTCCCTGCATACGGCCTCTGGTGCCGTGGAGGTCTTCTTCGTCTCAGCACTCTTCGGAGCAGTCACGGCCTTTTCAGAGTCTGACTTCTTGGTGACCGCAGATGCCTTCTCAGCTTGAACTTTGTTTGAAGTTGTCGGGGTCGACTTTGTTTCTACTCCCTTGGAAACCGTCGAGGACTTCTCCTTCTCTTTCGCTACATCCCCAGAGCTGCTAGCGGTCTTCTCAGACCGTGCTTTCTTTTCACCATCCTTGGCCTTCTCTGTCTCCGCCTTTTTATGGGCAGTTGAGGCTTTCTCTGTATCAGCTACCTTGCCAGCTGCGGAAGCCCTCTCAGTATCAGCACTCTGGGTGACAGTGGGTGTCTTCTTTACTGTTTCAGTGTCCTTAGAAACAGCTGCGACTTTCCCTGTATCCGTCTTCTTTGCAGCGGGCGATATGTCCTCACCCGCTCTCTTAGTACCCGTAGTAGCTTGGTCCGTAGTCTTCTGAGTGGCCTTTGCCTTCTCGACTACCGGGGAAGATCTGCCGGTTTCTTTGGTACCACTGGTAACACTTGTCTCCTTATCAATCTGCTTGCTTTGTTCTACCGCCGTGGCGGCGACTGCAACTTGTTGTGTAGCAGTAGTGGTCTTCACCGCTTGATGAGCCGGGGTGCTCCCTGCTGCCTTTTCGGGGGTAAACCGAATCGTGTCCTGCTTTTGAGGCGAACTTCTGACCTTTTCTGGCTCGCCTTCCTCGGAGACCATTGGGGCCGGTACAGCAGGCGCATTGCCAGCCGCTGCCTCGGCAGGCACTTGCTTCGTCGGAGGAGAAGCCGGTTGTGCAGGAGTAGTCGATTTAATCGTTTCACAGACTGGTTTCGTCGCAGCAGGCGGTGGTTTTGACGCAGCATCTTGCGACTTTGCTGCATCGTGGGATGGTTTTCCAGCATCAGAGTCCGGTTTTTCGGGAGCAGACACTGGCTTTGTCGTAGTTTTCACCGGTGAAGCCGGTTTCGTCGTAGAAGGCGTTGACCTTTCCGCAGACGTTGCCGATTCTGAGGTATCACCAGCTGGTTTCGCCGCATCACCGGACGGTTTTTCCACAGTGGGAGCTGGCTTTGTCGCAGCAGTCACCGGTGAAGCAGGCTTCGTCGCAGAGGGCGCCGATTCTGAGGCATCATCAGCTGGTTTCGCCGGACCACATGCCGGTTTTTTCCAAAGTGGGAGCTGGCTTTGTCGCAGCTTTCACCTGTGAAGCTGGTTTCGTTGCAGGTGGCGTTGATTTAGCCGCAGCAGTCGCCGATTTTGTCCTGTCATCGGCTGACTGAGCCGCATCGCAGGACGGTTTTTCCACAGCAGGTGCTGGCTTTGTCGCAGCTTTCGCCGGTGACGCCGGCTTCGTTGTAGAAGACGTTGACTTTGCCTCAGACGGCGCTGATTTTGCCGCATCACCAGATGAGTTCGCCGTATCGCCGGCCGGTTTTGCCGCATCACCAGTCGACCTCACCGCCGTATCACAGGATGCTTCTCTCGCGGTGGACGCTGCAGGCGCTGGCTTCGCCGCATCACATGACGTTGGCTTCGCCGCAGAAGGCACCGATTTCGCTGTATCACAGGCTGATTTCGCCGCATCACAGGTCGGTTTAGCCGCAGTAGCAGTAGTGACCTCCGGGACCTCTCCTGTGCCCTGACCACCCTCCATACCCTGTCCATCCTTGCCGGCTGCGACTGACGCGAGGGTGTCAGTGGCATCGCTGAAGAGCGGGCTGGAGGTAGCCGAGCGCACGAGCGAGGCGCGCGGGTCCTCCTCGGGTTCCTCGACGCAGAGCACGATATCGATGAGGTCGTACTCGGTCGAGGAGCGCTCCTCGGTGGAGCTAGCGCGGCTCGAGTGCTCCTTGGGCGCGCAGTTGCGCAGGATCAGCTGTTCAGTGGTGAGAGCGGGAGAGTCTGCAAAGAAAACGAGACGTGCGCTTGGTCAGTGTCGATCGTGACGTGATGATACAGAAGTCAGACCATTTACTGGCAAAATAAGCAGATTTACTTTTTTTGCAGATAGAAAACAGATAAGCGTTAATGCTTCGAAATAGGAACATGTGTCAAAATATGTGTTTTTAGATCCACTAATGGATTAGCTCTAATCACCTATCGCACAAAAGATACCTCCCATGTCTATGATGATCGCAAAAGCTACCAAACAGCTTAGAAGCTTCTAAAACACATACATACACTCACCTGGTTTGGCTGGTACCGGCTCATGATCTTCGCTACCGGCCTCACTCTCCTCAGCGATCGGCTCCTCTCCACCTGTCGGTGACGTAATCGTTTGGTGCGTCGGTGACGCCATCGACGGGCGGCTCGGTGACGCCATCGGTGACGTAATCGGCGAGCCGGCGACACTCACCGGCGGCGGTTCGGCCGCCTCGTCCGCCGCCGGCTCCGGCTCTGGTGACGCCGTCCAGGCGATATAGTCGGGTTCCACGGCCTCGCTGCGGGCCTGGCCGCGGCCCCGACCGCGCGGTTTACCGGCGCTCGTATGGTGGTTCCAGGTGGGGTTGGCTGGGCGGACCCGGGTCGCCACGGGAGGCCGGGGCGCAGCCGACTCGGGCTGCTGGGGGCGGCGAGGAGCGGGAACACCGCCGGCCGGCTGACCGCCCGACGGTCGGTTCAACATGAACCGGTTCGGCGGGGTGTCCGTCGGCCGCTGTGGCATCAGGTCCACTGGGAGGCTGGATCCATCCCGACCGCCACCGCGACCCCGGCCCCGACCCCGACCTCGACCGCGGCCACGGCCACGCTGAGACCCTCGGCCGACCGGGGGATCTGTGGCGGGTGGTGCAGTGCGGTCGGGCGGACTTGGTAGCAGTTTCCCAGCCGACGGGGTCTTCTCCCACTCACTGAGGCCCACTTTGGGCACCCTCTGATTCTCCTTCTGAGACGGCGCCGGCCTCGGCTCCCGGCCCGCCGCCGCTGGCTGTCTCGGCTGATGCTGCTGCCGCCGGTGGGTCTCGCCGCCCGCCTGCTCTCTGTCTCCGAGCCTCTCGCCACTACGATACCTCTTCCTCTCAGACTCGCCGTTTCCCGAATCTATCCTGCGCTTCTCGCCGTGTTTATCCCGAGTCCTACCGCCGACCTCGCTCTGCGACTCGATCGGCGAGTGGAGAGACCGTGGATGGAGCGGGCTGGTCGCCGACGCACTCGCAGGTCCTCCGTGGATGACAACCATCGGGGGCGCGGGCCTGGACGGGGCAGGTCGGTACTCTTCATTCTTGGCTGGCCCGTCCATCTCTTTGGATATCACCGGACGAGCTGATTTTGACGTAGCTGGATTGTTGGACTGAACATTGGTCGTGTGTCGATTTCCCTCAGTCTCGGATGTATCAGAGTTTGCAGATGGCGCTGTTGCTTGCCCGGCAGAATTCTCATCATTCGTCTCCGAGGAGAGTCCAGTAGCTCGAGTGACTGAAAGCCTCCGGTTGAACTGACGCCGACGGTGAAAGGCATCCAGCGTTCTATCCAGCTGCTTCTGGTGTGAACTGCCGCCGTTTACGGGTGCATCATCCACCACCAGTCCGTCACCAGTATCCAGGGAGAAGGTCTCCGTGATCACCAGTGAGGAGAGCCCGCTGTCGTCTGCCGTCTCCGATGCCGGCTCGTCGCAGTCGATGACCTCTGGAGCGGCGGTGTCGGACGATTGGGGGCCGCGAGAGGAGTGGCTGAGGTCACCAGAGGCCCGCCGGGACTTGGACGGTGCCTCAGACGACTGGTGTGCTGTCGCTGGTTGTTGTCCTTCCGCCATCGGCGGGTTCTGTAAATAAACAAAGACACTTCGTCACAACGATCATCTGGAGCACCGCTCTTACTTTGGACCACGTGGGGGCGAATACCCCTAATGAAAAAATATTTACTAGAGTTATTGATTCTTAACACATGATAATTGCCTCTGTGCTAAATGCGTGACAATATGGATACTAAATTTATCAGAAATACGACCGAAGCTGCACGTCAGCTAAGAAAACCAAGTCGGGTGGGAATACCTTCCCTCCAATCCTCCCTACCTGTTCGTGTTGTTCCTCTTCTGGGAGTGTCCGTTTCCTTCCGAGCGGCACCTTCAGATGCTGCTGCAGCGAGAACTCGGGCGTCGGCCGTGGAGGCGAGCGGTGACCCGCCCTCACCCCCGGCGCTGGGTCCACACCAGTAGTCAGCCGCGGCTCTGACGGCGCAGGCGACCGCTGCAGTCCTGGAGACGCAGCAGGCGCTCGCGGCGACGGCTGGGGAGGGGCTGCAGCCGCCGGGGAGGGGGCGGGGGTGACGCCCGGCGCTGTCAGGTCACCGGGCGGGGTCACCACTGTCACGTCGTCGATCAGCGAGGAGAGTGTGGGGTTATTCTGCTGGATGGGTGTCACCCGGGGCGGTGCTGGCCCGGACGAGGGCGGTCGCTGTGCCGGGGAGGTCTGGGGGACGGATGCCGCGGCCGGCGACCGCTGAGGCTGCTGCTGTTGCTGCTGCAAAGGCGGCGTCTGCTGGGAGGAGCGTCTGACCATATTCGCCAGCTGTCCGAGCGGCTGGTGCGGCGATAGCTGCTGCGGGGGGCGGAGACGATGATGATGCTGCTGCTGCTGCTGCTGCTGCTGCTGCTGCTGCTGTTGGACGTACTGCTGTTGCTGGTTGTACTGAGACTGATCCTGCCGATGATGCCGGGGAAGCTGTTGCTGCTGCTGCTGTTGCGGATGGTGGATGTATTGCTGTTGCTGGTGCTGTGCGTGATGTTGTTGTTGTTGTTGCTGCTGCTGCTGCTGCTGTTGCTGCAGAATTGGCTGCTGGGGGAGGACAGATGACAACCAGTTCGGGTCGGATTCCACTCTCATCCGCAACTGATCCATCAGAGTACTGTGGTTCTCGTAGCCGCCCATCCCATCTGGGGCCGCGTAAGCCGGCTGCTGCATGTTCTGCTGCTGCTGCTGCTGCTGCTGCTGCTGCTGCTGCTGCTGTTGTTGCTGCTGTTGCTGCTGCTGCTGCTGGAACTGCATCTCCTGCTGAGGGTACTGCTGCGAGTAGTGCTGCTGCTGCGCCATCTGACCCTGGTACGGCACCTGCTGCGCCATGCCGGACCCGTAGGGAGGCGGCTGATGGGCGCCGGGCGCAGGACTAGGAGTGGGGCCGGCGGGCGCGGGTGTCTGCTGGCGTCGCGCTACCTGCGCCGAGTAGCCGTGCTTAGCCTTCAGGGTGCTATAAGCCCGCCATACACAGTCGTACATGTCCGGTCTCAAGCCACCCGCAGGCACCTCGTTCAGGGCGCTGAACAAATCATCCAGCAGCTGCACGCCGAAGTCGGTGTTCTTGTGAAAGTGTTTCTTGGAGAAGAACAGCATGATCTTGCCGACGGCGTTGCACAGCTCGTTCCTCTTGCTCTCCTGGAGGCAGCGGTCACCGTCGTAGAGCAGGTAACCCATCATGTCGTTGATACCTGATGGATGGAGAGACATGGTCAGGTGAGCCCAGTATTACTGAATTGTATTTGTGATTTCCGCGTCGCTTGTGCAGTGTGAACTGTGCACCATTATGCGTGCACACAGATGGTCGCTCGTTCGTGACATGGGGCCATAGCAGAATAACATTTCGCATCCAAATCAACTAGGCTTAACTCACTCGCATAAGAGCCGGTGAATATGCACTTTATCTGACGCAAATATTAATATGTATTGATAATATTTTTTTCGTTATCTAACAAAACATTTCGGCAACAATTGACAAAACCGATATAACAAAATAATATACTTACTATCCATGCCAAGGAAGCGTTTCATGCGTACATCTGGGAGTTTTCGATCCTTTTCGGGTGCGAGGTTCACTCTATGTAACCGCTTGGATAGATCCAACACATGCCTGGGGACAAAATCAACCAGTTAGCAGACGAATGGCTGACTTCAGCTGCCAGAGAAGTCATCTTTGGACGCGAGAGCCTCGTCGCTACGCGTCCTAAATCACCACAACAGAGGTCGGCCAACGCACTAAATTCGTGGACAATCCAGGCGAGCTTACACATATGATAGCATATATTCTGTTACCAGCTGTAATAAGGCAGCTGAGGTACCGCCAGGCTCCCTGATTGTTCTGCCAGGTGATTTAATATCGGTTTACAATCGATTTATAATAACACCGACTAGCTGTACCAATCTGTTAATACGCCAAGTGTTCGCCGCACTCACCTGGAGCACTGGCAGATCCAGCTCAGAGTTTTGGGAGGTGCAAACAATAACAATTTAGTGGCTCTTTCCATGCACTGTATAGAGGCGCAATATTAAAATTTTGCCATTTCGGTCGGAGGGGGGGGGGGGGGCAATTGCCCTATTTGCCCTCTCCTGGACCCACCACTGACCTGGCGTTTCCAATGACGGTGGAGGGCCGCGCCTTTTCCATCAGGTGCTCGGTGAAGCTGTCCAGGTGCGCCAGCCGCAGGTCCACCAGCTCCGTCTTGGTGAGCCGCATGTCCAGCTCGCTGGTGTAGTTGTCGTAGTGGACCTGCGTCAGCCGGAGCTGCTCGGTGAAGAACGACCGCAGCCTCTCCTGGTAGCTGCCGGTGACAGACGGGACAGGCGGGTTATGAATGGAGAGGGAAGGTGGAATAGGTGACGGGAGACGGGCGGTTATGGCGGGTTGAGACGGTTTGGTCACAAAATTAGGATACAGCTGATATAACGTGCCGATTCATTTAAAATAAAGACGACAACTCAACCGATAAAAACAGCATCAATTATCAAGTTCATCCCGTGATGGCAACGTTTTACATAAAATAACTACCCGAAGAGGGGTAAAGTGAGCAAAAACGTTACTCATATCCACCATTTCTCAGATCCGCCAGATCACATATTACTTCTTGATTTCATATATCGCACTCGCATGACCCTAGCAATCCTTGGCTGCTGAATTACTCGTCTTAAAGGGACTATCCCACCTTCTAAAATGTTGTTAAAACCAGTTAAATTGTGCCCGACTTTATAGATTGGATGACCAGGAACACGGTTCTGCCATTTATTTTTCATTAAACATCTTAGGCTTCCCGTATTCCAAACACAAACTTTCAAATATGTGACGTCACAGCCCAAAATCACCTCCTTCCCCAGGCCACATTACTGTCATAAAGCTGATTCTTTGTACTCTGTAGGCACCACAACAAAGTTCAGACCAAGTTTTAAGCGATTTTTCAACGAACAAACCCATTTAAATCAGAATGACTAAACGAGGTGACGTCACACTAACGGTCGCTCCATGTTGAAGATAGGGCCTTGTACAAGGCCCATTTTCAAATGAAGGGAACGAATTTCTTCAACACCAAGAGGCCGCGGGGGTTGCAGCCTAGATAGATAGTGGTTTCTGAACCTCGCCGCAAACTTGGCTATCTCAACTCAAACCCCATGTTAAAGGTGGGATAGTCCCTTTAACACTCACGCACAAACATCACGGACAGAGTTACACACTCACGCATCATGGGCAGCGATGATGTCATTGACACTTGACTCCTTCGCCGCTTTCGCCTCTCCAATACGCTGCCGAAGCTGCGTTCGCTGCTCGTCGAGCTGTTTCCGCTGCTTCCTGATGAAGAGAGAGGGACGCAGTTTAGAGAGGAGAGCTCTCGGGACTTACTTTCACCGAAATGTGGCCATCGTCCGCCGGAGTTGTATGACACAACAGTCCGACGAGCTGATCGGGCTGACCTGATTCTCAAATACCGACACTAGAGCACAATCACTGGGTCACAGGACACAACAGACGCTGGAGAGGACAATTCAGTCATATGCTTTACAGTTTGTCATAGTCCGTAAAGGCTGTCAGTTGAACGTCACAAATGAACATGTCTTTGCCTTCCAACAAACATAGCACGAGATTATATCTACAGGCGGATCATTTATTTGTCTGCTGGTAAACACGTTCCTTTGATGAGGGTAACAAGTTCGGATTTTGATATCCGTAAGTTTTGTCATTTTTGTCCATACTCGCATTACCCCTCCCCCCCCCCCACAAATGTAATCGACTATCATGTCGTTGCGATTAAACCGGAGCAAAATCGACACATCTTTATTGGCTGATTTTCATGCCAGACGCACGAGACGCACAACGCATTTTCATCGTGAGGAGAAGACGCACAGCTGAATCGCAAAACCTCTTATTGTCCTGCATTGCCCTTATCAGCATATGTTTTCCCGTCTCCGGCGGTGTCACGGTCGCCCACTGGCCAAACACAGACGCTTGGCACTTGGCAGTGCACAAAAACGACATTTTGTTATCTGTTTACTCCTATCGCCTTGGTAGGTATACGATTGGAATTTGAATATACGCAGCGGCAGCGCTCAGCAGATCAGCGATAAAGCTAAGTCTCTGCATAGCGAAGTAACTGCATAGTTAAATCGAGAGAGAAGAAGCGACTATAGCAGACACGACTGAGTGAGTGAGAGAAAGAGAATGCCGGGAACAAAAAGAGGAGATAAGGTAAAAGGCAATAGAGAGAAGAGAAGAGAAGAAGAGAAGAAGAGAAAAAGAGAAAAAGAGAAGAAGAGAAGAAGAGAAGAAGAGAAGAAGAGAAGAAGAGGAGAGAGAGAGAGAGAGAGAGAGAGAGAGAGAGAGAGAGAGAGAGAGAGAGAGAGAGAGAGAGAGAGAGAGAGAGAGAGAGAGAGAGAGAGAGAGAGAGAAATGGAGGGGGCGTGATTGCACATAAGTAGTGAGTGGTTGAGTACCTAGGTGTCGGTCGCTGTCAGTGCGTCACCTGTCGGAAGGTGTCTGTATGAGTGCCTGAGTGTTAAAGTACAGTGCGTGCGACCGCGTGTGTACGCAGCCTCCCCCCCCCATCCCACCCCTCCCGGCCGTTCAGCGTCAGCATTCACCACCACGGGTCAACAACAGGGGCGGGCGCGTGGGATAACAGGGAGCGCGGTGGACCGGCCGGTCCGAAACCCCACTCCGAGCCACCTGCCGAGCAAACGAACCATCTCCAACAGATTCAGGGCAGACGCTCGTCCCAGCGTAATAGTTCGCGCACAAACAAAATTCCTTAGGAAGGCAGGGGTTCACACGGGAACAGTAGGTACAGTGAAAATGACCGTCGAAATGGTCCAATGGGTGGCAGTCAGGCTGCTGGAGCGGGCATAGGAGCAGGGGACGGGGACAGTGATTAATGAGTCAGTGTACTTGGGGAGCCAGGGGAGGGAAGAGCAGGGTCGCCGAGGGTCACAGAGGGTCGGTGGGACGCGCCATGGGAACAAGTGAGTGGAACGGCTGGACCAGCCCACGCCGAGGCCCGAGACTTTGAAACATAGGCGGCGGAACGGGGGGGGGGGGGGGCACCGGGGCACCGTGCCCCCTTTGATTTTGGCATTTTAACACTAGCCCTATGGGCGTTGCATGGAAAGAATGGGACCAAAAGTCGGCAGTGCCCCCCCCCCCGTAATCGAAGGTGTTCCGCCGATTGCTTCCAAAGCTGTCAGAACTGTGGGGCACACGGGCAGCTCCAAACCGGTCAGTTGTGAAACAATGTGAGGAAACGCTCATTTTGAGTGGGAGGTGACGTAATGGCGCAGGCTACGCACAATGTGTCGAGATTAGAGAGGCGCTCCAAGGTAATAGCGGCCGGCCAGTTCTTCATAATCACCCACACGCACAGACGCACTAGGACTTAGGAGCCTAAAAAAAAGAACGGGCCTCACTTGATCGGGAATCGCACCTTCCCCATGCCTATCGGCTATCAATTTTAGCAGTGTGTACTGTATGCCTACATAATTCTTAGAGCTAGAACTGTATACACACATGTTATTTCGCTTTTACGGAAAAAGCTTTTAGTGAGACTTTCAATCAAACAGGCTCAATTACCTTTCAAATGTGGAAATCCACCTTCCCATCTAAATTTGGGAAACTCACGCCGAACACCTATCACGCGCAACGGCCCACATCCACAGCTCGTTTGCCCTCGGGCGCTCCCGGCCGACGTTTAGCGTTCAGTGGGTCAAATCCGGGTCACATTCCCATGACGACACCAGTCCTATTCTCGTGTCCTACCTGGCAGTCACTGGCCGCGCCGTGTCTGTTGCTGGCCACAGCTGGCCCCATTCTACACAGTCGGGCCTCACACATTGGCCACGAAAGGAACGTCAGTAGTTACTCAGTAGTCTTATCGTTATACAGAATCGATTTTATCTGGGCGTTGGCCGGCCCTTCGACGGGCGGTGGCCTACACGGGGAACACCACAGTTGGCTCTGGCAGGTGACACGGGAAGCAACGCGATTGGTGAACAGAACGGCTGCAGTAACAGACTGATGTTAGCGTGATGAAAATGGAAACGGAGGGGAGTGGATTGGGCACGTGACTGAGGCGCCCCGATCACGCGGTTTTTGCTTACTCTCGCATTTTAGTACGGTTATAGTTTTTGTGCCGTCCGCCCCTCGTATTGATTTGGTCGGCCTGCACGCAGTGGGTGCTGGGTGGTAATTAAACAAATTTTGAAGAAAAAAAAAACACAAAAACAAGGACCCACAGCGGCTCCAGCGCAAGCTGACCCAGTTCTTGCGCCTCTACAGGCCGGTCCCGTATCACCCGTATGGTGTGGTTACAGAACAAAAAGTCCTGGTCGAGCCCACGAGGCCGTTGTCTTGGCACAAGGCATCTAACGGCCTACCGTAACTGACGATCACCATCCCGGTAACACAGTTACAGCCTTATTTATGCCTCAGGTGCGACACAAACCTACGAAGATGGTTTGAAATGACATCTCTCCGGACAATCGAGGTCGAATGATCATTTACCTATAAAATAACGCGCATCATTTCTATGCCTTACCAACTTTGTATGGCTATTACCATTATTACCTACCTATATGTAAACTCGAGCTACATGCTATGCCAAACAGACCGCACGCAATAGTGATTAAAAACTTCCAGCTGGGCTTACGAGTTACGAGTAAAACAAAACCAACACGGAAAGCGAAGCCAAAGGAGGAGCAGGGGAGTCCCCAGCGCTACACTGCACTAGCTCTCCTGTTGTCCTGATGACGATCAAGTACTGTTACATCTATTTTCGTCCTACGTGTCTTCCAAGGTCACCGCCCCCAATCTGGCCAAACGGACACACACTATAGAAGACAGCGCCTCTGCGCCTGTCAGAGGCAGCCGCCGCCGCCGCCGCCGCCCGCCGCCGCCGCCTCCTCGCATTCCACGAACGTTAACGGTACGGGCCATCCCGCCGAGTCGACTGACCTACCCCACCAGTCACTGCCACAGGGAGCGGGCGGGCGGGCGGGCGGGCGCGACCGCCTCTCCGCTCCGGGTGAGCCGAAAAAGTGACACGAATGGCGGCCGGACCGGCAGATACGGGGGAGGAGGGAAGATGCGAGAGATAGGCACAGCCACAGCAGCCATTCCACCAGCGCGGCGTCGAGCGTACCGAATATAATGGATACCAGATAACTCGGGGACTAGCTTATTGTAATGCTAATTAATGCCAGAGCGAGTTTCATTTCAACGTTCGCTGATACGATAAAATGTTTCATATATCGGGGATATGATATGAACGGTTAAACTGTAGTTGTGCACTGTGCAAGGCATAATGCCGTAATAAGTTATGGCCGAAAATTGTAAAAATCAAGATGAAATCAGTCCAGTTCAGCGTAGAAAAAGCATTCAGCGTCGATGTTTTATCGTATAGGTAATCGATGTGATGGACTGGTGACAGCAGCAGCAGCAGCTGCACAGCAAACAAGTCCAATATGTCGCGACCGTCTGGCGCCAATCCATTCCTACCTTTCCTTCTGCCGCTGAGCTGATTGTGCTGCTGATCAACAAGAAAGACTACACGATCATCTAAATGAGGCATTCTTTGTCATTAAAATATACACAAAGCGAATGATATTGGGCGTTGGCATGGCCGGCACCCGTCAGACGTTCGGTGCAGGTGGCCGGGTCGTGCAGCCTCTGATAACGAATGCAACACAAAAAGCTCGCTATTACTGAACGTCTGCACTCGCAATAATGAGGCTTGCGTGACCAAAAAGAGGAATGGGGTGGGGAGCGGACCGGAAGCGGGCAGACTCCCGGGGGAAGCCGGCGCCAGAGTCGCGACACACGGGCTTTGTTCGTCGTCCCTGCCGGCAGTCCCTCGTATCGATTCAGACGTGGAACGCGGCCGGTGGGACCTGCAGTGCGGAATTTTAGTGGGAAACCCTGGCACTGTCAAAGCTAGTCTGAAGTCTAGCAGAAAGCTAGGGTTGAAAAAATATACGTACATCTTTTATAGTGCTTCCAAAATACTCTTTAAAAACGGCAGCATTCAGCTTCCCAGCAGCTCCCACAGCCCTCCAGCCTCATCAGTCATCACCTTCCCCTCTGACAACCCGTTCAGTCGGCTGACCTTGTGTCCGTCTGGAGCCGGGGCTGCGCCCATGACCTTCACTTTTGTACAAACAGGCTTTCGGGGTGTTTCATAACCGGGCGCCGCCTGGGGTCGACCGAAACCATGACGTGGAGGTTGAATTACGATAATCCCCGTCCTACCACCAGACGCTGGGGAGGGGTGCCGTGAGGGGCCGAGGAGGGTGTCGTGGGGTGGGAGACCTCTGAGGGGTGTCGTGAGGGGAGCTGCCGTCCGCTGCCGAGTGCCGTCCAACGCGCTCCGCCGCCCATAGCGACACAGGAGCATATGTACGGCTGGACCGTCCCGGCCAGACAGGCCAGGCTTCTATCTCGACACCGAATGGGGTCAAGGACGGCCCTGCACCCGCAGAACACCGCGCCAAATTCACGATCGTTTTCAGTGTCTGTACAGCTTTGCATATTTCCCGTCCAAATGACCATCCAAATGACCAATCTATCGTGTTTTTAATTTTCAGAAAGAGCTTCATATATGTCCAACGCGATCTTGTCCAAATCTTGGTTTGCCGAATCCGACACTATCAAACGCCATTCCCAATTTGATGAAATAGACAGTAGACACCTTGCCACCCAATTTAACGGGTAATCAATCGCTGCTCCGCTACCCTAGCGATACTCGGGAGTCGGGGTTTGTTTGCCTCACCTTGTCCTATTTCCTCTAAAATTGCAGCCGTGTTCTAGGTCGACCTGTTTTGTCCACCGTCTAGCCTCTCTCACTCAGACACTCTTGACAGGAGAGCCACGTTATTTTGTTCGGCCTCGGTAACCAGTCGTACCCGGCGTACTTTTTGTCCCTTGTTTGTCTCGGTCAGCGAGGCATTCATCTGAGCTGACCTCCAGCTTGAACACGCTCTCTCTCTCTCTCTCTCTCTCTCTCTCTCTCTCTCTCTCTCTCTCTCTCTCTCTCTCTCTCTCTCTCTCTCTCTCTCTCTCTCTCTCTCTCTCTCTCTCTTTCTCGCTCCCTCTCCACCCTCTCACCTATCTACACTGGCGAGCATCGGCTACCCCTAATCCAGCACACACATTTGCTAACGGCACCTGCTCGCTATCACATTGTGCCAACAGAAGGCACCTGCCTTTCCGGCTGTTGTGAGGTAACAGTTTTATTGCCTCCAACGGCCGTCGGACGCAGGGTAACAAACCCCACCCCAGCGCAAAGCCGTGGTACAGTTACGGTTATTGGTGTGAGGACATGGCTTCAACCTCTGACCGATTTGAGCCACTTCATGGCTCAATGACAGAAACCCTCAGCGGTTGAGATGAGCGATGAGCTGGCTAGCGCAGAGCGATTACGAAACTTTCACGTCCCATAATCGCCACGCAGAGAAAGTAACACAGGCATAAGCGAGACCTCATGCAGTATGCATGTAACAATCACCCAGCAGATTACTTGTCTCAAATAAGACACATTCGTATGTATATTCTGTGCTCTATAAAAAGTATAATCTAAAGGTGGCTCACCTGGTGCGATCGAGGCGATTGGTGAGCTGCGCCTTGACCTCTGCCTGCTTGTGTTCGAGAGTGGACGACTTGTGAGATCGGTGAGAGGAGAGGATGCAGTCGCCACAGCCCACCGTTTGACATGTATCACAGTAGTTGTCGTACGCCTGTCGGTGGAAGGGTGGTGAGTCAGGGAGTCAGAGAGGTGGTGAGTCAGGGAGTCAGTGAGGTGGTGAGTCAGTGAGGGGGTGGACGTTGGTAATTGGTATTCGGGGAAGGGTAGCCGGTGTGGCGGGGAGAACAACTGTTGGTCCTCCCCTTCCGGGAAAATCGGAAGACCCTAAGTAAGTTGCAATTTAATTTGTTCTTATTTTTATTTAATCTTATAACAAAGATAAAGCAATCACGCCTACTTTGTAACTTTTTGACGAAAAAAAAAACAGGAACAATAATTTGATTATTTTCTGTTTGCTATAAAAATAGGTGATTGGAAATTGTTGATTTAATTGTCATAAAATAAGCTACACTTACAATTTACATGATCTTATCTGAACTACATTTTTTTTTACCGTTTATGCTTTATTTGGTCAAGCACGTTTTCCGCCCCGCACCGCCGTCTCGCTGCGGCTTCCATCTGGCCCTGCTCCGAAAATAGCCAGACGCAGACAGTCGCCCTTGACAGAGCCAAGCCTGACGCAAAAACCTGTCTGTCCCCGACCCATTAACTGTGCACTCACTTTGCGGTGTTCAGGACATCGCTGGTGCGCCGAGTCGTCATTGTAGGCCGTTATTGAGTGGTCCCACGTCAGCTTTGTTTGATTATGTGCCTGTGAATAAAACAAACGAAGTAGTAAATAGTAATCACAAAGTAATATCAGAGAATTGACGCTTGGCATATGTGTTCTTGGGAGTACTTTTGTTATCACTTCTGTTACAATTACGAGTTACTTATAGTTACTCGTAATGCGTTTAGATAAAGGGGAGCTACGAAAACAATTAATGGTGCACAATTATCTGAAATAGTTCCTACAATTGCACCGTCTCTACCTACACCGTAATGCAGCGGGTGCAGGTCTGTTCCTGTGACAGAGGTAAGCCTCAGCCCAAGATCCCGTCCCGTGCTGTGAAGTTGATCGGGTATTAGTGGATCAATCCACCTAACCCGAGATAGAACAAGATAACCGAACAAAGACGCAACGCGAGATCTGTCCCGCCCTTTGACCGACACAATGATCGTGTCACTGACTCTGCGATAAACTGGAGCGGCACAGTCGACCACCGGTCATCGAGTACAGGTGTCCTCGGAGACTTCCTGCCCTGCCCCGCCCGCCGAGAGGGGAGGAGGTAGCCCGGGGAGGGGGAGGGAGGGATGGCGACGCTTCCTTCCGCCGCGCGGCCGTTTGGGTCGAGTCTGTCAGCTGTCCTGCTATGCGCTCCTAGCCCGGGGGCGGTGGCCGAGCGGCGGCGAAAGACGGTCGGACGCGGTCGGGCGGTCGGGCGTTCGGTCGGTCGGTCGGTCGGTCGGACGGTCGGTCGGCCGGTCGCGGGCGGTCGGCCGGTCGGTCGGGCGGACGGGCGGGCGGAGGACCGGGTGGGGACTGGGGCGGGGCGGAGTGCGAGATAAGTGGGGCGAGATGTCAGACGGAGGACGGAGGGCAACGGCCTACGGTCGAGAGTGAGACGACCCCCGTGGTCACCGAATAGGATAGTGTTTGTCATGGCTCGGGTCGGTCCAAAGGCACCTAAACCTGTACGGAGGTGTCTTGTAATTTGGATCAGCATCAATGAAGATCAGGGCACAGGTGTTTCATAACTGGCTGATCGTATCAAAATGATATGAGGACATGATCACTTCATTTGATAAAACTTGATAGGTTCCTAGACAAATACAGCTATGCGTCCGAAGACGTTCATTCGTATCGTCGCGATCGCCCGCTGGAACTGCCACCCGTGACATCATGCCGACGCGCGTGCAAAATGCTTATGTAACAATTAACTATTCAGTGGTCTGGAAATGGGCACTGATGACTGATGTAAACAAAAGTGATACGTGAGCTGATCGCGCTAAAAGGAAAGACAAGAAAAGGTGGACAAAAAAAGACAAAAACAGTCCAGACAAATTGACAAAAACAATTCGTTCATAGAAAGTTGCTTGGTTTTCATTCTAAGCGAGGAAAGAACAAAATTTTGTCAGTTTCGGATGCTACTGAAGGAGCCAATGGCCCATATGCTTTCCATCCCCACCTTCGATCCGCCATTGACGGTGCGCATAGCTCAGACTATTTAGGTTCAAATTCCGTTTGCCCTCGCTCGGGTGGCAGGAGCTGAGCAGTTGCACGCTCGAGCTACGCAGTAAATCAGATGGACCGTGGTGAACAGCGCTCTGACCCGGCCGGCCGGCCGGCCGGCGCGGGGCGAGGGGGAGGGGGAGGGGTAGTAGGGTGTCTGATCGGTCACATGGTCTGCCCTCCCGTCGGCACGTCCGGTCCCTGTGACGTAGCCCGGTCTCTCGCTTAGCTACAGCCTTATACGGTCCCGTCGGCAGCAGCGGTACATCTGGTCAGTCTCAGAGCTGGGACAGCCACACCCAGAATAACTTACCCACTCGCTAGAATACAAACAGTGCAGCGGTTCGGGTGCGTCCCATTCTCCGCCCTGCTCACATTTAATATACGACCAACTCTGATATTAGGACAGGTCTCCACCTGTCTTGAAACGGACATTGGAGATTGGAGTCCGCCCCCACTTACCCTTAGCATACAGTCAGCTGGTGTATCCGTTCCATCCCCTTTCAGTCCGTCCCCCCCCGTCCCCCTCATGCTTAGTAGTCGGCTGGGGGATCCGTCCAACTTGTACCCCGATACAGCTCACTAACGGGTGCTCTTACTCTCCGTACCACTCACCTCAATACAATCCTGACAGAGCTCTGTGCAGCATTCTGCACAGGCGCCGGCAGCGATCGCCTCTCGGCCCCGCTCTCCGCACTGGCCGCACAGCCGGCTGCACTGTTGCACGTGCTCCCGTTGCAGCAGCTCTTCCACCAGGGGATGATCGAGCACCTCGGCTGACGTGGTCATACACAGGCGGCACTGGAACCCGTCTGGCGGCGGGAGAGGGGAGCGGAGCTGGGCGGTCAGCCCGTGCAAAGGAGGGACGAGCGCAGATGAAGCGAAATTTAGGCAGAAGATATTGCGTCATTATGAGTTGCAGTGAAATTGACCTCTTTTTTGCTAGATGCATTCAAAAGAGCATTCATAAAAAATAGTACATATCGGCGACTTTTTACGTCGAGATGATCGATAACGGCTGAATTTCTAAAATATCGATCTTTTATCTTTCTACCTTTTCATGGAAAGCAGCCAATGAAGTTGTTTTAAATATGTTACGACTATCTCATTGGTCTGTACCTTCCTAAAGGGTTAACTATATGATAATCATTGGATAACTTAACTGCGATGTAGGTACTGAGCAAATCGACAAACTGACTGGATGACATGTTCCACAGCCGAACTGCATTGCTCGTGCAACTGTAGTTGCACATGTCGGGCTATTTGAAGCAGCTCTACAACTGGAATATACTGGAGTATCATATTGTAGCTAACACACTCATATGTACCTATAGCGGAATAACCAATAAACACAATAATAAAATACTGAGAAAGCGCGAATGACATAGGTAAGTCATACGAGCCGGAATTCCTAACTCTTTCGATTTGATTTAATCTATTATTGTCGCACCTGTTTTCCACTATTCTACTCGAGCTTTGAAATCCTGTTGCCTCTATAATTTAGAAATGTCGTAGCCTATCTCAGATCTTAAACGCTTTTTACTCATAAGGGCGGTTTAATCGAGTGAAAATTGTCTGCCTCTTTTTGAACGGCAAACGTCAAATTTGGACGTAAACGACCCACATTATTTGGTTATTTTGGAAACGGACCGCTTCCAATTAATTTGGATTCCTTACATAACGCTTCTCAAAACTGGTTTAGAACTACCGAAGCGCGATAAGCGGGACACAGCCCGACACTCGAGCAGCCCACATTGCAACAACGGGTGTTGCAACATTGGCAGGTTACGCTGGGGACAACGTCCTATATGCAGTTATACACGTTGAACCTCGACAGCCGCACTGGCCGACCCAAGTGAGGCGTTTGGGGCATCAACTCCTCCCACAGTGGTCAAAACTCAAAACTGATGAAATTCTGCCTTTTCCTTGCATTGCATAAGACTACTTCCGCGCCCTGCTGGGGGGGAGGGGGGGCAGAACCTGACCTCCTCTAGATTTCGCCAATAGCTTCTAAGCGCTTGGAGCCAGCGACGGTTAACTTACAGTACCTTGTCAATTCATACATCAATTTGACATGTACGTACCCTGAAAAATCTGAGCGAAATCCGTTCGAAAAAGTTGTAGGAAAATCCCGCGCCCCGTTGGGCTCTGCCGAGCAACGCGCCCTGTTGGGGGGGGGGGGGGGGCAATTTGCCCCCCCCCCCCAAGATCTCGAGAACCACGCAACCTAGCGACAAGCGGCAAACGGTGTTGGATAGCCCTATCAGGGAACTACCTTGTGACCCAATTTTATTGACCTAGGTCAAACCGATGACGTCACAGGTCAGGTCAAAGGTCGAATTTTTACCGTTTACAGGCATTTCAAGAAATGCGTTGTAAAATCGAGTAAAATGCATTTCATTGAAAATCATCGATGGGGAAATGTTCTTCAAACACATATTTTGCTATTTGAGGTCACTGATACCAGGTCAGGTCACAGAGGTCAGGTCACTGGGGGGTCGCCACAATATGAAAGTGTCGTGTAATACATGTTTTATGGTCCATTTTACATGACAAATGCGATTATGTGGGTCAGGCAGCCTTTGGGGTCAGCTCAGGTCACATTTTGGCCAAGGTCAGGTCAAGGTCAAGTCAAATTAGGTCAAATTTCAAAGTTGATATTTTTGCACAAAATGGGCATCGATTCGATGCAGCTCGTCACGGGGAGTTCAATGGTGGTTTTTGTTTTGCCCTACATGGTCTAGAATCGCTAAAAACTGAGTTCAAAAATTTGACGTCATCATTTTTGAACAGTTTTTTCGCTATAACTTGGCCAAAAAACGATATATCAATCTGAAATTTGATATGTGAAGAGCGCAGGGACTATCACATATATTACGGTTTTTTTTCGAAATTCGGAATTGTTTTGGATTTTTTTTTAGTTTTTCTAAAAAAAATCAATTTTTTGAACTTTTAGGGGTCGAAAACCCAAAATTTTGAAAATCCGAGATAGCAATTTTGTAGCGCCGCTTTTTGTCTACTAGACCATATAAAGAACTTTGAAATTGCTTGGTAACTGTAGATTTGGTGAGCGTTTCAAGATTGCATGTTTTTTGCTCATTTTTGCTCGAACATGACCTCAGTTTGACCTCAATAACTCCTGACCTAAGGTGACCTAAGACTTGAAATTTGGTGTGAAGGTGTCAAATTGATGCCCAGGAAGGCACTGAAAATTTGGCGGCGCTGCGCGCCGCCGTTTTCTTGCTATTCGGGAAAAACCACAGGGGGGCCAAATTGGCCCCCAAACGGGGCGAGGGTTAATAGACGTCATGTCACGCCATTTTCGCATCGAAACTGTAAAAATTCAAACGCCTTGAACATATCAGTTTTTACTTTTTAAGGAATCAAGATGTAACAAAATACTTTATGCGTAAGTTCGCTTTGTCTTTTGAATGAAAATCTCGGATTTTTGAAAAGTAGGGATTTTGGCCCAAAATTCTTAAGAAAAAAACTGACGGGAAAATCAATAAATCAACATCAGTCCATTATTCGCCAACTGCGCTCCAAAACCGAAAATGTAGAAACTTGCACTTTGTACCCTTGACCTGACCTTGACCTGACCTGACCTCTGATCTAACTACTTAGGCAAAAAAGGTTCAAAAAAAGTTTCCTCTTGTCGAGAGCTTTCGATTGCCGTTATCCCAGTCTTTCTACAAACATCGGTTTGGAAGTTAGACAGGGGGGGGGGCAAATCCCCCCCTCCAGCAAGGCGCGTATGGCTGAATAGCCCAGCGGGACGTGGGTTAAAAAAACGCACAACAAAGCGTAACAAGTGAAGTCCGAGGAGTTTATCATAAATGGAGTATCTTTTAGAGGATTACGCCGCCCCCGCAACGTCTCAAACTAACTACTTTCACGGATCCGCCAATAGTCAGCCGCAAGGACGGTACACAGGCAAACGTTGCAACTGGCAAGAAACCCTCTTGTCTAGTTACATCTTACATGTTGAATTATGTAAGACGTTGTACTTTGAGGCTTTCGGTGGAACCAACAAAAAAAAAAAACACAAAAATATTTGTTGCTCCACCGAAAACCTTTCAGCACAACTACGTACTATAAATTTACATCGATTTCACCATGAAGCGCAGCTAACTGGTGGTAAAATGAACACTAAACGTGATGCAGGATTTGATAGCAGTACACAGCTATGGTAATGCAGCATGCAGAAAGCTTCGCCCCCGTAACAAAGTATTCCGGGCACGGAAGCTATCCACCGTCGCGCGCAGGGTTCTATTGACGGTCTTTTCTTTATCTTCAACGAACTTAAATCAAAGCTTATCTTTGCACCAATGACCTCGGGCGCTCTAAAACTAGAAATCCTTACACGATGCTAATAGGGGATAGGTACGTACATGGATTGGTTCGCTTGTTCTTCAAAGAGAGTCCACAATAACAATGAGCATACAGTCGCAAATAGGCACACACAGTCGAGCAAAGAAATACATTATGAAGCCACAAGCAAGGCCCAAATCCACAATGCCATCACAGTAAAACCACCCGTCGCAATGTGCAGCAGACACACCGCTATTGAACATCATATTCTAGACACCACATCCCTGTCCCCTCCCGCCCCCTCCAGCGCTGGGTCAGTCCGCCAACACGGGCCGGAGCCGAGACGATCTTCTGTTCGTCGCCACTCACCAGGGTTGCTGCTGAGATTGCCGGCGCAGCTGCTGCACACTGTGTGCAGACAGCTGGGCAGCAGCCGCGGCGTGTGCTCTCCGTGCAGCAGCTCCAGGTCGCACGAGGAGCAGCTGAGCAGCCCCTTGGTGCGCGGAGCGCTCAGGGGCGCCGGTTCCTCGCTGTCGCGGCGGCCGGCCGAGCCGCCCGGCGCGGGACTGCCGGCGGCCGCTGCGGCCGGCTCCGTCTCGCTGGGAGCGCTGACGATCATGGTGACTGGAGCGCCGGCCGGGCGCGCTCCTGGGGACGCCCGTCAGACGCTCCTGCCAGCTCCTATACCATGAGGACCACGGGCGGCGTCAGAGACGGACCACATGGTCTACAGATGGAGACCGATAGGACGGCGAGCAGCGGGGCGGGGAGAGGCCGAGTGGGATTGCGTCGGGTTATCTAGCTTCAATGGAAAAGGAGCAGTAAAAAGGGGCTGATTAGGAGATAAATCTCACACTTCGATAAATTTAGACCATCAAAATGTGCTTGGTGATGCTAAGTAAGCATCTCACCATCATACAATGAACAGGACATGAGTGAAATGAGGCATTTCACACTGTCATGAGCGCATGCGCTTTCTCATTTGCGCAGCTGTTCAATAAGAAAGATTTTAAATTTAAATGCATTTGAATGTCATCACATAACGTCGCGTTCTTCGCCTTGCCGGCAATAAACATACCTAAGTATGGTCAGACGAAATTAAACGAGTCCAAGTGGGTAGACGACTAATATGTTTGATAGATCATCCCATGCTTGATAAAGGATTCGTCCGTCTCTTGATGATAAATGTTTGATAAAGGTGATTGACAAGTCAGTCAGTCAGGCGATGGGAAGTTTCCTGTCTGATGCAACTGTTCAAGTGTTTTGTTTGTATTCTTGTGCAATTTATATACGACGCTAACTGACGACTTTGGCCCACGATGTGTCGGTGACTGTGTGACATCTGTGCGATGGACACTTGATCCCACCACCGATAAGGAGGCGGGAGAGGGATTTGAAGACAAACGAACAGATAAGTCGTCCTCAACATTTGATCTTTTGATCCTACTTAAAGTGAGCTTTTAAGTTGATAAGATAGACTAAATTGTGAATCATAGGATCAGAGAGCGTATCTATCTTGTTCGGAGGATGAATATCAGAGAGAGGATGAGGACGAGGATGAGGATACATAGAGATTAGAGGGTGTTCATTGTTGGTACCGGTGCATCTTCCCCATACACAATCTTCAATCAGCCCTATCACATCGACTCCTATTCCCCTCTTCCTTACTCCTACTCTAGTCTCCTTATCCTTCCTTGTCTTTCTCTGTACCTGTTGTTCTGTTCTGTTCTGTTCTGTTCTGTTCTGTACCGTTCTCTCTTTCATTACATCTCCTTCTAGTCTTCCTTTTTAGCTCTTTCTCAGTTGCTCCCGTAACACCTTTCCCGCATTCTCCCATACTTTCAGGTCAATGTCTCTCTTCTTTTTCCAATTCTGGGCATCTCTAATCGCAACTTAAATCCTTCGAAAGAAATGGCATTTAGCGCTCATTTTTTCGTATCCTTATCCCGCACTCTTCCTAAGCCGTACGGTCTACTATTATTTACTCCTTCCCATCTTCTCGCTTGATTCCAAATCCATTTCTCTTCTTTTTATCTCACTTTCTTCGTTTCATTTCCCTTTTCCTCTTACCCTCTGTTATCCTTTTTACCCCATCCACTGTTGAATTGTTCAACATTTCTTCTCTCGTCTACAGATTTGGAAGGTTTTTTTCTCCTCTACCTTATGCTTTCGATTACCTAACCAGTTTTACCCGAGGCCCGAGCTATCGTCATCCGTCAGTCACAGTATTCGAGTTGGTGATAAGCTTTAACTGTTCAATCGAAATAATATAATGTTGCTCTATGCGCGAACATTCACTATTTTCCAAAATGTATTTACCTTAAAACCTACCTATATTACCTATACCTATACAAAACTTATGGCAGCATACCGGCTTTTATAGAATAAAAACATCATTATGTTCTTCGAAAACGTATCCATTCAAAGCCCATGTTTCTCGCTGGAGCACCACACCATTACTCTACAATCCATTCGAGATGGTCGTTTCAGTCGGTCGGCCAGTTCCTCTCTCTCGGCCGTTGACCGCCCCCGGGCGTTGGCCTGTTGGCGGAGGTCCAAGTAGCGGCCCGAGGGCTGGGTGCCGAACACCCACCAACCCTGCAGCTGCCAGCGCCATCGGTGACAGCTAACCCGGTGCACAGCGAAAGTCGACAATCTAGGCCGCCAGTGGCACGTAAAGTAATCTTGAGAGGCACAGGCCTGAGGGTGGCTGGTAGAGGCGCTACACGTAAATAACGCCCCCTCCTCAAATCCATATTCACGCTTCTCGACTAGCGAAAATAAAGCGAAAAGTAAAGGCAGCCGAATTAAGGATATTTCATTTTTTCATTTCTCAAAAATATGGTGGTAATAATATTTCTTATACTAAATACAATGAAGAGGTATCTGAATAGTTAATCGAGTCATCAGCTTGAACAAACTCAGCCTGTTGACCAAGCTCGAAGTCCATATTCAAAGCCGGTTTTTGAGTGAGGCTGGTTTTTGAGTGAAGCTGGTTTGAGATTGAAAACCGGTTTTTGAGTGGAAACGGTTTTTGGTAGAGCTAGTTTTTTATGAGACCAGTTTTTTTTTGGCGAGACTGCTTTTGGAATTCGCCCAAAACCAGTTTCGAGTATGCTTGCTGATGGGTTCCTTATAGTCAGTTCAAATATCAAGAGCCGATAACCGTTAAGTATTGCTATTCAAGATAATATTTTCTGACAGATGAGTCTCACGCGCTCTAACTATTCAGTATGCACTATGCAGTGCTCCTGCCAACAGGGACTAGCTTCGAATACTAATAGCTCACAGAAATTCGACACATACAATTTCCATATCTAAGGTTCAAGGATAGCATTGGTAAGCTAGAACAATCACGTGGTAACCGTGCAGCCCAGTTCCAGGCATTGCGTAACCCTCACACCATCTAACCGGTTGCAGACGGCCAAGAGCAGAATTATAATATCTTATGTGCATTTTGCAGTGTCTGGACGCGCACGAAACCAGTCCTGCACTAGAGTCGAACTTTTGAGTTATGTTCGCGAATTTATTTATGGACTCACGGCCAGGGTCCACATCAGACATATTTTGGGGTCACTGCTTCCACCTCCCCCTCCCTTAGCCCGCGCCCCGTAGGGGGGGGGGGCCGAAACGGCCCCCCCCTGTCCTTTTCGGTCGATATCTCCTAAACGGCTGGAGATATCGCCACCAAACTTTCAGGACCCCTCCGGGCATCAATTTTACACATTGTGACCAAAAATTTTTTCCAGAGGCTATGATAGGTTGGCCACAAATGACGTCAGAGTGACGTCATGTTCTGTCATTTTCGACCGAAAAAAGACCTTCGCGAGAAGACCTGTCAGGACTACAGCTTTGAAGATACAGAAAAATGATCAAGACATAAAAGGTGTAGAATTGACAGGGCTACAAAACTGCTATCTCGAATTTTTGAAATTTTTGAGTTTTGACCCCCAAAAATCAAAAAAGCATTTTTTTGGATATATTCGCCAAAAAATCCAAAAAGTTTTTTGAGTTTCGAAAAAACCGGAATATATGTGATAGTGCCTACCGTCTTCTATCCACATACCAAATTTCAGATCGATACTTCGTTTTTTGGCCAAGTTATAGCGAAAAAACTGTTCAAAAATGATGACGTCAAATTTTCAAACTCAATTTTTGGCAATTCTAGAACTCGTAGAGCAAAACGAAGACCACCATTAGACTCCCCGTGACGAGCTGCATCGAATCGATACCCATTTTATGCAAAAATATCAACTTTAAAATTTGACCTAATTTGACCTGACCTTGACCTGACCTTCACCAAAACGTGACCTAGGCTGGCCCCAAAGGCTGCCTAACCCACATAATCGCATTTGTCATGTAAAATGGACCATAAAACATGTATCACACGACACATTCATATTGTGACCCCCGGTGACCTGACCTCGCTGTGACCTGACCTGGTATCAGTGACCTCAGATAGCAAAGTATGTGTTTGACGAACAATGTACCATCGATGGTTTTCAATAAATTACCAATTTACTCGCTTTCACAGCACATTTCTTGAATTGCCTGTGAACGGTGAAAATCTGAATTTGAATTTTGAAAATCGGCCGGTAACTTTCCGAGATCTTAGGGGGGGCCGAAACGCCCCCCCCCCTACGGGTGGTAGGGTCCGCCGGTAGCCCTACGGGGCGCGGGTTAGCATCGGGAACCATTGGCCAAAAGCCGGCAGCAATATGCAAAAAAAAAAAAGAGCAAACAGACATCGTCCACATGACTTACGGTACCTAATATCCTAAAATAACTTAACCGTTTTCTGTCTAAGTATTTTAACCAAGGATAATCACATATCATAAATAAAAATTCGAGTCACTTCCTAGGTCAGCCCAAAAGTCACGCCACCAGAGCTAATGAGCTAATGCTTGCTGAATTTGCTTGATTTAGACGATCTTTGATATGCATATTGCCTAACATCTCGTTTGGTAATTACCTATTGTATATTATATTTACAATATTACAATATTATAAAAAAATAAAGAATTATCAACAATATTATAAACCCAAGGCACTGGGGGGGGGGCTCTACAGTGCCCCCCTATCTCCGAAACTACTCGGCCTATCGTCAAAAATTCAAACGGCTTCTGACAGTCCTTAAAAACCTGCTGAACAAAATCTTATTTCATTGACCTCGAGGTCACCGATGACGTCACAGGTCAGGTCAAAGTAAAAATTATCAGCACTTTGGCTTGTTCACAATTTAGGCTCTGGCCGCCGGCTAACAAGTCCGATCAGACTCATTTTTAGTTTACGCGTTCCTTGATTTATGCCTTAGATACCATGATGGCACTGAACTTGCCTTTGAAATTTCTCAGGTTAAGGCCAGGTCATCCTAGGTCACGAAAATTTTATATCATGTACCGGTCACGTAACACATGTTTTATGGTCCATTTCAGCCATAGAGCCCATAGATTTCGAAAACAGTGTCGTCTGTGTCATTTGAGGCCATTTTCAGCTGACAATCGCTGAGTTCAGGTCACTTTCAGGCCAAAAAGGTCAGATTTTGAGGTTACAAAATTTCAAACAAAAATAAAATGTCTATCAGATGCAGTTTGAGCTCAGGAACACGATGGTGCTATTCATTCTGCTGTACAATGTCAAAAACGTACTGACAAATTGATTTGAAAAATTGAAAATGGTGAAATATTGACTACAAAGTTCAGAAACTCAGCTATTTTTAAGATATCGGGCTAAAACTTCATTGAGTGGATAATCGGTATGCGATTTCTATCACATAAATTCATATTTTTTTTCGAAAAGTAAAAACAAATAGGATTTTTTAAATTGATATTTGCAAGAAATTTTTCAAAACATTCAAAATTGTGGAAACCTTAGTTGGCAGCTTGATATCCCTATGTATTTTGAGTCCTTTCATGCAAAAAAAAAAATCGGATCTAGCTTTAAAATGGAGCTTTGCATGCTGTTGCCGTAGCTCAATGTTTTGCATCAAAATCGGCCGACATGACATCACTCTGACGTCATTTCCAGCCGACCTATGGTAGCTTCGAAATTTTCCTTTGAACAAAGAGTGTCAAATTGATGCAGCTGAAGGTACTGCACGTTTCGTGTTGATGCGTCCAGTGTTTTAGAAGATATAGCAGAAAAACGGGAGGGGGCTCTGTAGAGCATCCCTCCCTTGGCGCGACTTTGAATGAAAAGGGCGTTAACCTAAAGGAGAACGGGTGCCACGATGACGGGGGGCGGGGGATAAAAACGTCCATAACAGTACGGTTTAATGATGTGACTATTTATTCATTTATTTATTTATTTATTTATTTATTTATACATTTATTTATTTATCTATGTATGCGTACAGGAGCGTTCACCCAATCTGTAGCTTTTCAGCCGAGATGAATGTGAAATAAATGGACATGTTACTGTGGAAGGAGAAGGATAAGGATAGGGAGGACTGGCCGATGTGATTTCAAATCCATGAGTGCTGATCTGTGCTCTATATGCTTGTTTGATTCATTTTATTATTAGAGCATTAACACTTGCAGTTTAGCTGCATGCACACAATGGCATCAATCAACTAAACCATCAGTTCCAAACTTCATCTCACTCCTGACCGTCTTTTCCAGTGTCACGACTTTGATGTATTGTTTACTCTTGTGAGCATTGCCACAACTGTTATCGTAGAAACTCATCTGAGTACGTAGGACTTGGATTGGGATACAAGGACAATCCAGCCATTTTTTTCAGGCTGGAGGGAGTGAACCTATATGGTGAGGTACTTAGTCTCACGGGCTTCTCTTGGATACTGCTTGAACAGAAAGAAACACTTACACACTATCAATATTGAGCAATCGTGTCGGTAGCTCATCCAGTATTCACTGGCAGCTCTCTGGATCCGCATATCCGTCCACCGGGGTAGTATACAAAACATATCCCACATCATACGTCCACTTAGGTCGTATGCACTATTACATGGCTTGTACGATAGGCACCACAAAGCCCATCATAGCTTTGGCATCTTAGTAGGTTCCCTTCTCAGTCCCGGTCGTTTTTGCTCAACTTCTTTGTTACTTTTGTGCTCCATTTCACGAGGACTTTCCAACTTCAAAGTTTACACAGCTTGCCGTCTGACATACACGAGTAGGTGCCTCATCTTCTCCATGCCTTGCTATAGGAATCAATAGCCGTCATACATTGCCCTCTTGCATGCATTGCATATCTATGCCACGAATATCATCTTCTCACATGCGAAGGACTGCAGACAATGATCAGGATAGAATTATGATGGTAATGAGGAAAAAGAGGCAGTCACAGTCATGTGCTGATGATGTGTCGAAGTCCCTAATACAGGACCAAGTAATGAAAGATTTATCAAAGAAAATGAATCAAAATTTGCGATGAATTCTTACGAAATTTAATATTTCAAAGATAAAGTTTTAATGAACGACAGGAGTCGCGTTCAGTCCCAAAAAATACACTTTTGATAGAAAATTGACGTTTCTTGGAATTGAGACAGTCAGGAATCGGACGGGGCTGAACTGTTAAGTTCAGCTAGCAAGAACAGTTGAAACTGCCGACGAAATGTGGCAGAGAGGGACAATCAAGACAAGCAGCAAACGAGCAGAATTTCATGCCAGGTCTGATGGAACGCCACGGTCAGCATTTTGAATTTTCAAAATTTAGACAAAAATTGTCCAGACAAACTTACGCGAGTGTTAGCCAGTGGCCTGTGTGTCGTCTGTAGTGTCACAGGTCTGCCGTGTGGTGCTGTCTGGTGCACAGCGCGGCCCCACGGCCCCGCCGCTCCGCGCCTGTTCTCTGTCTGAAAGCGCGCGGGGCCGACCGCGCGCGAGGGGAGGGACGGCGCACGCGCAGCCGCCGACCTCGCCGGACGCGCCACCTGCCCCACCCGAGGCTGAATTGGGGGCTATAAAAGCCGCCGCGCGCGTGGCGCCAGCCCCAGTCGCCGCCCGACGGTCCCGGTAAGAGCGCGTGTGGAGAGACGGTCGGTAGTATCGGTTTGTTTGTTGGGTGGCCTCAAGGCCCTATATACCTCAATTGAGGGTGGCCTCAATGATTAGGGTATTCGGGTGTCATGCCAGGCTGCCTTAACTTCAGGATAGTTTGGTGCGCTACTTGCCCTGTCTTTTCTGAACGTCAGCGAGGCCTGCTTGTAAATGTGTGTCCCATGATGTTATCCTCGTATCGAAGATACCCTGACTGATTTTTGACGTGTCCTTTAATACGTTTCAGCTGCGTTTCAAAAGTGAAGAGGTTTATTGGTTCCTGGCTTCACAGACGTAACCATTCTGGAAAAAAACTGATGTTGGTTGAGTTGAATGCTCTCACAGTTTCGGATTTTTACACATGGCAAATATTCTGCTTTGGATCGTAGAAAAGTAAAAAGGAATGCGATAGCCGAGGGCCTTCTTCGAAACACTGGGACCAACTGCGAATTTTGGCTGACAGAACATTGGCAGTGGTCCAGTGCCACAGCTTCGCGAATATAAGGGTAATATTCGCTATTATATTATACAAGTTATTTTATAGGTAATTAAATAACTTGTCATTTATGAAACCATAACCCAAATACGAAACGATGAACCGTTGACAAGACATTGAACAACGAATGATAAATGCAGTTATTTTTACGACGGGCATACCCCCAATATTAACCAGTAATGTTAATGTCAAATTTCTTATTGCACATATTCAAAAACTTATGGCATTTCTATGCTAATAAGTGACTAGCTAACACGGGGTCGCTGCCAGCAAACGGACCACTTTGTGTTGTCGCAGCGCCGCGGCTAAGCAAAAGCTAATGACAAATTTATTGTCCGGATGTTTTTTTTTTAATATGGCCAATAAATATGATACCAACAATCAATACTGGCACATGCTTGCAACAGTCAGTCCGTCCACAACGTAGAGAGAAACTTTCAGACAAAAGATGAAAATGAAACGAAGAAAAATGACCAGAAGAAAACAAAAAATAGTGTTCTAAGCAGTAGTTTCAGACAAAAGATGAAAATGAAACAAACAAAAAAATGACCAGAAGAAAACAAAAACTAGCCTTATAAGCAGTAACTAATGCCTTTAGTCAAAACGGGAGAGGGAATATAAATTATCTCCGACGGAGGTTCTAACCAGCCCGATTCAGAAGAGGGAGTGATGCCGTTCCTTTGTCATGATGGATTGGTAACGTCTGCAGAAGCCTGCAGAATTAGACAGGATTCCTAGACTTTGTGGCATATTTTCTTTAGAAAGTGTTGAGATGACGAAAGAGCTATAAAAAGGGGATGAAAGGTCGTGACGACAACAATGAAAAACAAGAATCCAATCAAAACTAAAAAGCAGCCCGATAGAAAGGTAAACATGAACAAAGGTTGCGCACGTACCGAAACACGTACTGCGAACACAGCGTAGAGGATGCTAGATGGAAAAGGGGGTGCTTGGAGATCGGGAATGCGTCAACAAAGGGCTGGGTCGGTGACAATGGGACAAGCAGCCTGCGATTGTGCAATCAATTTAGTTTGCCCGTGCAAGTATCCCAGCGATGATTGCATTTCCACGTCACACACAGCTCCGACATATGAACGTGTTTTTTATTGCCTTTTACGAAAATATTTTATTCGACCCATGCTGATGATGCTACTCGATTGAACAACACAAAATACGGCTTTGACTCAATTAACCGGAAATCGAATGGCGCGTATTGAAGGTTGAAGAGCCCGTTTGTAGCGCTACCTAGGATAGTTTCGATTACTATTTCATCACTTCCACATCTGATAATCACAAAAAGTAAACATCTCTTGCAACTCAGACGAAAAACAGCCATCCCAGTTCGCCTTGGAAAAGTTGCACAAGACAGCGCCGCCAGTCAACAGCATACCAGCGGAGCCAGTGCCTCGCCATCACCCAGCTAGCATAAACAAACGGAGCAGAGGGCCAGTGACGCTGACATAAACACGGACGGCGACTGTCGGACGGGCCGGCCGCCGCCGACCGCCGCGGGCGGACCCCAGGGCCATTACTGCCCCTCGCCACAGCCACCGCCGCGCCACCGCCGCCGCCTTGCCGGCCGCCCGGTATCGACTGCAGCGGGGCGGCGCGCCGGCCGTCGGGCGGCGCGGCGCGCGCCCAAGGACAGTCTTTGTTCACAGGCCGAGTCCCCTCACCGACACACACGGCGGTATCTGCGACCGAGGACGCCTGCACCATGGAGGCCTGCTGGCGGAGCGGAGACTGGGACGGCGGCTCTTACCGCCTCCGGCGCCGCGCTGGCGCCACGGCCGGCTTTTTGAAAGCGAGGGCGGTGCGGCGCCAGGTTTTTGTCGCCTCTCCCCTCCCTCCTTACCGCTGGGTCAAAATGGAGGCATGGCCCGGCCGTGACCCGCTCGGCCCCCGTCCCGAGAAAAACACGCAGATCTGTCAGTGATGTTTTTCTGTGAGGTGAAACGGCGCCGAACCCTCCCCTCCCCTCCCCCTCCCCATTAGCTGGGGTCGGTGGCTGATCGGGTAGCAGTGATTTTGAGGAGACAGGATAGGTGGGAAATGGTATGCGAGGAGGAACCGGTGTGTGTGTGATGGAGAGGGAGGCGTCGGTAGGAAGTGGGCAGAGTATCGGTATACCAGTGGGGAGGAGAGGGATCAGAATAAGTCACGTGATATGGGATTGAATCAGTACCTAAACGGGAACTGAGTTTTACCAAAAAAAGGCCATATATAATTGATATTTAGGACCAAAACCGCAGATGCCGTTCAGCCAATCTTGGTTCAGCCGATCAGGCGCAGTTCCACTGTTAAGTGCATTTCAGGACGCATGAGTAAACATATAAATTGATTATTATAATTATAATTGATATAATTGATTATAATTGATTATTATATTATAATTATATATTATAATTGATTATAGATGCCTACTAAAGACAAGGGCGTTTACCAACAGGCGGTCAGGTGTTTGTCAGAAAGGAGGAACATCATTGGCTCAATTCAGCACGAAAAAGAGATACGCGATTAAAGTACTTTTTTCAAAACCGATTGGGCTTCAAGTACGTTTTTCGACTAAGCACGCGTTTTTGCCAGTGAAACGCCCCAAAAGCTGAACTTGAGAAAATCGAAAGTCGCCTTATTTTAACATGTGAATTATTCCTGATACATTCCATAAGTGCTTTTTAGAACTAGACATTAGGATAGTGGTGATGTCATTCTGTGGAACGTGCATTGCAAATTGCAATGTAGGTAATGTATACCTACCATGGACAGAACCGTCTACTGGATTCTGACCTTGGTAAAAGACTGGATTCTGACCTTGGTAAAAGTGAAAACGAAGTTTTCCTAAAAATTCGTCGACACTTAGTGCCACGTACGGACATTAGGTGCCAGCTGCCACAAGTGACGTCATCATAGAATGATCGTTTTTGAAGATACAATTTCCATGTATTTACCGAGCATAATTTGAAAGTGAATATATAAGGGGTAAAAAAAATATTGGCCAGACGCTGACGCTGTCAAAACTCACGTGAGACCTTCGATAATGAACTCGGAGCCAAACCAGTCTTGAAGAAATTAACGTAAGAAGTTAAGAGGGTAAAATGAATGCGTGAGAACTTTTTCGAGAAAAAAGTAACCGTAATCGTAAGTAATCGGGAAAAAGAAGTAAAGGCCCAGCTACACTATGCGTGATCGTCCAGGAACTTACGTGCGTGATCTGCGAGTTTGCGGGTTTTGCAGAAAATCGGTACGCAGATGAAGTTCAGCTGATAGGAAGTACACAGGGTCGGCTACACTGGGGTCACGCAGATTCAGTCAAGGAAATCCCGGACGTTCAGTACAGGAAATGCCGGATAGTCAGGACGGTCAGGACGTTCCGTACCGATATAAAGTTGGCAGAGCTACGAGCTTTTTTGCAGAATCTGCGAGATTACGTGATATGAGACAGTTGGTGGCGCACCGTATGAATGCAAGTGACGTAATTAATAATTGTTTCTTTAATTTTAATGTGTTTTTGATGTTTGATTAACAAAACAAGTTATTTATTGATAAAATTATATAGAAAATTGCAAATTTAGGCGTTTGTTACGAAACTATCCATTAGTTGTTATTAATACGTCAACGTACAACAATTCACGGAAATTCTGGAAAATCGCAGAAACCGATATCAAGGGAGTCTCGCAATCACGGTTCTGCAGATCACGCACGTAATTTCCTGGACAGTCACTGATAGTGTAGCTTAACCTTAAGAAGTAGGCTAGGGTCTAGGGATCAAAAGCGCACTGCAGAGGGAGCCACGCCAGACAGCGAAGCGGAAGGATGCATCGAAATGGCTCAAATAGTTTTTCAGCAATAAATTTTGACTCAAGAGAGCAACGACGCTGCTTTTGCCAGCATCGTGTTCCTCTCGTCGAGACGCGTCGAATGAACGGTAAGTTGACATCGAAAAGTCATTTAGAAAATTTAATCTCAGGTCAAGGTCATGACCTGTCTGGTAAGGATCATGTTGCATATCAGTCGATCCGTATCGTCCAACTGAACACATCTGAGGTGTTTTCATCGTCTAGCATGTCTCTATCAAAAGTTATGGTAAGAAAAACTTTGGCGACATTTCATTACATGACACGACCTCAGGGGCATAAAGACATTAAGACAGGGCATGTGTGGCAATTATCTGATTCAATTTGTTATTTCTAACTGCTAACTGATGTTTCATTCAGTTTCATCATTCAGGACATTCTGAAAAAAAACTTGCAGCAGATAGTAGCCGCAGGCCGCTTTGAGAACAATACCCGCTTTGAAGACGATAGCGGTACATTTGTGAACAAGCTCAACACAATCACAGTCTGTTGCAAAGCAAATAGGTACACCTAAATTTCACGGAAACAGGCCACAGATACTGGTAAGTCCACAGATACCGTATAGGACAGGTCTTATCAAGGCCTCACCACACCACGCTCGCAAGACCGCTGGATAGCCGATGGCGAAAACAATGGGCGAACTGACAGTGATCTCCAAAGGTATATGCAAGTTGTCTGTAGTATTAAATATTCATTTGCTTTAAATTAAGAATAAAGTTAAAATTGAAAAAAAAGATATATAGCCCGACGTTTCGCATTTATTGCTTATTCATGGGCAAGAGTTGGCAAGAGTTGCCCATGAATAAGCAATAAATGCGAAACGTCGGGCTATATATCATTTTTTTTTCAATTTTAACTTTATTCTTAATTTAAAGCAAATGAATATTTAATTTAAAGGCCTTCCTAAACGCTTATCAACAATTGTCAATCTATATATACTCAACTTGTCTGTAGTATTTATTTGCATCCTAATCAAATTAAATACGCAGCGTTGCATGCATTGCGCATGTTTACACTCTTGTTCCTAGATGGCGTTAGTTGTGAGCGCCTGCATCTATGCTGTGCCGCAAGACAGCTCAACTGTCCACCAGCCGCCTGATAATGCGGATAGGCGTATGGATCTTAGCCCGCGCCCCGCTGAGTGGGTGGGGGGGGGGGCAGAATCTGACCCCTGCCTTATGAGGTTTGTCATTCCATCTCGATGGTAAAGCTGACAGGCGGCTGGTAAACCTAATCCAGATAATGCTTAGGTAATGTTCATTGCTTATGTAATGCATTACGTTATAGTCTAAGCTAATGGTGCCAGTTTCAGTAAACGTATGTCCAATGTCCGTCCAAAGTGCGGTATTTTCGTCGACTGTCCACCCGAAAATGTCTAACCCCCTTGACCAAAGATGTCCAAAAACTACGCAATAATTCACACTGAACGCTGTTATTTAGCCCGCGCCCCACGGGGGGGGGGGCTATTCACAGCCTTCCTCACGTTTTGCAATTACTTCTAAACCGCTTGACGTATCGACGCCAAACTTTCAGTATATTCAGCTGCATCAGTTTGAGACCTTGTGTCGAAAGATGAAACTCGTAGCTACCATAGGACGGCCGGAAATGACGTCAGAGTGACGTCATGCTCGGCCGATTTCGACGAAAAACATTGAACTACGGCAATCGCTCCCAAAAGCTCAGTTTTTGAGCTAGATCCAATTTCTTTGCATGGGAGGACTAAGAATAAATTGCATTATCAAACTACAAGCTCGGATTTTCAAATTTTTGAAAATTTTGAAAATTATATATAGTTAAATTCAAAATTTCTATTTATCTTTTTTTAAGTTTTTGACTTCGAAAAAAAAAACGGGATTGTTACATATGATAAGATACCTACCTGATTATGACTTAGGTACTCTAGCAAGTTTTTGCCAGATATCTTCAAAAATGGCCAAGTTATACGCATTATAGCAAAAATTTCACAATCATAAATTCTTCAAATAAAATTTCAGTAAGTAGTAAACCAATATAAACAGCACCATCGTGTTCCTGAACTCAAACTGCATCATATAGACACGTTTTCTGTTGAAAAATTTCAACTTAAATTTTTTGACCTTTTTGACCTGAAAGTGGCCTGACCCATGCTAAATTCAACTCAAAATGACCTCGAATGATATAAACGACATCGAATTCGAAATAATGGGTGTTCACTAAAAATTGACACAAACTTTGAATGGCTGCATATCAAAAGTGAAGCAAGCTATTACGATGCAACTTAGCATAGAGATAAAAGGGACGTTTTTATCATACCGAGCATGAAATTTCACGGATGTAATGAAAACAGTGGCGTTGGAGGTCGTTTTAAACAAGGACTACCAAAAGCCCATTGGCAGGCTTTCCCAAAATAGCACGTCAATGGGAGAGTTTGGCACGTACAAATACCTTATGATTAACTTAAAATGTCAAAATTAGTTACATACCGTACAGTGGGACGAAAGTTCTAGAAAGAAGGTGTGGGAGTCCGAAAGGCTGAAGTGGTGTAATTGTGAAGATATTGACCTGAGGAAGGGTCGGGGCCCCGAAAATGCACGTGGAGGGGCTTTTTGACACCTCACGGCGCAATGCTGCTGATCAATAAGGTATTAACTGTGCCTAAGCGAAGAAGATATATCACACCTGAGACTAGGCTGAGTTACAACCGGCGCAAATGATTTCTCGAAGCGACTGGGAACAACATAAGGCCAGAGAAGTAAATATGCTATGGTCAAAAAAGGGACAAAAAATGCAGAAAAGGGTTAAACTATTTAAGGTAGAAAAATCATGTTTTTAGTTAAAGGGCGATAATTAACTAGACAATGGAGTGTTCTGTTGTGATGTGATCGATGATACAAGGGCTAACGTCCATTTTAAGTGTCAGCATGCAAGCTAACGCTGGATGCCGTGATGCATGTGTTATTTCAGAGAATATCATCAGTTCGACTTTATTCCTCCAGACTGGTCCTTTGCAATATGATACTTTTTGAGCCAAGCGTATTATTAAGCACTAGAGGTTCATGCAGAACAACATATGTAACCAGAAGATGATTTTCTGGTCCGACCTCGCGCCAGCACACTAACCAAGGGGCGCCTTGAGGGCCCCGGCCGATGTAAAAATTCCCATTGGAACGAGACCCGATAAGCCATTTTCCACGCCTGAAATTTAACAAATGAGTATCTAATGTGATTCGCCTAAGGCTATAACTTATGTTGGTGTCTTTCGATTTCATACAAAATATCAACTGGTTGCTCATTACCACCATCAACTGGCCAACATCACGGTCCACTGGTGCCAGAGCTTGTGACAACACTTCCAAGGAAATGTCCAAAAAATGACCTATGGGGATTAGGCAAATCTGTTGACGCTCTACGGCTTGCAGCAGATGCAATGTGCATTACAACAATGCCTCGTTTGTTTAAATCGGTACATTTTTACCGAAGATACAGCCTGCTAAACTTTGTCTCAATTTTTAGTGAACACATGTTATATGACCTAAATGGATCATAAAACATGTGTCACGTCACCGACGCATGATATAAGATTTCCGTGATCGGTGATGACCTGACCCTGACCTAAAAATCAAAGTAGGTACAAGTTTGGTAACTTTAGGGTATCTAAAGCATCTCTTCACGAGTGTGTAAACCAAAAATGAGCCTGATCTAACTTGTAAGACGGCGGCCAGAGCCCAAAATGTGAACAAGCCAAACATCGATAGCTTTTGCTTTGGGCTGACCTGTGACGTCATCGGTGACCTCGTGGTCAATGAACTAAGGTTTCGTTCGACAGTTTTTCCGGGGCTATCAGACGCCGTTTGAATTTTAACGATCGGCCTAGCAGTTTCGGAAGTGGGGCGCGCCCCCCTGGGGGCGCTTACTTTCAATGAACCTTTACCAGCCCAAAATTGGTTATCATACCGAAAGCTGAGCTTTCAATTCCCGAATTAATGATATACACAAATACGATTACTTTATAAAAATAAAAAATACTGAGGTGAAGCAAGTGATTGTCCAATGTTGTCCAAAGCCTGCAGCCTTTGCCCAACTAAAGTCAGCATTGGATGTTGGAAAAATAGGAATTTCGAAGGTCCAAGTTCCGAATAGCACCACTATGTAGTTTAAACCCAACCTCTCGTGGCAATTGCGCTTCTGGGTGTAAGAGCCAAGTCCACCCTACCCTCTCCCACTCCCGCGACGGAGGCGCCAATCTCCAGTTACGTTAAACCTGTCCCCGTTCTTTTTTCGCCGTCTGGCTCTATTTTTTGCGCCTGTCTGGGTCTCGAGGACGCTTAACGACACTGAACTGTCTGCCAACCGGCGGTCTCTCGTCCTGTCCGGTCCCGTGCCAGCGCCCAGCGACGCCCGACACTACCGGTATACGACACATTCTTAGTTCGATAAACACTCAGCTCATCATCGCCCTGATTTACTGATCATATTCACGGAGAATCAATTCTAGCTCTGGGCATGACAGACCAAAAGAAGGCCGTCAAACACATCTGATGACGGTATATAGGGCCTTGCTGATGACAAACGATGCCAAAAAGCAACGGCATAATATATGCATACCCCGCGGCAATAGTACCTAGCTATAATGCATCAGAGTTCACGTAAGTCCAATGCCATTTTTCAGACATGGCATTTAGCGTAGCGCAGCCCCCTCATGCTGATTGGATGCTGATTGGTGACGACTATAAGAATAACAATGATCGCGGGCGATGAGCAGAATTAAGGACCCTATGGGATAGGATCATTACCACTTACCATCTAATAGATATTACCCGAACCTTCTGACTGTCTATAAAGTTGAAGTGAGAATTGTAAATGGATGATAATGGTGGACGAGGGCCGTTATTCCAATGAGCGCAGCCGACTTTATCGGGGTGAAACAGCCAGGGCGCCGGTGGACTGGGCGCCACCGCTGCATTTAGGTAAGGGAATGCTCATACTCCAACGCTCCAGGTACTATCAAAATCAAGGCAACAGCCTATGGACCGGCCATCCGCTTCGGACCACATCGTTGTAAAGTGGGTGGCGCAAAATGGCGCCGGCCCGATATTTACTGTTTGTGATTGACATATGTGGGGTGACCGGCGCAAAGCGGCGCCGGTTCGATATTTGCTGTTTTAATCGACGTGGGTGACGGCACTGGCCCGATGTTTACATATGTTTTGCACGATATTTGAGGAGGGGTCGACATTTCAAGGTAGGCGCAGGTCAACGCAGCCGACGAATGAACGACACATGAAGGTTACCGGGACACTTCAGAGCGACGTTGAACCAGATTTTGGACATGTTTGTGTGCACTTGAGACTCATTGAGAGAGGTGCGGGCAGCGTAGTCGGGGCAGTGCGTCACAATCGCCTGTTGATGGAGCCTCAAATTGGCTGACAAGACATATCCGCCTCGGGCAAGTATATAACCGTTGAGGGGAGTGTAAACGGGACTCAGCGTCTGCAAGCTAACCAGGGTGCACTGTTGGGGCCCCGACTGCACTCCACGGCTCCATCCTACTCGTAGCCACTAGCGGATCCGGGGGGGGGGGGGATTTTGGACAAATACCCTCCCTCCCCCGCGGCGCCCGAAATCAACCACACGCTTTGCGGTTTTTGAGAATGACAAGAAAACAAAAGAACTTTTACAAAGAAGTTTGTTTTACATAAACCGCTTAGCAGTGCGTAAGGAATCGAAATCCGGGGAGTTTTTGGAAGTTGGAGAATTTTTTTTTTTTTGGGGGGGGGGGTACTCGGTACTCCCACCCCCCTGTAGCTTCCAAGACCGCCTTTCTGGATCCACCAGTGCGCTAATTCGAGATGGTGGAGTCATTTCCTGAACCACGATGCATGTAACTTAGTGATACAAATGTAACTTAGTAATGCAAAAGTACTATAAATATTTTGGAATGACAGTGGTGCGGGTGGCAAGGGATAAAAGGCTGGGAGACGCTCCAGCTTATCGCTGTCATGAAGAGTACCTTCTCCTAACATACAAAACACAGGGGGAGGGGGGAGCGGGTAGTGACAGGCTAACAGGACCATCACGAGTACCCCTACGGCCTACATTATCATGTATGGTCAGCAAATACAGGCGGCAATAAGCTCGCTGAACGACAAACGTACCAATGTTTGGTGGGCCGACCACCTTGGCGCTCCTGACAGCGTTATTTACTCAAGGTTAGAATGTGTGCTGGCCGATAGGCAAATAAAGGACGTTTTGCCGCATACTTGACCACATGTCACCACCGCGTCGATCATGACTACCGTTGCCAGTCACACAGCGCATGGACAAAATAAAGAAATACGTCCAAAGATCACCAGATAGAGGCGGATTTCCGTGCACGTTCATCGCTTAGCTTTTGAAGCAAAATGAATAAGGAAGCATTTAGAAAATGAATAAGGAAGCATAGAAAGCATTTTGCAACTACCTATAGTCTGAAAACCCTAAAAAAGAACGGATTTAAAGTACAATCACCATTGACGCACGTGCCACGTGCCTTTATAGTGCATTAGGCATATCCCAAAACATTTGTCTCACAGCTTTTCACCCAAATTTTATCCGAACCATACATTTCCAGAGACCCAAACACGTGCAAGGCGATTCAGGCCCTTTAACTCTGTTCTTTCTATAGGTAAGACGCGTTGGATGCAATTCAGCGTCGTGCCCCGTAAGCATAAGAAACGGTTTTATACCTTGAGTTTTTATATGCAGAATGCAGATATGCCACAAACATAACATCGAAGGCATGGCCGTGGATGAAATTGGCAAAGGCCTACTAATTGACCGGTCCCCTACTAATTACTGCTAATTGACCGGTCCCCTAGGAAAAACTGATCAATAATAAAGCGTACCTACCTACTAATTACTAGTTACTACTACTAATTACTAATTGACCGGTCCCCTACGAAAAAAAACTGATCAATAGAACGTACCATCATGCGGTAGTGTTCATGCAGTGGAAGTACGACGTATTTGTCGACGCGTGAAATTGTGCACGAGATGTGGAAAGTTAAATATTTTTTTTTTCTGGGTCAATGTGGTCTGTGGCGAGATTATATGACCTTGGTAGAGAGATGTGGGGGATTTGGACACGGATGGACTTTGGAAGGATGTGTGTTAACGAATATAACGATTGCAAACGATATTTTATCACAGTTCAGACAGACTGAATTATAAAAAGTTACAGACTTTCATACCAACACTTCTGGGGGTAACGGAGAACTTCGGCAGGGGTAATGAGGGTCTCTGGGAAAATGATTATCTTTTTAGAATTCATGACTCGCACGAATAGATAATGTGGTGTATATGTGAACTGCATCCAGTTGCCATTCTGGCCTGCCACGGTCTCTAAAAAGAGGTTACAGGTCGCTACTCATTTCTCGAGCAATTTGTTGAAAAAAAAAAATGTTCATCGCTTTTAAGAGTTGATTTTACCTACCTTCCCCTGTACCTGCCCCTCTATAAGTGCGATGGTCAATCGCGTTCCATTTGATACGCAGAAAATAGAGCTACCGAAAGCATAGGAATATGCGTGATCTTTGCCGTGTAAGCAATGGGGTCTGATAGGTGGTGACACAGATAACATGAATAGTTGTCGGATTCAGACGGATTCATGTCATCTATGGTGGGAGTAATGGTCATGTCAGACGCCAAAAAAGAGGCACCACCCGGGGGGACCTGCTCGCCACTGACCCAGAGAAGGCATGTCCCAACATTTGCCGACCCCTAACCTACCGGCATGCTCAATAAACTGCTGATTAATAGTTTTTTTTTTTTAAAGTTCGACCCTCACTGTAAACGTCCCTGTGAACACAGCACGAGATTTGTCAGATGACTTACTTGGAAAACTGGCTAGCGCACGTTGCTTTTCACAGATGACAAACTTGCTCTAATCCTTCCTTGTAGTTGACTCCCATTTCCCCGACTCGCAATGAGTATTTGCCTATATTTGCGATTCCACAGTGATACTCGACTTGTCGGGAATTACAACTGAACCAATCAATCAATCAACCAATCGCACGGCGTTTAACACTATGCTACTTCATCGGTGTTCAAACACATTTCTGAAATATTTTTTCGTCTCTACAATAAAACGTGCACCCACGTGCACCAGCCAGTTTTCCCAGCCAGTCTCTCAGGAAATCTCGTGCTGTGTTCAAGAAGATGTTTACAGTGAGGGTCGAACTCAAGGCCCTAAAGCGTCGAACTCAAGAAAAACGGAATATAAGTGATATGAATGGCCCTATGTATATTGTATGTTACATAGCATGTCACATGATATGACATGAGATATGAGCGACTTACGAGCGATCCGATGAGCTGAGGCGGCACCCGAGGATTAAATTAATCGAATTATGAGTTATGACAACACCCATAAGCAATTGAAATTTGTAAGCTGTAACCAGTTGACCTAAACATATTACATATGCACATCAAAGGTCGACAAAGAGTTGAGTTTTTCAGTAATCCTGGCCTGATCCCTGGGCCTGGGCTGTTCAGACGTAGGAATGCACTGGCATTTCATGTCGCATTAGTATCAGCCATACGGGTATTCACAGTCTAAATTGCACTGGTAGCTGCTCGTCTTACGGCCACATGCGAGATACCAGATCGAATCAAGATACGAGCTGTGGGCATGGGGCATGTGAACAAGTCTAGACTGCAGGCTCGAAATGATCATCGTTTATCGTTTCTGTTGAATACGAAATAATGTGCGATGAGAGACGGCACCCTCAGGCGTCAACCAATTTGAGGGAACTTCGTTTTCATTGCTACCGAGGTAGGTATAAATCGAGTAGCCGGTTCTGTCCATGGTACATATAGTTATACTTACTTACTTCCTCGGCGGCAGCTTCGTGGACGAACGGGATCCAGTGAAGCATTGCCACGTTCAAATTCTACAAACTGTCAAAATTGCAAATATGTAGTGGAACACAATCTATATTACTATTTGTGGTGACGTAGTTTCTGTCTATTACGAAGGTCGCGACATGGTGCTACGTAGCGCGGGTTACAGGTCACACCGTTGCACCTACCGCGCTGAAGTTTGCGCAACTCATAGAACAAGGATGGACAACGTGCCTTTGATGGGTCTCAGCTCGATCGGATCGATAGCGAGCGCGTGGCGCGTGCCCAAAAAGTGCAAATTCGCGTCATAGACTTTACATGTATTAATCGGCTGGCAAAAACGGGCGAAAACAGCCAAATTTGCCCGACACGGGTCCGGTCCCGGTGCAATATCTCGGTAACCGTGGGCCCGACAGGTACGGGGAAAACAGCATCGTGTAGAGAATCGAACGGGCCATCGAATGGTGTGCGGTGCAGGGGTTGGCACGCGCCACGTGCACCGGGGAGGACACTTTCTTTTGAAAAATGGACGTTTTGGACGGATTTTGGAATTTATATTAATTTCAGGTGATCGTCAGACGGAATGAGTTGAAACAGCGCCTATTAGCAATAAAAATGTACCGTCGCTCATGGAAAAATTGTGAAAAGCTAATTGATCAAAAACAATGTGGAAAAAATCGCTGAATTAAATGGTATTTGTCCAAAATGTGCCACTAAATAATTACACGGATTTTGCTGCTTAACCTGATACGTTTGACAATTGAAAATGCTATCATTGGAAAGAGCATTCAATTCTCTACAAGATCCAATCATCACGTTTGCATGACAAGCAACAGTATTCTTAAAAATATAAATGTTTCAAACCTCTGCAAAACGATTTTTAGTGAAAATTATCTACGCCTTTAATTTGTCATAAAACTACGCGCCTAAATTATAAAGCACATTTGACAGATTCTGAAGTGGAAAGCATGCTTATCAGACACGGGCACCTCGATGCGGCGGATACTTTTTCCACAAACCAAAACGTTTAGCCGTCAAAAAGCAATCGACCGAAATGGATAGATAACCCAACCGACACAAGAACAACCAAACACCCGCCGATCGAAAATATCCCTTTTCGCGTTGCGGAGCACGCGGGTCACCCTAGTGCTTATTCTATTTGCACTAAAACGTAATTATTCAACATAGCTTTGCGCACCTACATTTGTATGATTGAATTGTAGGTATGTCATTTATTTTAAATCGCATGTCACCCGCGCCCCGTAGGGGGGGGGGGGGGCGAAACGGCCCCCCCTGTCCTTTTCCGTCGATATCTCCTAAACGGCTAAAGATATCGCCACCAAACTTACAGGACACCTCCGGGCATCAATTTTGCACATTGTGACTAAACAACTTTCTAGAGGCTATGATAGGTTGGCCACAAATGACGTCAGAATGACGTCATGTTCTGCCATTTTCGACCGAAAAAAAGACCTTCGCGAGAAGAGCTGTCAGGCCTACAGCTTTGAAGATAAAGAAAAATGATCTGACATAAAAGGTGTAGAATTGACAGGGCTACAAAACTGCTATCTCGGATTTTTGAAATTTTTGAGTTTTGACCCCCAAAAATCAAAAAAAGCAATTTTTGGATATATTTGCCAAAAAATCCAAAAAGTTTTTTGAGTTTCGAAAAAACCTGAATATATGTTATAGTACCTACGGTCCTCTATCCACATACCAACTTTCAGATACATATCTTGCTTTTTGGCCAAGTTATAGTTAAAAAACTGTTCAAAAATGTGACGTCAAATTTTCAAACTCAATTTTTGGCGATTCTAGACCACGTAGAGCAAAACAAAGACCACCATTAGACTCCCCGTGACGAGCTGCATCGAATCGATACCCAATTTATGCAAAAATATCAACTTGAAATTTGACCTAATTTGACCTGACCTTGACCTGACCTTCACCAAAACGTGACCTAAGCTGGCCCCAAAGGCTGCCTGACCCACAGACCCACATTATCGCATTTGTCATGTAAAATGGACCATAAAACATGCATCACACGACACTTTCATATTGTGACCCCCAGGCAGGCGCGGATCCAGGGGGGGGGGGGGGCGACGGGGGCGGCCGCCCCCCCCGACATCCAAAAAAGGCGCCCATAGCCCGCGGCAGAGAGGGCGCCCCGAGCAAAACAGAGGCGACACAGCAAAGGTTGAGCAGAAATAGGGCACCTCCTGCAGAAGTTGGGCTCACCAAGCAGGAGAGCGACGCCCAATTGCCCATTCCCAACAGATCAGAGTCGCCCCAGAAGCAGATGGGCGCCCCCAGCAGAAGAGGGGCGTCTTATTACAAGAATAAAAACATGCCTTCTGTTCAAGAGGGGCACTCCTGGCAGGAGAGGTGTCCCCCTGAAGAGGAGCGACGCCCCAGCAAAAGCAGAGAGGCGCCCCTATTCCAAGAAGAATAGGGGCGCCCTAACAGCAGATAGGCGCCCCAACAAAAAAAAGAGAAGCCCCATAATAAAAAATGGGTGCCACTGGCAGAAAAGGGGCGCCCCCGGCAGCGGAGGGGGCCCAGCAGGAGAAAAGAGCCTCCAGCGGGAGACGGGCGCCCCAGCGAAGGGGGGCGCCCCAGCAGAAGAGAGGAGCCCCCTGCAGGAGAGGGGCGCCCCCAGCAGAAGAGGGGCGCCCCAGCAGAAGAGAGGCGCCACAGCAAAAGTTGATCAGAGATGGGGAGCCTTCAGCAGAGGTTGGGCTCGCCAAGCAGGATAGGGGCGCCCCATTGACAATATCCGGCAGACGAGAGACGCCCCAGCAGCAGATGGGCGCCCCAGCAGACAGCAGCTGTTGGGCGCCCCCGGTAGAAGAGGGGCGCCTCATTACAAGAAGAAAAGGAGTTTATGGAGGCCACCTTTTTGCTTATCTCTTTTGCTAACGAAGCGGCGCCAATCTACGACATTTAACCCGCGCCGTGCTAGTGGTCTAAGTTTTCCGTGCCGTGCTGGGGGGGGGGGGGGGGGGTCACGCCCCCTCGTCTAACTCGGCTCTTGGGCCGCGTAGCGACACGCGGTAAGCGGCATTCGAAAGATCGTCCAAAAACAGGACGAAAACAACTGCCATTTTTTAGGTCAGGTGAAAGGTCAGGTCACCATAGGTCATCAAAAGTAAAATGTTGCCTATTTCAACATTTTTTTTCGAAACACCGGCACATACCTAACTCGGATACCAATACAGCTATAGTGTAGCGGAAAAGCGCATTCGATAGCCCTTTCAAAGGTGTTTCCGTAACCTGTCCTCAGATATGACGCAAGGTTAACGGTTTAGTCTTCGGAGGGCAAAAACTCTAAAAATAGCCGTTTTACGAATTAACAATGTATTCCTGTAATAACTTTTGACTCAAGAGGGTCTCGACGTTACCTTTGCCAGCATCACGTTTCTGTTCGAGACGCGTCGAATGAACAATATGATGACTTTTAAAGGCAATTTTGAGAATTTGACCTCTGTCAAAGTCATGACCTGACCGGGAAAGATCATATTGCATATCAGTCGATCCGTATCGTCGAGCTGAACACAACTGAGTTTTTTTATCGCTCTAGCATGTATCTATCAAAAGTTATTTACAAAAAAAAACAGCTGTGAATCTTTCATGACCTGGGATAACCTCTTGAACATAACTAATGAGTGGTCACAGTGCAATGTTCTTATTAAGTGTGTTAATTTTATCTATATCCCAATGCTTGAGATTGTCTAGAATGGCGCTCGTCCAAAAGAGATGCCTTTCAATTTTCTCCCATAGGCTTACCTATACATAATAGAGAGGTCGCAAAGCTGACCTGACCTTAGGTCACATATCAAAATTCCGAGATATACATTTCATGAATATTGTTGCTTTCATCAACTGCTGAAAGTTTCAAAGCGATCGTTCAGTCGGTATAGCAATGGTGAGCATTTGCACTTTTTCTAAGGTTAGGTCACGTGGAATAACTTGGTGACCTGACCTTGCATCACCCGGGTCTCACATTTTTACAACATGTGAAGAAAAGATATATGATAACTGATAATGTATACTGAAAACAGCGGCGCTGCGCGCAGCCATTTTAAACATATTTGCGAAAAACCTAGGGGGGACGTGACAACGCCCCCCCCCCTCACGGCGTGGGTTTTAAACTCTTGATTTGGCGACGGTTTGGCGCCCCCGGATTGCAAGGTCGCCCCTATTTCAACTTGCCGCCCCCCCTCCCGAAAATTCCTGGATCCGCCACTGCCCCCAGGTGACCCCCAGTGACCTGACCTGGTATCAGTGACCTCAGATAGCGAAGTATGTGTTTGACGAACAATGTACTATCGATGGTTTTTCAATAACTTACCAATTTACTCGATTTCACATCACATTTCTTGAAATGCCTGTGAACGGTGAAAATCAGACCTTTGACCTGAACTGTGACGTCATCGGTTTGACCTAGGTCAATGAAATTTGGTCACAAGGTAGTTCCCCGGTGGGGCTATCGAACGCCGTTTGAATTTTGAAAATCGGCCGGTAAACTTCCGATATCTTAGGGGGGGGGGGCGAAACGGCCCCCCGTACGGCTGGTAGGGTCCGTCGATAGCCCTACGGGGCGCGGGTTAAGCTCAATGTCACATGCTTTAACCCGCCTGTCAATTGCTTTAATTCAGAAAGGAACTGTTTTAAATCGGGACTTCACTTGTCTTAAAATGCATCAAAAATGGTGTAGCTTCAAAACGTACCAATGGAACTTTTTGGGAAGAAATCGCCTGTTAAAATTAGTCGACGTTCGATTTTCTCAGGTCCAGTTTTTGCTCGTTTTGGCGGCTAAAACAGTGCCTGTTCGGAAAACATAAAATTTTGCTCTGTCTGGACACGAGGTGTCAAATTGATGCGGCTGAAGGCACTGAAAGTTTCGCGTTGATACGTCCTGTGGTTCAGAAGATGCTGCAGAAAAAAGGAGCGGGCTTAAAATAGACCCACCAGTGCACAGTGGGGATTTCTCCGATCTAGCGCCTATTAATTCAAAAAATATTTTTTGGATTTTTGTTTATTTTTTGTGTCAGTAGGGCTAAGAAATGTCTGAATTTTTCATATATGGCATTGTTTTATCTGTATGTCCACAGCAAAACTAGGAAAAATGCGCCCAAAGTTCACACTCATGCGTGATTACTCAATGGGCTCAGCAAGGCCCGAAAGTATAGCTCAATTTCATTGTCCTGTCCTGTTGGTTTTAATCTTGCGAGGTCTTAAAGTTGCATATCGTCTGAAAGGCACCTTTATTAGGAATGGAATGGCAAACAGAAAGTACGCCACAACCTTACTAAGGTCACAAAAATGCCCTTTACAAAAAACCCTTACAGACACCATATTGAAGGAATGATATTCTAAATAAATGTAGGAAATCAACAATGTTCTCCACACTTTTCCACTCCGAAATATATCCTATCGAATTCGCCACTTTCTTCTGCACAAGACAACGCCTAGTTTGGCTGCCGAAACTTGCCTGAACACGGAATATTCACATTAGAGTATCTTAACACCCCACTCGAGGAGCGCTAGGGCAAACAGCACGATATAGGTATGTTCCGGACATAGGCGAATAATTTTACTTCGTGATTTATATGATGCATATTTTCTGAGACACATTCATTAGGAATAGGATGACAAGCGTAAATTATACATACCGTAACCTTATTAACCATCGCACTTGTGGGGAGGGGGAGGGGGAAGGGGTCGGATAAAACCCCATGGTTTTCCGCAAATTACTCGCGCAAAAAGCGGCCGATCGCGCGGAAACTTTCGGTACCCTCGAGATCATCAATTTTACATCTAACCTAAAAATTTCATGACTCTGACCCAACTGACCTTTGACCTGCGGCATATTTCTCGAGACCATGTTTGGCCGGAATCGCGATTCGGCGTATGCCAGCTCACATTATCCGCGGTTTCCAGTCTTTTTGTGGTTTTAAACGTTGAAATATGTGAAATGATGTTGGTCCCATGCATAATGGTGGGAGTCAAGGTCACGTGAAGGTCAAGTCAAGGTCATTGACCTTTTGATGACCTTGGTTCACTTTTTCGAGTTTTACTTGTTACTAGGGTAGTTTTTGGTGCTCATTTCAATTTTAGCAGCCATTTGAATATTTACGAAGTAGTTCTAGTGCCTTCGTTTCATATTACGAAGCTATCAGTAGTAGGTGACACTTCTATGGATGGCCGGCAGGACGCGACGCCTACTAATTGATCTAACCTGACCTGACCCGACCTGGCCTAAATGCATAAAGACATCGTCTGTGATCAAAACTAACATGAAATTCGTGATCAGCACCCCAAAATACCCCGTAACACCCTAACTTTGCGAAGTTTCAAGAGGTCTCGATTTCCCAACTTTAGTTGGGTCATTAAACTGACTTGGAAAGTCAGCTTATGACCTTGGACTTTGAAATTGGATATATTCGGCCTAATTTCGTCATAGGCAGCACGCTGGACTTTTCCGCGAAGCTCTAGCTTGATCAGGGGCCAAACGGCTGAGCGGGGGGTCCAATTGAACCCCATATACTATGTTGATTATGCACATTTACAGGTAAAATTCTCACCACGACACACCAGCCAACATCTGTGCACAATCTGGCTACAATTCTACCTATGGTTTGCCCTCTACGAATAAATACGTGCTAGATCGGAAAAATCCCCACTGTGCAGTGGGGCACGGGTTAATGGCCGTTCTTTTATGGTTCATATTAGTAATTTATAATTTGAAGTTGATTTTTGCTTTTGGTTTATATTTAATAACAAAATTCTGATTAAAAAATGTTTCCTAAGTCTTTCTCCTAGTGTATAAAAATACTACATCAGAATGTACCCATATTAGCCGCAACGCACGTGGACCCAGTCAGCCGTTTATTAGGGCTCTGGTGGGTAGTGCCATCTGCCGTCAGACCTAGAAACTCGGACCCACGTTCCCCTCCGTCCTGCAGCTGCATTGGCGGCGGCGCGCCGGCCACTTCCAGGATAATGCCGCCACTTGGCCGCCACCCACCCGGCAGGGAGCGCGCGCCGAGCGGAACTCTCACCGCCGCCGGCGGCATTGACGCGGCGACGGCCGCCACCTGGCATCCTGCCAGCACGCGGTTGGGCTCGGCGTTTCCCTGAAGGCGGCGCGCACTCAGCCGAGCGGCAGGGCCGGCTGGGAACGGACGCGATTGGCTGGCGGCTTGGACGGCCGCCAACTGCGCAGTCACCTTGAGCTCCAGTAGCGGTCAAAGGGGGTGGGGATGGGGAGGGGAGTTGGGCAAGGGGCGGTCGATTCCGGTCGGGCGTTGGTGCCAGCCAGCAGTGAAAAACAGATGAGGCGCCTGGGCGGCGTATGGACTTTGGACTTCGGAGGTTGGACTTGCCGGGAGATGCCGGGGTCTGGACTTCGCGGTATTTTTTGTAGCACCCGTGATGAGTCGTGATTTTTTAAACCAATCTTACAAGAAATTCACTACCTAAGAAAGAGTGGGTTGCCTTATTTTAGGGGTAACCGTTTTTCCACTTTTGCAGCTAAGTCGGCTAAAAAGTTATGTGACGAGCACAAAACAACGATACAATCATTGAGGAATGCCGTGGTGGATAGATAAAAAGAAAGGTGATCGAATTCCACAATATGTCAAAAAAACCTTTTCCCAGAGTAAAAAAGTTAGCCGCGTTGTCTGACTGGAGGTTTCATATTTAGTAAGAAAAGGAACATTTAACATTTATCCCCTTAGAAAATACCCGAGATAATCAAGCAATTGCACTGACCGATCCGGGGAGGGGGGGGGGGCATTTATAACCACGCCCACCCACCCCCCAAAAGACCCGAGACCCAAAAGACATTACGCCCATGACGGTGCACGGAAAGAAAAGGGCCATTTCGGCCATTTGCCCCCCCCCCAAAAAAAGCGTCCGGCTGGATCCGCTTATGAGCAATTGCACACTATGTAAACTCGAGATGGTGATTTCCTTCTGATGCATCTCGCAAATGTGTGCTGCTTACAGCCTCTACCGTGCCTAGCAATCATCTATTATTCTGGTTAGCAAGTGTCGACTAGTCGTTTTTTTTCTAGGAACGAACGCATTAAATCGATCACATTTCAATCAGCATGACTGACCTTGATCGATGTTGAAGTATGGCACTATCCGAGGAGACCGAGAGAACACTTCCAGTTGTTATCTTGACCTGGCTGTGAGTCACTGGAAGATTTATCAGCACAGAGCGGCTCCAATGACAAGCACAACCAGAGCCAGTTTCTGCAAATGTAACCTTGAGACGGCTATCGCCCCTTTTGATCTCTAGGGGCCCGGGCCGGGCCATCCAAGGCCATCTATGGGCCATCCAGTCCGCGCCCTTTTCCGCCGCTATCACCTGCGGTATCAGCCTGGCGGTTATTTTTAGCAGCACATCGCCAGCCGCCAACCAATCACCGGGCGCGCTCTGGAATATGCCCATATTTGGCGAGAGTTCCGCCGCGTCGGTTGACCAATCAGCGCCGACGGCTGAAGTCATGCCCTAATATGGTCTTGGCACAGCCGCGCGCATGCGTACCACCTGCCGATTACGTCATCTCCCGCGCCACCAGGCCGGGAAACGGCAGCAGTCGGGAACGCGCGGCGGTCGGGGTATGAGGTGACCGAGTGACAGGGAAGCGTGAGAGGCGTACGAACTGCGGTAAGTGAGACGGCGGAAAGTGTCATTGCATTAAAAAATGTGCATCTTCCCTATCCAAAATGCTTCGGTATAGCCGTCTTGTGCGCAATCGGTGTCTCCCCAGATTCCGTAAGTAACAAGCTTTTGTTGACTACATTTTGTTTGACGATTGTGATTCAACCATCGTGAAGGTGCACTTAGATTAAATTGTGCGGGATAGGAGAGACATTCTTGAAATCCTGATGTAATAAAGAATTTGTGCTCGCTTATCAAAGTACAATGTTGATTAAAATGGTTATGAAGGGATGATGCGTATCGCACGGCTTAATCAAATGTTCATTTCTTTCTAAACCTGTGGGCATGCTATCTTAAACTCGTATTGGCGATAGAAAAGCGCGTAGTATTATGATGCGTGCGAAGTTGCACCGACTCTCTGAGCATGATGGCCTCATGATTATTTCGTGAGTGTCTGTTGTCGTTTTCATGTCGATATCGCATTGGGACCATTGGATGGGCGACATTTCTTTTGTGCAAGATATTCAAGTCTCCACGAGGTTTGTTTGGAGGGGCTCCGTTGGAAAGAAGCTCTTCGCCTGGAATTGAGATGTTTGAATCCAAGTTACAACGTCAACTCTAAGCACGTCATCTGAAGATGCCTTTTGGCCTTTGGGCTGTCATTGGTGATAAGCATTGTCTGCATGACTGAGCCTCGGTGGCGCACAAGGTTGGTTATAACCAGGTAGTACATATATTCTTGACTGGTGGTGGTAGTAGTGACAAGTGATAGTTTTAAGTTGCGACCCTTGGGCCCCAATGACCACTGTAGTCCGGGCGCCAAAAAGAAAAGAAAAACGAGTCGCGACTCTGATCGCGATCTTTCCAGGGAGGGGCATTGTTGCAAGTACCCATACTTCCTGCGGCGCCCGGCTTCGATAAAAGTAGCGGCGGCGAGAAATATGGGCTCTCAGCGTTCGGAAAAGCAGGGAGGCTAAGCACAATTTCGCGCCAATTGCGCGCGGATCCAGATGTTTGTTGAATAGCAACACACCGTTACTTTTTACTACTGCAATGGTGTATCGACAGTAGAATCTGTTACTACCGCATAGCTGGTCAAAGGTCTGGTAAGGTGTGCGTGCGTTACCGATACTGACTCCACTCTCACAAGATATCATTTATTCCACTGGACAAGATTGCTTGCTTATCTTTCAAGTTGAATGTTGTTTGCAGTGCAACGGACGGTCGCTAGTCATCATAGCTAGTAATGTGTGCATAGCAGCTCATGTGACATGACAAGACACAATTGAAATTGTGGTATGGAGACGCTCCTGTCTGTACCTATCACGGTTGTAACTGCACTTTGCTCTATGATAGCGTGCACATCAGCGTCTGTACGGCGCCGGCTGCTGTCATTCACGAGCACGGGCTTGAGGAGAATGCCACGGCTGATGCAGGTTTAGATGGTAATTCTCATCGTGTAGACTAGAGGTGGGTGACAACATATCTTTGAAGTTTTTTTTTTTTAAATGAATATGGACATTGCTGTGTAGCCAATGGCTCACAATTTGTGTTACTGCCAGTGATTCGTTAATTGCTGCATTTCTTTTTTACAGAATGTCACGAGAAAATGCTCAACCCCGCTTGTCCAGCACGCCCGACGAAGAGAGGATGGTGGTCAGCGCATCCAGCGAGGCCCAGCCACCCACGGGTGCGGCCATTCATAGCCCGGGCCAGCCATGCTCAAGCACAAACCCAGAGACGGCTGACGTTATCATTGAAGAAGATTCCACGGAGGCCGTGTCGCGAGTGAAAGGCCTTCTGAGCTGTTCGGCCTGTGGTGTGCTCCTTCAGCATGGGGAACACACACCGAAGTTGCTGCCAAGCTGTCTTCACACAGTCTGTTCTCGCTGCTCAGAACAGGGCAATTCTGGTAAGTGCTTTAATTCTATTTTTGCTGTCTTTAATACCATTAACCTTTATTTTCTGAATTTTAGTGTATTTCGACTTAGCCAATTCAATTCCTGTTTTGAAATTTTAAATGCCAAAGCGCTTCACATTACTTTTTCTTAGTTTTTTTTTTCTCAAGTTGACACTGCCGTGGTAGGAATTGGTATTAATGCATGTAATTATGAAATGGCTTTTCACTTCAACCAAAGATGTATCCACACAAGCTTGACACAAGCCTTCCTATTTTACACCTGTCTTACAGAAGAAGGCTTCCAATGCGGCCTTTGTATGACTACGTCACCCGAGGTGCTCGATCATCCTTTGGTGGAAGAGCTACTGCAACGGGAGCACGTGCAGCAATGCGGCCAGTTTTGCGGACAGTGCGACGAACGTGGTGAACGGATGGATGCTGTCGGTACATGCGAACAGTGCAATATGGAATTGTGCAAAGTTTGCATCAGCGTAAGTGCTCCCAAAGCAACAGCTTGTTGAAAGCTTGCCGCCTTCATGCTGGGGCGAGGGCCATCTTGTTGTTCATGGCTGTGGCTCTTATTGGCTCTTATGGATGTTTTCTGCTTGATGATACATTCATGTACTTTTGCTTTATTGTACTCTACTTGGTATTTGTGCGGCTACCAGTACCGCTCTAACACTTTAACCCTTTTCACAGGCCCATCAGAGGACCAAGGCTACCTGGACACATAACATTTCCATGTTTGATTTTGTCTTCACGGAGCCACAATGCCCGAAACACAACAAGGTGAGTTTGCCAACAATAATTCTGTTCCAAGTGGCGATAATAATATTTTTAGCGACACAAGCTCCCGTCTTTTGTTTTGTCAAACCCTGCTCTAAAAGTTATCCCTCACTTTTGACCACACTCGTCTTAGCCAACCATATATACTCAAAGCCATGGGCCCAAGGGTCTATTTGTAAAAGTTTCACTGCATTTGACTTAAAGAAAGTAAAGAAAATTGTTAAAATATCCAATTTTCTGATCTCTCCACCATCCATTTTTTGTTACTGGTTCCAGCGGTTTCATGCAACCCCTCGACGCTCTCCGTCGACTAGTGTGCGTCTATTGTATGATGTGTTGTGATCACTTGATAAAAGTGGAAAATGTACTACGATAGAGGCCAAGTGTCGCACCTTTAGATTTTGTCAAAAACAGATGCTCTGGTAAAAACCACTTCTGAATATTGCTGTTCAGTCACTTGCATGTCACATTGCTGTCAAAATTTAATAATGAAGAACCGGAAAGCAGGGTAGATTCAGACAGTAGGGCATATAGGCAAAAGTGACTCAAAAAGTTGGTACGATACACCAAGTTCAAGTTTTTCCGGATTCTAGTGCACATCCCTGTATAGCCAGTGTATCTAAACGAAAAAGAAGAAAATAGAGAATAGCGAGTAGCGTTACACAAAGATAAACTTAAGAAGAAGTCGCTTTCCACGTGTGTGTGCATGAACTTTTAATTATACTTAGGACATTTTGAGGGGGTGAATGATGCGATCAAAGCAAAAGATTCGTCGAAAGATTGCGTGGTGTATAAGGGCATAATAGGTATGGTAGTGTGTTTTATGCGTCCCGTCTAAAACTCAGATTCTTTCCGTAGTTTTTGCAATCAATTTATTCCTATGCTAAAATATCGTTTGTGTTTGTTATATTCATGAGCAACATCATTCCGTGTTATGCTCTCAGATTCCCCCACATTGACCCATGAAAAAATAATTTTCTTTTTCGCATCTTGTGCACGAGTTCACGCGTCGACAAATAAATCCCACCTCCACTACCCCGCCACCTGGCTTATTTCAAGTCACAGATAAGTGGCCAAGAATCATACGTGGTTGATCACACCACCCGATGCGAGGGTCACTCGCCAGCGCCACCAGTGGGCATCCGCCGCCACCAGTCCTGTAGCCGCGTCACTCCCCAGCATTTCCAGTTAACTTCAATCAGTGGGCATCCGCCTGCAGCAGTCCTGCAGCTGCGAGCGTCACTCGCCAGCACCTCCAGTTAACTTCCACCAGTGGGCTTCCGCCGCGACCACCCATGTAGCTGCGAGCGTCACTCGCCAGTGCTTCAGTTCCAGTTAACTTCAACCAGTTGGCTTCCGCCGCCACCAGTCCTGTAGCTGCGAGCGTCACTCGCCAGCGCTTCCACTGAACTCCCTCCGGTTACAACCATGCTTACAGTTAAGCTCAAGTATATTGAATGGCCGATAACACAGGTCTCCAGCCGCCAGCTCTTCGATTTGATTATCGTAAAGCCGAAATAACATCTAATAAAATATTGTTCGCCTTTGTTATAATCGTAAGCAGTAAGTACACATCATTCCCAACTCGATCCGTATCATGCTCTCTCACATCCCACACGGCCACAATTTGGCCACAATGACCTGGGAAATGATGATTTACTTTTTCAAAACTCGTGCACAACTTCACGCGTCGATAAATAAATCCCAATTCCAGTTCCAGGTCACAATTCCTTCTGGTGATTTTTTTATGATATTCACTTTTTAACTAGTGCTACCATCAAAACCACGATTCATTGCAGGACGCTTAGAGTGACGGCACTGTCCGATAACTATATGGATGATCAGAGGCGTCGTAGGACAAGGCGTACTGCATGCGGATGAATCGAAATATGGGTATCTGCTCTTGTTTCACTGTCATTTTTTCCAGGGAATTCAATTGTTTTTGTAGCCTGCTTAAATCCGTTCCCCATTGATTGATGTGCAACGATGCCCATATTTCGGGAGTTTGTGTGCTGTGCCTAACCTAACACTCATTTGTAGGTTTATGACAACTACTGCGACACCTGTCGTGAAATGGGATGCGGTGACTGCATCCTGTCGTCACATAGATCTCACGAGTCGTGCACACTCGAGGCGAAGGACGCGGAGATAAAACGGAGGCTACAAGCCAGTCTGGAAAACATGAGGTAAGCTGGGATGAATTCGAATCGTCGTGCATGTTTGGGACGGCTGCCGCTTACCAATGCCTTACGTGATGGTTGCCAATGAATCAAGAGGGCAATATGCAGTCACTTTTTGTGATATAGGGAATGGGGATTAATGAGGCAAAGCCTGGAAGTCCATTTCCATCACTTTTGGCCTCGTGACGTTACAAGCCCGCCAGGGGTGAGACGTAGCACGTGAGTCCAACGCTGCACAGTCGTCCCGTGCCTTGGACTCAATGTTTATACTGCCGGTCGGGATGTTTACACTGACGCTAGCTGCGGGTCTCGGCAGCGCAACCGGTTGAGTACGTGCAGACTTTAAAAAGATCACTTTGTGCCAGGCTCGCCGCCGCCCTCGCGCAGACATTGTCGAAAAATAAATTCACACTTTGTGCAGGCCCGCCGTCGCCCCCGGGCGCATCTAGACGAGCGCGGTTTGAGCAATGAGAAGACTAGTCTGACGGACAAGCTAATTAAACCCAGGCTGAAAGCAGCATCGAACCGCCACCGCTCATTTTTCGGCCAGTGGTCTAAGGCTAAGGCGTCATCATTACGTCAAAGGGACGCTAGGGCACCACTTAGGCTTTACGTTAGGTTCATAGTTCGGCACTCGGTCACCAGGGCCACTGTTCCCGAGGGACGTTGACCGTTTGCTCGATATTAATACAGCATTCACAGTCAGTACCAGGGCTTCGAAGTGAGAATGGGAGTCTGGGTAGACAATCCTGACAGAAGTCTGTGCTTATTTTGAAAGCCAGAGTCTGGGTCGGAGTCACCGAAAATCCGCCAACTCAGCAGTCAAGATGACCAAAAGCACCAGGGACTCTTGGTCAGCGGAGGATATTTGCTGCGACACCTCACCTGCCGTCACTTGCAGCCTGCAGGTGAAGTGCTGCAAACATGCGATCGGGTCTGCTCTATCCGTTCCTCGCGTCGATCGGCCATGAAACTCCAGACCTGAGGACGGTACGAAATGGCATACTCTGTATTGGTCGCGGCGCATATCTCCTCTCCCGTGCCAGCTCTCTGTCACTGTGCCAGCGGCGGTCCCAACTCCAAGTGGCAGCTGGGGGGGGGGGGGATGGCTCAGGACACCACATCTCACCCCCTTTGCATACAAACAGATGACTCACAACAAAACAAGCCTACCCGTGGCAGACACTGTCAAGCGTCACCCCTGCGCGTATTGTCCATTAGCGCAAAAAAAAAACTTCACCATCGCAAAGGCACTTCCGACTTCGAGCACCGCCCCTGCGCCCTGCGCGCCGAGTGCCTGACTGCGCGCGGCGCCGTGGGCTGCCAGGACGGCCGGTCGGTCCGGCCTCCGCCTGAGACGCTAGCCCGTCAAAGTCTGGCTCACCAGCACCGTCTCTTCCTCCGCCCGCCGGCTCGCCTCTGCCGTCCTCCTTCGGCGAGACGGCTCCGTCTCCTCCGTCGTTCCTCGGCCCCCGGCTAGCCTCCACCGCCGTCTGATGGCTCGGCAGATTCGACTCTTCCGTCGTCTCCGGCTCCTCTGTCGTCCACCTCCGCCGCCGTCTGCCGACACGACGGTGTCAGCGCTTCCGTTCGCCGGCTCCCCGGATGCACTCGTTTGCCGGCTCCCCGGATCTGCCTCCGTCGGCCACGCCGGCGCGCGCATGTGTCTAGGCTCAGCCCGGCAGCGGCAGTCCAATTCGCAGCCAGAAGGGGACGGCTCGGGACACTACAGGGTCCTCGCCAGTCGTCTGCGTAAAAATTGACTAGAAGTCCAGGTGCGACACTTCGCCTGGCTTCACTCCCTCGGTGCGCTACGTGGCATTGCATGGACGGTTTGACCACCACATGCATCGCCGACGGCGTAGCGGGCGCATATATCGATGGGCCCGATGACCAGGTGGTGGAGAGATGACCAGACAGTAAACACCACCACCGGCCGTGTCTTTCTTGTTGCACCTCTGGTATGACGCTCCTATTTGCTGCTGGACGCCTAGTCAGCGTTAATCCGCAGATGACCCGATTGCATTTGGTACCGGCAAGATGGCGGTGCTTGCATGCTCTTACGAGGAGCGAGTTTCGCTGGTGCCACCGCTTAGTCAACATACATACGAGCATTGTGCTAAATGACCTCAATCGGGGGACGAGTGCACTTGGACTGGTTCCCCTCGCACTGTACTCCCACCGGAAACGATAAGGTGGAGACCCTGGCAAGAAAGGCAACGCCCTTAACCAAGAGGACCCCGCGGTCGACTGTCAAGGACTCAAGACGACCCACACGGCGGCATCCACCCCGGCGCGAACTGGCTCGATGGGCGTAAATGATCTTTGAAGTTCGGGCGCCCTTTAAACCCAAACATCAGGCCTCGCGGTTTTCATCGGTGGGTGATCGGCGTAGAGCTGTTTTCGTCTTCCGGCGCTCCGCCACCGCCGCTGCCAGCTGGGGGTCGGCAGCCCACGGTTTGGGGTCCGCTTTGGCTCCTCGGGGGATGTGACGTGCACTGGCGTTCATCATGGTCTCCGCCAGGTGCTGGGCCATCTGATTCGTGGTCCGGTCCGGCCGAGGAGGGGCTAGGAACTTCAATTCGTATTCCTCGATGTACGCCGTCCATTTAGTCTTGTGGAACGCCCAGCGTGCCTTGCGGATCCGGCGGGAGTGCGATCCCGTGACTGTCGCGTTAACCACTTTGGGGAGGTGGTCGCTACCGAGGTTCTCGCCGGTATCCCATGTGCATTGTGTAGCGTCTGGCCATGTCCTGGTGTGCCCCCGTTGGATCGGGAGCCGTGGACGGCCCTCGCCCGTAGCCGTCGCGGGTGGCAGCGCCGGTCTTAGCACCCCAGCCGTTCCGATTGATCCAGTCAGGGATAACGAGACATGGTCCGTCTGGTTCGGCGCAGGATGCGTCCCATGAGTCGTGATGGGCGTTGAAGTCTGATGACTTGGTTCGAGGTTGGGAACGAGTCCAGTGAGAAGTGGTCCGTTCGTTCGTCCGCTTCCCCTGGGCGGATCAGTGGGCGGCAGACGTTGTATATGTCATAACTCGACTTTGTACAAGTGTCCGGTTGAGTCCGATTGGAAAAAGATCCGGATGGCGCACCACTCAGTGGAGTCGTCTTGTGGCTGGAGTGGCGATTGATCGATGGTTATGAACTGGATGCCGTCGTGGACAAAGAGCGCCACGTCTCCGCCCTTGACGGATCCGCCACTCCTCACATGCGCCCTGCGGGTAACCGCAGCAGTCAGGTAACCCGAGAGGGATGGGGTCTTGTTCGCTGCCAGCGTAAGGTGGGCTTAGGCTCGGTCCTGAACGTCCTTCGTTACCTCTTCTCCAGATGTCCTCTATACTCTACAGCAGTGGTGGGCCGGGACGTCTCCCAGTCTTTTTCCTGTCTGCCGCTCGGGCCACTGTCCACTAGTCTAATTGAGCCTAAATGTGCATCGTGGTTTAGGTGAATGCCTCCGCCATTTTGGGATACACGGTGGGTAGCGTGCCCTCGCTGAATGAATCCGACTCCGTTCTCCTAAGAATCTCCCTACCGAAAGACGCTATTGATGCATCCCCCATTTATTCACACTTATCAAATTGCCGAAATCAAGGTAAAGGACTGCCGTGTGCCGAATGAAAACTTTATTCGTACAAGTTTCAAACCGTGCCTCTTAACCCTAACGCTTACCTTCGCCACACGAATTAACCTAGGCCTCCTCCCGGTTGCTCGTTGCGTTTACATGCTCGATTCGGGATGAGCTCCATCATCCGATCCGAGGCTCAACCAATCAGGAGATGGCAACGCACGGTTTCGACGACACCGGCCTCTTTTCCCTCGCTGAATCACCGACATCGCGCTGTACATGCATACAAAAACTAGGGCACAACACTTCTTGTACGTCTGGCACCGGATCATCGGCTCGCAGCCGGCCCGCAGCTCACGCAGCTGGCCAAACGCCATCTGCGCCTAGACGGCAACACATTTCGCTGATTTACCACCACCGTGCAGTACATGCATATGAAAACAAGAATACCGACCTTCACAGCGCCGTTCGCGCTTGAGGTCGCTGACGCGGCACAATAAAAAGCAAAGCCGTTTGCGCCACCTAACAACACCCTACATACACGTGCACCGGTGTGTCTGGTACCAGCCTTCATAGCGTCGTCTACGCCGACCCGGCGGCCGCTGACGCGACACAATCAATAGCAAAGTCATCGCCGTATGCATCACCCAAACACCCTACACCAGCTGGGCTTGTTAAATGGCTACCACGTCCGCTTTTGTTGCGCTTAGCCATCGTTCGAGCTCCTGCTTCTTGGTCTGGAGGCCTACTGCGTTCCACGACACGATGGTCAGGCGGCTTTGCAGTTCAGACGATAGCGGCGCCCCGATCCCTCGCCGAGGGCGCTCGCGGTAGGGGGAGGGGGTGGTGGTGTTCGTTTAGTTAAGCGGGCCGGGGAACGCAGCGACCCGGCCGCGCAGCCTCTGAGCCTGCAGGTTGATGAAGTGCTGAGTGCGTCCCGCACCGGGCTGCCACCTTGGGGCTTGGCTGGGTCGCCGGACGACGTGGTGGAGAGTCGGCCACCGGCGACCCCCCCCCCCTCCAAGGGGCGTGTTGAGCCTCGTTCGGTTGACCGGCTTTACGCTCGCCACGCTGGGGCTGGGGTCTCCACGCTGTCCACCTCGGGAAGGCGAAGCTCTCCATACGTTTAAAAGGTCCAGACGGGCCATCAGGTCGGGGCTTTTGTCGTCCACCACACTGGGGAGGGGATATTGTAGTCGCTAGAAATAGCTACGACCTTTCGCAATCACTCCCTACTTCGTGGAGTACGTATGCGCACCGGTCGAAGAGCGGGACCGTCGTGCCGCTGATGCGAGATGTCAAGGCCATTCGCGTGGCAGCGCCCCTGGCGGCGGAGTGTCGCAACTATGGTCCCTGCCAACAGTGTTGCCTCCGCCTAATGGGCAAGACTTCTTTCCTCGGCTCGGCCTCCTCTAGCGTCCGAGAAGGTAAGAGATTCGCCGTGGCCAAATGTAACTTAAGATGGGAAGAATCAGATGACCCGGCACACTTTTTCGTGAGGATTCAGTTGTCCATCCCACAGAGTTCCCTTTTCCGAATTTTGGCCTCCTAAATCTACGAACCCGATGCAGGAGAATGTCTGCAGCAACGACGTGGTGACAGCTCTGGGGATCGTCTTCCTAGACCTGATGGAAGCAAAGACAGGCTTTATGGATGGAAAGAACTTCACGTCTTATGTTGGAAAACCCAATTTTTAACGCGGAGTAAACATTCACGGTGCCCTCCGCTTTTACAGGATGGGTGGTCTATGGCGCATGATCCAAGTTCAGGGTCTGTCACTTTTAACCTCCCAAGTCCCAGTGGAAGTTAATGGTGTGTAACATGACGTCTCACCAGGAAGTGTGCGAGCTCTGGTAAAACGTAATCAACATTTGTTTCACGACTGTTTGTACATGAACACTGAAAACCAAGGATAACACATGCCTCCCACCAACTACACAAAAGCAGGCAATGCATCTCCATTCAGAGCTGCGCGCCGATCCATCGCTTAGCGTGGCGTCGCAAGTCCGGCGCTGGGGTGTATCGATTTTGCCGCTCTTCGGAAGAAAGTTTGGTCCGCCAACAGCCCGGACGGCGAACATAAATCCGATTTAGAAGTTAGGGATATTGCGCTCAAAGAAGTCGGCGGCGAGCCGCGGAAGCTGAAGCGCAGCCATAAGGGACGTCGCAGATCCAGTTCGTTGTGCTTACTACCTGATTCATGCAAACGTGCCCTTATTTTACCCGTATATGTAGTCGCTCACGGAAAATATGCCGACCACCAGGCAGAGTTTTAAAACTTTTTTTTTAGAGTTTGAGGCTGCTATCGGGTTTTCAGGGTGATGATCCGAGTTTCGTGTTAGGTTTGATCACAGGTGATGTCCTGCATTTATTCCGGCCACGGGCCAGGTCGGGTCGGGTGTGTCAGCTCAGGTCAACCAGTAGGCGTTCTGTCAGCTATCCCGCGCCCCGCTGGGCTATTCAGCCATACGCGCCCTGCTGGGGGGGGGGGGTCAGGGGCAGATTCTGCCCCCCTGTCTAACTTCCGAACCGATGGTCGTAGAAAGATGGGGAAAACGGCAATCGAAAGCTCTCAACAAGGCGGATCTTAAAAGCCTTTTTTTGCTTAAAGGAAATAGTTCACTTTCACGAAATTATTTTTTTTTGCAACGATTTATGATTTTTTATGTTCAAAATAATCAGCAAAGAAAATAAAACCTTTTTATAACAAAAGATTTTTTTCCTATATTTTGATATAGGAAAAACTTTTCAGTTTCTGTAAGGCACACGCGATCCAGTATGAAAAGAGCATGGGTCCCGAAAATTCTTCAGAAAGAGAGAAATTATCGCAGCCACCGGCATTTGGGCGATCTGCTCGATCTGATAATGTTCCCCTGAATGTCCTAATTGATCAGTACGAGAATTTCTCTAGAGTTCTCGTAGATAATTTCTCTAGTTTCTGAAGAATTTTCGGGACCCATGCTCTTTTCATACTGGATGGAAATATATGCAAGGCACACATCCTCAACGCAAGACACCTTTGAAATAGAATATCTTTGCCTAGGGTGATCGTTGGGCTGTAAAAGCTCCTGATTTATGCTCGTCTCAGCCCAAGCTACGGAACTGCTATTCCAGTTCAAAACCCATGTTAAAAAGTGAACTATTTCCTTTAAGTAGTTCAGAGGCCAGGTCAAGGGTACAAAATGCAAGTTTCTACAGTATCGGCCTTGCACCGTAGTTGCCGAAAAATGGACTGAGACTGATTGCCCAAAATGTGTTCTTAGGCTACCAAGACAATATTCGTTGCATATAATATCATTCAAAGGTCAAGGCCAGATCAGGTCAGGTCACCAAAAACAAAATATAGAAAAGGGCATGTGCGACACATGTTTTATGGGTCATTTTATTCATAGAATTCAATAGGCATACTTAATAAGTGATATGGACCACCTCTAGATGAATTTCAGGTCGAGGTCAGGTCAAGTGAGGTCAAATTTTGAAGTTGGTTGTTAAGGCCTAAAAGGTGTCTATCTGATGCAGTTTTTCACGGCGAATCGAATGGTGCTATTTTGGTTACCCTACGAGCCGAGGTCTAGAACTTCAAAAAAAAAATCATTTTTCAAAAAATTTGTGTGTCGTGACGTCATAAAATTTTGAATAACTTCCACATTTTTGAACTGATTCTTCTAAAAATTGGTATGTATAGTTCGTTTTTTTCAAAAGGACGCTGGCTCCAAGTATGTTTTTCGAATAAGCACGCGTTTTAGCGAGCAAAACGGGCAAAAACTGAACCTGAGAAACTCGAACGTCGCCTTATTTTAACAGGTGAATTATTCCCGATAAATTCCATACCTGCGTTTTGGAACAAGAGGTGAGAACAGTGGTGACCTCATGCTGTGGAACTTGCATTGCAATGTAATGTATAACTATCATGGAAAGAATCACTTATTCGTTTCGGGCCTCGGTAAGAGTAAAAAACGAAGTTTTCCCAAAATTCGTTGGCAATTAATGCTTTCGTACGGACATTGGGTGCCAGCTGCCACCAGTGACGTCATCATAGTATGCTCATTTTTAAAGACACAGTTCCCATGTATTTACCGAGCACAATTTGAAATCGATCATTTTTACGGTAAGAAATTCTTAGCCAGACCCTGAAGTTGCCAAAACTCACGTGAGAGCTTCGATAATGAACTTGGAGCCAGCGTCCTTTTGAAGAAAAAAAACGAACTGTAGGTGCACATAGACCAGTTCTGACATATATTCCGTTTTTTCGATACACTCAATATTTTGGATTTTATTATTATTTTCCCAAAAAAGTCAGTTTTTTTCAAATTGGGCCAAAATCCAAAATTTTCAAAAACCGAGATAACCATTTGATAGACAAAGTAGAATCACGTATAACCTTTTTTGTTACGTCTTGTTTCCTTAAAAATGAAGATGTTAGCAGCGTGAAAATTTTGAAATTTTGCTGTTTTTGAGGCGAAAATGGCGAACATGACGTCACTAAAACGTCATTTTCTCAAAAATGTACCTACGGATTTCGCTCAAATTTTCAGGAAATGTCTTAAATTGATGTATGATAAGGTACTGAAAGTTTAACGTCGCTGGCGTAACGCGTTTAGAAGTTATTGGCGAAAAACGGGAGAGGGGCAGATTCTCTCCCCCCCCCCCAGCGGGGCGCGGGCTATCTATAAGAGGTTTCAACCACTATTGACAGCTTCGCAACATGTTACGAAGGCATTAAAACTACTTCATAGATGTTCATTGTTCAAGTAGTTTCGAAATTGGAAGTCAGCTTCAAAAATTACCATAGAACATTTAAAACTCGAAAAAGTGAAACGAGGTCATCGAAGTGCAGTGACCTGACCTTCATGTGACCGTGACACCCACCCTTATGCATGGGACCAACATCATATCACATGTTTGAACGCTTGAAACCACGAAAATACTGCTAATGCGTGCCAACATACGCCGAATCGCGATTATGGCCAAACATGGTCTCGAGAAATAGGTCACAGCTCATTTGGGTCGTGGTCATGAAATGTTAGGTAGGTGTAAAATTGATCAACTCGAGGGCACTGAAATTTTCGTTGCGATGGGCTGCTTATTGCGCGAGCTATTCGCGGAAATCGAAGGGGATCTGTTGGACCCCCTATAATTGCAAGTTAATTCCGTACAACCAATGCTCGTCGTACTGCTTCTCCGCCGCGCGCTCCGCTTAGTACAAGGGGACACCAACCCGCGCCCGGCCGGCGACGCGTCATGCTTTATTCATAACTGTCCGCACTCGCCACTCAGCGGCCGGAGCCGGCTCTATCAGCACTAGCCGACACGCATAGTTACCTTCCTAGAAACACTTAGCCTGCTTGCTGCCAGCTGCACTCAAGGGACTCGGTCTCTAGAACTCGACGACTGCCTGCTGAATGTCCTTTTAATGCTTTAGACGTATTTCCTGGAACTCTGCTGCGCCGAACGCTCTTCAACCACGAGACCAACGCATGATGCACCCTTGGGCAGTGGGCACGAGGGACCGGCGCTGCTACAGGATTATAAGAAGCAAGACGGGCGTTCTAGGATTATGATAGGGCCTTGGGGATTATGAATTGGGTGTTATGCCTGTAGGGCGATCAGCTGTCGGAACTATTCTGATCGAGGCTGCTACATTTCATGCATTCGTGAATGCTCCGACTCGTCGACCATGCAGGCAGTCTTCCATGATTGAAAACGGTTTCTCGGTCTCGGACATTTCGAAACTGTGGTGTACTGCTCTGCCTCGCTGAGGTCACGGATCGGTGAGGTCACGGCTTTCCCGTGACCTCACCGATCCGTGACTAGTTCAGCCCCTATGCGCTGTATTGTTATGGCCCCCTACGATCTCAAAGTTACCATCGATTTTCAAAATCCAAATGGCGTTCGATAGCCCCGCCGGGGAACTACCAAGTGACCAACCTAGATGCAACCAATGACGCCACAGATAAGGGCAAAGGTCGCATTTTTTACCGTTTTATGAATCGAGTAAAAGGCATGTTATGGAAGATAATCGATAGAGCATTGGTTGTCTAATTGGTGCTTATTTTGCTACATGTCACTAATACCAGGTCAGGTCACTAAGGGTGACAATATGAACCCAGCTGTGATAGGGTCGTGTGACGCATGGGCTGTTGATGCCTGCTTAATGGTAAATTTTACATTTCAACTTCAATGATGTGGGTCAGGTCAAGGTGACCATTGGGGCTAGTTGAGGTTCGTTCTGGTGAAGGTCAGATCAGATCATAGTCAGGCCCAAAAGTCAGGTTTTATTAATCAGCATTTTGGCTTATAAAAGGATCTACTCGATGCAGCTCGTCACGGGAAATCCAATGCTTGTCTTAGTTTTACGTTACGTGGTCTAGAACGGCAGCAGCTGAGTTAAAAAAAAATTGGCGTCAACAATTTTAAAGTTTTTTTTCGCCAAAAGTTTGCAAAAAATGGAGCTATTGATCACAAATTTGGTATGGCGATGTAAGACCTAAAGTTCTATTAGATGTATTCTGTTTGTTAAAAAAAAATCGGTGTTGTAGGGTGTTATACCTGCCCAATGAATTATTGTGAATTTTAGGATCAAAATAAATGTACATCCAGGATTATATATTCCCGACCGGGGCTGGGAAAATGCGTTTTATTCACCGAGGTTTTTGTGCGGAGGACCGAGTGCCGGTAGGCACGAGGTCCTTAGCAAAAAACCGAGGTGAATAAAACTGCATTTACACAGCCCAAGGTTGGGAAGAGATTTACCACATGCCGTACCGGCGCAACAGTTAATATAATATTCATTTGATATTTTACACTTTAATCTTAACCCTCGCCCCGTTGGGGGGGGCCATTTTGGCCCCCCCCCCTGTGGTTTTTCCTGAATAGCAAGAAAACGGCGGCGCGCAGCGCCGCCAAATTTTCAGTACCTTCCCGGGCATCAATTTGACACCTTCACACCAAATTTCAAGTCTTAGGTCACCTTAGGTCAGGAGTTATTGAGGTCAAACTGAGGTCATGTTCGAGCAAAAATGAGCAAAAAACATGCAATCTTGAAACGCTCACCAAATCTACAGTTATCAAGCAATTTCAAAGTTCTTTATATGGTCTTGTAGACAAAAAGCGGCGCTACAAAACTGCTATCTCGGATTTTCAAAATTTTTGGTTTTTGACCAAAAAAAAAATCAAAAAATTGAATTTTTTAGAAAAACTTTGAAAAAATCCAAAATTTTTCCGAATTTCGAAAAAAACCGGAATATATGTGATAGTCCCAGCGCTCTTCTATATACATACCAAATTTCAAATCGATATCTCGTTTTTTGGCCAAGTTATAGCGAAAAAACTGTTCAAAAATGATGACGTCAAATTTTTGAACTCAATTTTTAGCAATTCTAGACCACGTACGGCAAAACAAAGACCACCATTGAACTCCCCGTGACGAGCTGCATCGATTCTATACCCATTTTATGCAAAAATATTAACTTTGAAATTTGACCTAATTTGACCTGACCTTGACCTGACCTTGACCTGACCTTGACCAAAACGTGATCTAAGCTGGCCCCAAAGGCTGCCTGACCCATATAATCGCATTTGTCATGTAAAATGGACCATAAAACATGTATCACACGACACTTTCATATTGTGACCCCCCCGTGACCTGACCTCTGTGACCTGACCTGGTATCAGTGACCTCAAATAGCAAAATATGTGTTTGAAGAACATTTCCCCATCGATGATTTTCAATGAAATGCATTTTACTCGATTTTACAACGCATTTCTTGAAGTGCCTGTAAACGGTGAAAATTGGACCTTTGACCTGACCTGTGACGTCATCGGTTTGACCTAGGTCAATAAAATTGGGTCACAAGGTAGTTCCCCGTTGGGGCTATCCAACGCCGTTTACCGCTTGTCGCTATGTTGCGTGGTTCTCGAGATCTTAGGGGGGGGGGCCAAAATGGCCCCCCCCCCCCCCAACCGGGCGCGTTGCTCGGCAGAGCCCAACGGGGCGCGGGTTAATATTGTGTTAATATTATATTAATACTATGTTCATATTTATAGTCACCGTGATTATTTGTTTTTGTTTTTCATTATTAGGCTGCGTTGAGTATGAAAGATGAAATTCCTACTTCCCCCTTATTTAGGGTTTGAAAAAGCTGAGGATGAAGATGGTGAAACGCCAGAAGTTAGAATAAAGATATGGAGTCCAGCAGGAGTGAGGAAACCGTGAGGAAAACTAAAAATTGGGTGAAACGCTGAATCAAACGCGTCTTGGATCCCAGCTGGAACAATATCAAATGTTTCATTGTGGCACGTTAAGATGCTTCACGCATTTAAATTGTTCGTTTTTTGCGTGCATTATGTAGAAATAATGATTATTCCGACCATGTTCTGCAGCAATAAATACATTGGCATTGGAACGATAACCTTGTTTAGTTGAATTACGTTGACATCAAAAGTATGTAAACACGCAGTCACTTACTTTTGCTGTTGCTGTTAGTGAACACACAATCCGCAAATATCTTCTTTGAAATCGGTTCTTCCGCTCAGAATATTCAGTAAAACTTTGTCTGGGAAAATCAAAAAGCCCTAGGGCCGAATCGTTTCCCAAATACCTTCAACATTAGCCGAGGCGGGCCGAAGCCATTTCCCAAATGCACGTGCTAATGTTAAAGGGATTTACCACATGCCGAGATATCCCTTTAACATTAGCACGTGCATTTGGGAAATGGCTTCGGCCCGCCTCGGCTAATGTTGAAGGTATTTGGGAAACGATTCGGCCCTAGGGCTTTTTGATTTTCCCAGACAAAGTTTTACTGAATATTCTGAGCGGAAGAACCAATTCCAAAGAAGATATTTACGAATTGTGTGTTCACTAACAGCAACAGCAAAAGTGAGTGACTGCGTGTTTACATACTTTTGCTGTCAACGTAATTCAACTAAACAAGGTTATCGTTCCAATGCCAATGTATTTATTGCTGCAGAACATGTTCGGAATAATAATTATTTCTACATAATGCACGCAAAAAACGAACAATTTAAATGCGTGAAGCATCTTAACGTGCCACAATGAAACATTTGATATTGTTCCAGCTGGGATCCAAGACGCGTTTGATTCAGCGTTTCACCCAATTTTTAGTGTTCATCACGGTTTCCTCACTCCTGCTGGACTCCATATCTTTATTCTAACTTCTGGCGCTTCACCATCTTCATCCTCAGCTATTTCAAACCCTAAATAAGGGGGAAGTAGGAATTTCATCTTTCATACTCAACGCAGCCTAATAATGAAAAACAAAAAATAATAATCACGGTGACTATAAATATGAACATAGTATTGATATAATATTAACACAATATTAAGATTAAAGTGTAAAATATCAAATGAATATGATATTAACTATTGCGCCGGTACGGCATCAGGGGCGGCGGATTCCGGGGGGCAGGGTGGGCAGCTGCCCACCCTGAAAAATCTCAGGGTGGGCAAAACTATCTTTTTGCCCACCCTGTTCTGGGTGGAGGCCCTTTACTCGGAATAGAGGGCCTGCGGCCCTCTATTCCGTTTTTTTTTTTTAGGACCAGCCATGCTTGAAAGAGGCTAATGGCTTCCGTGCAAAAAATCGCACTTTTATGCAAAAGAAGGTTTCCTGAGGGTCACTCTACAATGTTAAGATGAGGCTCTGCTGTGCCAGAAGACCCTCCCAGTCCCGGCAAAGAGAGGCCCTCCCAGAAACGGAGGAGGAACTATGTGTACGCAGGAGGCCCCTGTGCAAATGGGAGGCCATCCGTGTATGTACAGAGGAGGCCCTTCCGAGCACAGAGGAGGCCCCCTGAACGGATGAGGAACTAAACGTACGCAGGAGGCCCCCGTGCACATGGGAGGCCCTCCATGCACATAGAAAATGCGTAGTATACAGAGGAGGCCCTTCCGAGTACAGAGGAGGCCCCCTGAACGGAGGAGAAACGAAACGTAGGTACGCAGGAGGCCCCCTTGCACAGGGAGGCCTCCATCTAAAGCGGAGGAGTGTCGGATACAAAGGAGGCCCCCCTTGCACATGGGAGGCCCTCCATGTACAGAGCAGGCGCGTACTAAACAGAGGAGGCCCTTACGAGTACAGAGGAGGTCCCCTGAACGGATGAGGAACTAAACGTATGCAGGAGGCCGCCGTGCACATGGGAGGCCTTCCATGTTAGATATGTCAATCGGATACCAACTTTTTGGTATACCGATATCAAACCGATACCAACTTGGTATTTGGTATTTCAAGGCTAATTTATTTGGTATTTTGTTGGCACTATGAATCCTCAATAATGTAAAAGAGGTTGTGAATTTGGTAAAAAGTTGGTATTTTCCTCATATTCCCAAGTCGGTTCGGTTTCGGTATTTTCACATGATCATTGTTGGTATTTGGTTTGGTATCGGTGTCCCGACCTTCTGCCATCCTCGTATCTATTGGCGCCCTCTTGCTGGTCATCGCCCTTCTGATCATTGACGCCCTCACGTTGTTCGGGGCCCTCCCACATACTGGCGCCCTCCTGTTGAATGTTGATGACGTGGCCATCCTACCTATTGCCGGCGCCCTCCTGCTGCTCGCCACCCTCCTGCCTAGTAGTGCCATCCTGGCGAATGTTGATCAGTTAAGATCTCCTACCCTCTGGCGCCTTCATGTTGATTGCCGCCCTTCCACCCATTAGCGACCTTTTCTTGATAGCCATCCTCCTACCTACTGGCGCCGTCTTGTTGATCACCGCCCTTCTGATCACAAGCGCCCTCCTGTTGATCGGCGTCCTCCCTCCTCACAGACGTCCTTCTATTCAATATCACCGTCTTGGGAAAAACGCCCTCTAACTATTGGTGTTTCTGTTTTCCTGTCATTCGCCGCCCTTCTACCCACTGGCGCCCTCACGATGCTCGCCACCCAAGCCTACCTATTGGTGCCTTCCTGTCGAATGTTGATCGGGGCTCTCCTACCTTTTGGCAACCTCCTGTTAAATGTTGATCGGGGGCCCTACTACCTATTTAGCGCTCTACTGATGATCTCCGCCCCCTCAAACATTGGCACTCTCCTGTCGATCACAGCCCTTCTACCTATTGGCGACCTCCGTTGATCGCTGCCCTCCTTTCATTTATCTACTCGTTAAGCTTAAGCATGTTTCCCAGTCCCAGCATAGCCGTTCTCTTGCACAATGTGATGCATTGCCTGTGAAAACTGACACAAAGGAACGTGCATTCAGCACAATGAATGAAGTATACCTACCAAAGCTATTTACGCTCTAACGTGGATGAAACCCGTCTTGGTCTTAACTGATTGATTTTACAATCATGACTGGTATTTCGGAAGATTGTTGCTGCTACGCTGCTGCATTCTCGCTGTGAGCTTGTGCTTTCGCATCTCGTGCTCCGGTGTCGATGCGATACGGTGATTTGGTGTGGATGCCGTCACCAATAAACTTTTTCTACACCGTCACCCATGGGCAGAATGTCTCCAGTCACCAACCCTTATTTTTGTCCCACCAACTTTGCTAAAGGGACACGAAAAGCTTTGAACGGTGAATACATAACAGGTGTGCCTAAAAAGCAGAAAAAAGGTTGTTTTTTGAAAATTCTGCGCGACTTCGGCGCGGCATTTAAAGAGCGTTTGGTCGAAAGAAATTTGGTACCTATGCCAATCACTTGCAACCTTTTTGTCGCGTGTTACCAAGTTTCGCAGCACTGCGCGTCGCCGCCTTCCTTACATACGCAAAAAAGCTGGTGGCGTGGTAAAAAAACGCCCCTCCCCCTCCTGAGCGATCGTTAAGGATTTTTTTTTTATCTCGCCATCGCACGGCGCCCTCCTTGGGTGAGGTGGCGCCCTCCTAACCCAATTGCCCCCCTCCCTTCGCGATATTCTAAATACGCCGCTGACTACAGTTTTGAATTTTGTTTTCGTTGAATTGGCAGGCGGAAAAAGTATGCTTGCAGAGTAGATTATTCTAAGTTGGGTCACTTGGGTGATATACGTTTACCCCTCCTTTCGTTCACTCACCAGAGGCCAGTTTCACCAACAAAAAATAGACGGTTGCGATTATTTTTTGACAAAAAGATAGTCTATAAATCCTATTTACAGGTGAAAAAAGTAATTGCTGACCAAATAATATAGCACTTGAAGGCGAAGTTGCTACATTTTTTAACCCACGCATGACTGGGGTATTTTCCATAACGCGAGTGACTGGGGGGGGGGGGGGGGGCTCTCCAGAGCCCCCCCCCTCCTATCTCCGAAACTACTGGGCCGATCGTCAAAATTCAAACGGCATCTGATAGCCCTGGAAAAACTGTCGAGCGAAACCTATTTTCATTGACCTCGAGGTCACCGATGACGTCACAGGTCAGGTCAAAGTAAAAGTTATCGACATTTTTGCTAGTTCACAATTTAGGCTCTGACCGCCGGACCGCCGGTCCGATCAGTACGTAATTGGTTTACGCACTCCTTGACGGATGCCTTAGATACCCTGAGGGTACCGAACTTTTACTTCGAATTTTTAAGGTCAAGGCCAGGTCATCCTAGGTCACGAAAATTGTATATCATGTATCGGTCACGTGGCGCATGTTTTATGGTCCATTTTACTCGTAGATTTCGAAAATAGTGTCGTCTGTGTTATTTGAGGTCATTGTCAGCTGAATTTACCGGAGGTTAGGTCACTTTCAGGTCAGAAAAGGTCAAATTTTGAAAATGAAATTTTTCAACAAAAAAGGTGCCTATCAGATGCAGTTTGAGCTCAGGAACACGATGGTGCCATTTATATTGCAGTACGACGTCAAAAACGTACTGAAAAATTGGTTAAAAAAAAAACATAAAATTTTAAAATTTTGACAATAATGCGAATAACTTGGCTATTTTTGAAGATATTGGGCTAAAACTTGCAAATGTAGTTCACCAGTGTGTCTTCTATCACATATGTTCCGGTTTTTGCGAAAAGTCAAAAACTTTTTGAAAAAAATCAAAAAATATTTTTTTTTTGTAATTGTAAATACATATTTTTCAAAATTTTGAAAATTTCGAAACTTCGAGATAGCAGTTTGATAGCTAGGTGTATTTGTAGTCCACTAATGCAAAGAAAATGGATCTAGCTTTAAAACTGAGCTCTTGAGAGCGTTTGCCGTAATTCAGTATTTTGCATGAAAATCGGCCGACATGACGTCACTCTGACGTCATTTACGGCCAAACTATGGTAGCTAGAAAGTTGAAATTTTAACACAAGGTGTCAAATTGATGCCTCTGAGGGTACCGCAAGTTTCGTGTTGATCCGTCAAACGGTTTAGAAGATATTGCTGAAAAACGGGAGGGGGCTCTGTAGAGCCCCCCAGTCATGCGCGGGTTAAGTCAGCGATTAGTACTTTCAGCAGTAAATGACATTTTGAGACTATCATTTTGTCAAAAAATAATCGCAGCCGTCTATTTTTTGTTGTTGGTGAAACTGGCCTCAGCCCTCAGATCTAGGAGGCCCCTATACACAAGAGGCCCTTTTTCGCCAGGAGGCCCCCACGATATCTTGCCCACCCTCTCAGAAATGCAATCCGCCGGCACTGTACGGCATGTGGTAAATCTCTTCCCAACCTTGGGCTGTGAAAATGCAGTTTTATTCACCTCGGTTTTTGGCTACGGACCTCGTGCCTACCGGCACTCGGTCCTCCGCACAAAAACCTCGGTGAATAAAACGCATTTTCCCAGCCCCGGTCGGGAATATATAATCTCGGCATGTGGTAAAGCAGTTAATAGCGCTGTTAATCTTACACCTTTTTGTGACACTTAAATGTACTTTTAAAACTACACGCGTGACGGCTCTTCCCGCAATACCTTTTTCTGCCGAAAATGGCGAAAATGGCCGTCATTTTGGCGTCATTTGTTGGCAACTTCTCGTAACCTCTTCAAGAAATTTTTGGTCACAATGTGTTAAATTGATGCCCAGAAGGGTCACGAAAGTTTGGTGACGACATCTGCAATACATCCTTCAAAGATATCGATAGAAAGACAATGGGCCGTTTCGCCCCCCCCCCCCATGGGGCGCGGGTTAACGCTACGAATGTTCACTTCAATTCTCTGAATCATTTATCGTCGAATAGTGTCATGTTCACGGCCCGTTACCCCCAGCCGCGATGTGCCCGACCACTGCGCGCAAGTAACTACTCGCCCACCCCTGAACAAGACCATTTCGCTTGGATCGCAATTCACAGGGCTGCCAGGACTGCACTCGCATGTTCCCCATCCTACTCAGTCCGGGGAAATCCGAGCATTGGCGGTCACCGTTTCGTGATGTCACCGAATGTTGAATAACTCCTACATTTTTTTACTGATCTAAGAGTTCGAATGGAAGATCGTACTTCAATAAACGTATTTTCCATTTTGATAAACTCAGTTTGGATTTATGATTATTTAAGAGCATTAAAAAGAGTGTTTTGTTTTCCAAATATTGGGATCAGAATGAAAAAGAAAGACGAGACACTCACTTAAAAGACAGTATAAAACACAAGGCAGCAAATTCGTCAACTAGTCCCGATAGAAATCAGGTTCATGGGTACCACTACTGTGGGAACGTCCTCAGCTAAAAACCTCGGCGTCACTTTTGACGAGAGCATGACCTTCTCAAATCATGTGACTGATGTAGCCCGCCGATGCACCGGTATTCTGAGCGGCCTGAGTCACAGTAGGCACTACCTACCGAAAAGTACGCTGGCCACTCTGGTTCAGGCTCTAGTAGTCTCATCGATCCGGTACGCCATTGTTGTCTATGGTGGATGTGGTGTCACCCAGATGTCTCGGCTCCAGCGGCTTATCAATTTCGGTGCTCGTGTTGTGTCGGGCAAGCGGAAGTATGACCATGTAAGCGAAGTGCTGAAAGAGTTGCGGTGGCTCTCGGCCGAGAATATGTGGCGTCTACAGTCTGTCACGCTATTAAAGAAAATCCTCGAGACAGGAGAGCCCGAAGCCCTATCCAACGCGATTGTGTCGCGAGGTAGCGTGCATGGGCGTGATACGCGTCAGGCCGACCTGCTCGATTTACCCGTGATTAGAACGGAATCCGGGCGCCGCCGGTTCCTATACGCCACTGTATCGCAGTATAACGCTCTGCCTCAGGCGCTGCGCAATCTCGGTCACAGGCTCTTTCGGAGGGAGTATCGGAAGCTCCTACTGCGTGAGCAACACGGCGACCCGGCCAGTGTTTAGCGGCGCGGTGGCGCAAATGTGAATATGTGTGCAAATGTGATGCGTGTGTGTTGTGTGTAATGTTGTGCCCACCTCATTCGTTTCACCTGACTCGGCAGCCAATAATAGCCATTTTCGGATGGATCGGCTTGCCACGATAAGTACAATACAATACAATACAAATTACAATACAAAATCGCTTACATGCTTTTTGTTACGTCATGACTAGTGGTGTCAATTTCAGAAAACGTATGTCCAAAGTCCGTCCAATGTCCAATGCTTACGTCGATTGTCCGTCCAAAAATGTCCAAGCCAGCCATTTGTCCAAAGATGTCCGACACCTACGCAATAGTTTACACTCAACACTGTTAGTTAATTTGCTTTTCATGTACCGTTACAAGCTCAAAAGTGTTAATCATATCGAAAGCTGAGCTTTCTAATAGCAAATCAATGTTAAACACGACTACTTTTTAAAAATGTTGAGGTGTAGCAAGCGATTGTCCAAAGTTGTCCAAAGCCTGCTGCCATTGTCCAACCGAATTCCGAATTGGACATTGGACAAAATCGGAATTCCGAAGATTCAAGTTCCGATTGACACCACTAGTCATGACTACTTAAAAACTGAAGACGTCATAGGTGTTCTTTTTCTAATTGTTGCACTTCTTTGAAGCGGAAAAGCCTGACTTAAAGGGACTATCCCACCTTTAACATGGGGTTTGAGTTGAGATAGCCAAGTTTGCGGCGAGGTTCAGAAACCACTATCTATCTAGGTTGCAACCCCCGCGGCCTCTTGGTGTTGAAGAAATTCGTTCCCTTCATTTGAAAATGGGCCTTGTACAAGGCCCTATCTTCAACATGGAGCGACCGTTAGTGTGACGTCACCTCGTTTAGTCATTCTGGTTTAAATGGGTTTGTTCGTTGAAAAATCGCTTAAAACTTGGTCTGAACTTTGTTGTGGTGCCTACAGAGTAAAAAGAATCAGCTTTATGACAGTAATGTGGCCTGGGGAAGGAGGTAATTTTGGGCTGTGACGTCACATATTTGAAAGTTTGTGTTTGGAATATGGGAAGCCTAAGATGTTTAATGAAAAATAAATGCCAGAACCGTGTTCCTGGTCATCCATTCTATAAAGTCGGGCACAATTTAACTGGTTTTAACAACATTTTAGAAGGTGGGATAGTCCCTTTAAGGCAATTTAAAGTTCATTTCCCCCCACAATATTCTTGGACGGATGTTGTTCAACTTTTCATTGAACACGTTTAATTGATCTTTGGTCGGGTACCTACTGTAAGCTTGACGCAGCTTGCGATAAATGTTAAAAATGTCGTCCCCTCCCATGGCCGCGTCGCACGAATCGCTGTGTCATCTGTCGGGCCGCCGTTACGCTTTAGCGCCGGCTGAGCTCCACATGGCCAAAGGCACGCTGCCGTCCATTTTGGCCGTCCCGAACCGGGGAGGGGCGGACGGGGGAGGCGGAGGAGGGAGGGGTTTGGGGGTCAGCAGGAGCCGGCAGCCGTCTCAGCCCCGGCGGATGTTATAGCGAGGGAGGGAAGGGAAGCGAGAGACAGGAAATGAAGGGGAGAGAGAGAGAGAGAGGAGGGTGTTTGTGTGAGAAAGAAAGAGAGAGAGCCGTTGGAGGAAGGGGAGGGAGGGAAGGAACAAAGGAGACTTGACTAAGAGACTGGAGTGTCTCGGCTGTACCGTAGACTATAGAGGCTGGGCAGTTTCAGCCCAAGACAGGGTTGTTTTCAAATAGAAGCCCGCTGTAATAACTCATGAAGACAGTGATGAAACGCTAGTCGTTACCCCAGACTGCCTGGGGCCGTGTTATTGAGCACCGTCCCGGCACAAACCGTGGCTCCAGCCGAGGGTCCGGTATAATGCTCACAGCCGAAGCTGGCGGGTTCCGACGCTTTGTTCGAGGCCGCTGTTTAGTTCGCTGCCGGAGGGGACGTAGTGTTGGGTTTGGTGCCGTGATAGACGTTTGTTTGGTGCCGTTATAGACGTTAGTTTGAGGTCATTATAGGCGTTAGTTTGGTCCCATATAGACATTAGTTTGGTGCCGCTGCAGACCTTGAAGTTGGGTGCCATCATGGACTAAGTTTGGTGCCGTTATAGGCGTGAGTTTGGGGCCATGGCCCTTTACACAACTTACATACGTTAGTTTGATACCGTTATAAACTTGAGTTTGATGCCGTTATAGACGTCAGTTTGGTGCCGATATAGTCATATATAGTAGGTATATAATATAATATAGTATAGTTTGGTGCCGTTATACACCTTAGTAAGGTGCCGTTACGGACTTAAGGCTGATGCCGTTATCAGTTTCGCGCGGTTATAGGCTTTCGTTTGATGCCGTTATAGACCTAAGTTTGATGCCATGCCGTTATAATGTAGACGTTATAGTGGTGCCGTTTATAGACGTTAGTTTGGCACCATTTTAGGCGTTAGTTTGATGCCGTTATAGACGTTAGTTGAATGCCGTTATAGACGTTGGTTCGGTACCGTTATAGACGTTAGCCAAGTGCCGCCATAGACATTAGTTTGGTGCAGTTACGGACTTAAAGACCCTCCCACCTTCAAAAAAGTTAATGAATTTGCATGAAAGTGATGTCGCTCGGTTCAGAAAGAGCAAAAACGAATATCTACCAAATTTCATCGAAAAATATTCACCGGTTTTCAAGATATTAGACTTTTACTTTTGTTTATTTTTGGGATCTCCGCTGTTCCTAGCGACTTTGTTTGAAAGTGCGGCACTTGTTGCGCGGAAAGCAGGGTATACCACCGCGTCCTACCAGACGTTTTAGTCAAAGATTTAAAAATCATTAGATCTCCGCTGACGTCACAAATTCTAAGGGGGCATTCCAATGCATTAGCCCCTTAGAATCTGAAATCTGCAAGTTTGAAATTCCATTTCTCCGAATTAAAGCATTTTTCGATGTTGTGAGTGCCCAAGCCGGTATTTGCAGGCCTTGGCCACCAATTCGGCTATCTCAACTCAAAACTAATGTTAACACGCGCACTGCAGCGGGTCTGAGCCGAACACGAACTGCAGGGGGGGGGGGGTTGAAAACAACCCCCCCTGAGATCTCGAAAACGGCGCAACGTAGCGACAAGCGGTAAACGGCGTTGGATAGGTTAAGATGAGATCGACAAGAAATACTAAGATCATTTTTGGGTCAGGTCAAAAACGAGGTCACCAGAGGTCACCGAAGACAAAATGTTACGATTTTCACAACAGGAATTTCGCGGTAGTTTTTCTTGAATAACTTGTCTTGCACACAAGACAGAGGATCGATTCGAACGCCATCGTTCTTAGCTCGTCAAGGCGCATCGAATGATATATAATATGACCTCGAAAGGTCAAGTTAAAAATTTGACCTCAGGTCAAGGTCATGACCTGACCGAAATAGGTCATGTTGCATATCATTCGATCCGCATTGACGAGAAAAACACGATAAACGTCGAACGGAGTCTCTATCTCTACTCAATCTCAAGTTATTGAAGAAAAACCGCTGGTGACCTCAGGTGACCTAAGATGACCTGGAGATCACCTTCCAAAGGTCATAAGTGATATGTTTCGGTGAAATCACGAACAGGGACCTGTAATACTATGATCCTGAGCGTATTGAAGTCATAGGATGGCATTCAGAGTAAGTTGAAATTTCTCCCATTGACTTATAATGGGCCGGTCGCAAAAATGACCTGACCTTAGGTCATCGATATAAAAATTCCGAGATATACAAGTTGTAGCTCGTGATGACTTTACTATTTCCGGTGGGTTTTAAGATCATATCTCAACAACTGTGGGCTTGGTGGGATTGCAAACTTCGAAATTTACGTTTCGAGGTAGGGTCACTTGACCTGACCTGGTGACCTGACCATAGGTCACCTGGGGTCAAAATTTTTACTCAAGGTGTGCAAAAGTTGTGAGAACAGGTATGCAAAATTTGGCGGCGCTACGCGCCGCCGTTTTCTCGCAATTTGCGAAAAACCACAGGGGGGGTTGAAAACAACCCCCCCCCCCTGCAGTGCGCGTGTTAAGGTGAGATCGGTGGGATGGTCACTTTAAGGCTGATGCCGTTATGTGTTAGGTTCGGCGCCGCGGGAGAGGCGTGGTGGTGGGTTCGATCTCAGTTTGGTATCGGACGCTCCGGTGCGTCTCCTGGGAAACTGGGTCACTCCAATACAGGTACTCCTCCCTCTGTCCTTCCCTGTAGCTCCCTCTCACCTTCCATGAAATTACTAATATATGTTGCGGTTATGTCACTAATTCTTTTTTGTTTCGAAACTCTTCTGTGATGTGATGTGATGACAGATGAGCATTTCGAAACTCTTGCGCAAAATAGCGAAGGACGATGCTCACAAACAGCGTTCTGAAAGGCAGGTGCTTATAAATTGATGGTGAACGGTGGCATTTTTTTATTTAAATCTCAAGCGAAAAAAAGCATGTTAATGGCAGAGCATGTTTAGTTAACTTAATTATTTCGTTCGCAACCTGACGCTGTTAAACCCTAAAAAATGTCAGTGTAGATGCGGTAGATCATAAAATGGCCTCCACTCGGCGGAAGAAGACGTCAGTTGTGACGGCTAGGTTTCATGACCGAAGGATACTGTATTTTCAGGGTTTTAGGTAGTTTATGAACAGGGGCGGATCCAGCCGATCCATTTGGGGAGGGCAAAAGTTTAGCCGACCATCGTCGACCCCGACCCACCACCGCGCCAGTGACCAAGTGACTACAACGCCAGTAGGGTAGCCCGGGGCAAGTCGCCCACCTCAATAGAAAATGCATATATCTCATACGTTTTCCTTATTACAAACGAATTTGTGATGCTATTTTATCAATTGGTTATTTATCTTGAATGTATGCAAGGGCTCAGTGTTCCTGATGAAGAGAAGTTGTTCATTTTTGCGATTTACTACAAAAGGTCATGTTACCCATATACGGGTTAAGATGGTGTAAAATGTCCTATGTTAACCCGTGCGCAGCCGCGCTGGGGCTCCTGGATTTTCACGACCCTGGGGGATGTTTGAACAAATGAACACCCATCTACATAACTCGGCTCCTGGGCCACGTAGCAAAACGCGGTAGGCGGCGTTTGAAAGATCGTCAAACATAATGACCAAATAACCCCAGTCACTTTTAAGGTCAGGTCAGAGGTCAGGTCACCAGAGGCCATCAAAGGCCAAATTCGACAATATTTAGGTCCAGTTTCGACAACTTTTGAAAAACCGGCGCATAACTCGGAAACATATAGAGCTAGAGCGCCCCAGAAAAACTGACTTGAGGCCTGTTATTGCTCTTTCTGGATAATTCCCTCGGATTGGACCTCAGATGAATGGCTTAGCCTCTAGGGGGAACTGCCAAAATAGACGATTTTTACGGGAACGGATTTTCTGCGATAACTTTTGACTCAAACCTTGTAAGATTTTACTTTTACCGACATCGTGCTCCTCTCGTCAAGACGCGTCGAATGAGCTATAATTTGATCTTAAAGAGTGAACTTAAAACTTTGACAATTGGTCAAGGTCATGACCTGACCGGAAAAGGTCGTGTTGCATATTATAGTCTGTTCCATATCAAGCTTGCAGTCGGAGTTTCTTCGGCAGATCGCTCCTCCGCTCGAATTTGCGTCTTAAAATGCAAGAGCTGTATATACAGAAATCACGCACTGCCTTCAGCAGGGCACTTCGGCTGCAAACTTGAAACGGAACAGAGTATAGTCGATCCGTATTGTCAAGCTGAACACATCTAAGGTGTTTCTATTGCTCTAGATTGCCTCTATCAAAAGTTATTAGCGAACTGTTGCAAACTGTTGCACATCCTTCGTGACCTGAGATGACCTCAGGGACATAAGAAGGGGTCACGGGTGCCATTTTCCGGTTCAATGTGTCCTGTTTAGCTTGTAACTCGGTATTGTTAAGAATGACGTTTGTTATAAATTTAGCACGAATGTTTGAAAGGACGGATTGACGGAGCCGGAGCCCACGCTAAGCAGAGCTTGTTGCGTAGAGCCCGCCCCCTACCGTCCGATCGCGTAATTCCGGGTGACGGGAGAATTTAGATGCCAAAGTTAACGTGCCCTTCAAAGCCGGACACGGCCTGTCCAATTCCTGACTTCAACTGGCTGCGGCTGCTCCCACCAACCGCAGACCATCCCCGTCAGGAGTCTCAAATGTCGAGCGCCGGAGCGACTCGATCCCGGGCTCTCACTACCGGGACTCCATTGCTGCTTCACCAACTGAGCTAACGGACAGGTTTGCCCAAAACAGGCGCCTTTCAATTTTATCTTGACTCTTAGTGGAGAGGTCGCAAAATTGACCTCGCCTTAGGTCATCAATATAAAAAAATCATGTGATTAACATTTTATACATAGGTAGGTACTGTTGCCCTTATAAACTGCTGAAAGTTTCAAAGCAATCCGTCACTCGGTTTAGCTATGGCAAGCATTGGAGCTGTTTTTAGGTTATGTCACTTGACGTGACTTAGTGACTTCGTGACCTTGAGAGACCTTGGTCTGAAATTTTCAGAATACATGAAAAAAAAAATGTAAAAAACGGCGGCTCGGAACGCCGCCGTTTTTTTACGCGGAACGCTCCACAGCGCTGAAGCTCCCAACAAACGACAAAACTGTGGATTGCTTAGGTAGTTTCGAAAAGGGTGGTGGGCGTCTTACCCGACTGGGCATCTTGCCCTGTGTTACCCCACACCATGGCCACACTGCATAATGCATAATGCATATGCATGCATTCAGTTCAGGGAGTTCCATCTATGTATTATCAGCATACCGACCCAAAATATCAGCAGCCAGTGGTCAGCTCCTTCCTTCGGAATGGCCGTCAAGGAAAGAAGCCCTGGTTTTCGTCCATATCGGCATCGACGCCGTATTAGATTTTCTCATCGCTACATGCTTTGGGAGGGGCAAAAAGATAGTCTTGCCCACACGATTTGGCTTTGGGGAGGGCAAATGCCCATTTTGCCCTCCCCTGGATCCGCCACTGTTTATGAATGATGAAGCACAAGTATCTTCCACATTTCAGCGAAAGGCTTTTTGCGAAATATTCACAAAAATTATAGAGGTTTGCAAAATTTTCCGTTGGAGGCTGGTTACATCGCATTGAAAGTACCCTTACCAAGTTTTGGCGTTTGGTATGTTTTGTAAAACACCTTGTCACAAAACATCATGGTCCGATATCCTGAAAATTATGGAAATTGGTCCGCTGGAAATTATTTCGAGCGGGCCAAGGCACGGCCGGAGTGGCTGGGAGTCAGCGAGTCGGTTCCCCACTGGTACATACAAGCTGTAGGCGGGTGGGGGAGGGGACGGGGCCGGGGGCTCCCATCTGCCGCCCGCCAGATATGGACGCACCCCCGCAGCTGCCCGGCCTGTGTGCGCTATTGTGGCTGGACGACCGATAACGCCCTGCCAGGTGTGCGTGCGGGTGAGGGGAGGGGAGGGGGAGGGTAGGTGTAATGCCCGGTGACCGGCGACAATATCCTGGAACTGAAATTCGCCTTCATATGCTGAAACTGTTACAGTACCCAATACTGATGGTTGTCGTTCTCCTGTTTGTTGTTTTTCGTATCACGACTCCCCTCAACAATGCAATAAGAGCCGACTGTGGACTGGCTTTTGTCTGGTCGGCAAACAAACCTACCCTTGTTTTGTTGTCGACGGTAATATGGCCGTCTTCGTCGTTAGCTCACCGACCGTTCGGCTAACCCTAGTCGTGTCTACTGTTACAGGGAGTTAAGGGCGTCTCTGAGCCAGAAAATGGACATCCTGAAGAAAGGTTTAGCCGAGGCTGACTCCAGCAAACAGCAAGGCATCGAGCTCATCCAGGGGCATCATCAGGAGTGAGTGGCTGTCGCTATAGTTAGCACTGAAAGTTCCGGCGTTCAGCGCTCAATGCTGACGTATTGTATCGTATCACGTCAAACGGGGATGTATTCTGTTATGTCTCGCGGCCCACCATCGACACACCACCGCTCGGTTCCGACTGACTGTATTGTAGCACGGTGGTGGGGACGACAGGAGGGTCATCCCCTCAGGCAGTCCCTGACCTGGGCAGGGACCGACCCAGGTATCACACACACAGTAGCAGGCAACTCACATATCGGCCACCGCCAATGCCCAGGCAGGGGTCTGCACAGGTGTGCACACGGCCCATTACATAACACCTCTCCACCCTATTTTCTTAGTATCGGCCTCGGCCTCAAGTTATAGCGACGCGGCGGATCATCAGGCTGCGGCTGAGTGCTACACTGAGCCGCAGACGGCGGCCGCGGCGGGGACGGCGGCGGCGTCTCGGCGTCCCCCGGCTGAGTGGTCCCTGGATCCGCAGACGGCGGCGGCGAGGGCAGCGGCGCCGCGGACGCGGCCCTGGTCCCCGGCGGCCCCCCGGCCGCGGGATCCCTCTCCGCTGGTGCGGCGAGTCGTCCTCTTCCCTCCTCGGAAAGCGGTGTCCCAGGCGGAAGCGGCTGCATCCAACCCGGCGGCATGGACGGCGTCGGCTCATCGGGCAGCTCCATCTGACGGCTAGACCCGCTGGGCACCACGAAGTCTAGGTGGCGCTGTATCACGCGGCCGTCCTCCAGACGAACAGTGATCTTGGATCCAGAGCGGCTCACGCAGTGTCCCGGGAGCCAGCGTGTTCCCCGTCCGACGCCGGCCAGTCCGGAGACCTGTGACACCCAGACACGCATTCCAGGGGTTAGAACACGATCCTGTGACCGACGGTCATATCTCTCCTTCATCTGCTGCTGTGCGGCTGACACACGGTCCTGTAGGTCAGGCAGTAAACAATCCATACGAGTCCGCAAACGTCGGCCCATCATCAGCTCTGCTGGAGTCTGCGCCGTTGTGCTGTGAGGAGAGGTACGGTAGGTAAACAGAAACCGGCAGATTTTCGTGTCCATGCTGCCATGTTTCTGCTTTCTCAGGCCCTGCTTCACCGTCTGCACACAACGCTCCGCTAGACCGTTACTTTTGGCCGACAGGGGTGCGGTCAGCAAGTGGCGCATGCCCAGCTGCTTGCAGAACGTCTCGAACGCCGGCGCTGTGAAACATGTTGCGTTATCACTGACCAGGGTCCGCGGGATTCCAAAATATGCAAATGACTTGCGCAGCAGCTCCATGGTATTCTCGGCTGTCGTGGAACGGGCCAAGTGCACGTCAATCCATTTTGAGTACGCATCGACAACAATCAAGAGCAAGTGGCCATCGAACTGGCAGTGATCAATATGCACTCGGTCCCAGGGATTTTTCGGCCAGGCCCACGGACTGAGTGGCGTCACGGGTGCCTGTCGGCGATACTGCTGACATGTCGGGCAGTGACGCACCAGTTCAGAGACTTCTCTGTCTATACCAGGCCACCAGACATACATACGAGCGAAACTTTTCGTGTGACTCTCTCCCAGATGTCCCTCATGCAGCATAGACAGAATTCTAGGCCGAATCTTGGGGGGTACCACCACCCGTGACCCCCACAGCAAACATCCATCCTGAATGCTCAGCTCACCTTCCTTGCTTCGGTACTGTACCAGCTCTGGCATCACGAGGTCGCCCGACGGCCAGCCCTCTCTGGTGAAGCGCAGAACGGCACTCAGCACAGGATCCCTGGCGGTGAACAGACGGATGGACTCAGCGGTGACCGGTGACGAGTCGAAGAACTGCATCAGGTGCACCGTCTCAGCTGGAACGGGCAGCTGGGGCGATCCTGCAGACACAGGAAGTCGGCTCAATCCATCACAGTGTCCCTGCTTGATACCCGGTACATATTCCATCTTATACTTGTACCCCGAGAGCAGCATAGCCCATCGTGTCACCCGGGGAGAGGCCATCAGTGATACCGGCTTATTTCCTCCAAGCATACCCAGCAACGGCTTATGATCTGTCCGGATCAAGAATTCACGACCTGCCAAGTAAAAATTGAACCTGGCCAGGCCAGCAATCACTGCCAGACCCTCGCGATCGGTCTGGGAATACCGTCTCTCAGTCTCCGACAGAGACCGCGAGTAGAACGCAACTGGCCTCTCAACATGGTTCCTGTCCATGATACTTAGGACACATCCTACCCCCACCGGGCTGGCATCACAAGCCAAAATGACTGGAGCTGTCTCGTCAAAGTGCGCTAAAGTCAGGGTTGATTTCAGCATACCTTTCGTACTCTGAAACGCCTTCCTCTGAGCTGGGCCCCATTCCCACTTCTGCTCCTTTTTCAGCAGCTGATACAGCGGTGCCAGTTCTGTGGCGAGGTTTTTCAGGAACTTCGCGTAATAGTTGACCAGGCCGAGCCATGCCTGAAGCTCTTTCAAGTTTTTGGGCTCTGGGGCTTTTTCAATGGCACTGACCTTGTCTGCTGTTGGTTTGATACCATCTGCCGTGATGTGGTGTCCCAGATACACCACTTCTGATGCCGCGAACTGACACTTCTTCCGCTGCAGTCGCAGTCCTGCCTCCGACAGACGTCTCAGAACCTCCTCCAGCCGCTGCAGATGTTCCTGTTCGGATCCTGCTGAGACAATGACGTCATCGATCAGCACACCAACTCCTGGGATTCCAGCGAGCAGCGATTCCATGTATCTCTGGAAAATCGCCGGGGCTGAGGCATATCCAAAACCCAGCCTAGTCGGTACCAATATTCCCTTGTGCGTATTGATAGCCATGTACTTCCTGCTGTTTTTATCTAACTGAATCTGATTATATGCGCTTTTCAGATCTAGTTTCGTGAAAATTCTGGCACCCTGAAACAGCGTGAATAGCTCCTCAGTCTTGGGCATCGGGTACCTCTCTAGCGGCGTTACTTTGTTGACCGTTAACCGATAATCACCACAGAGACGGACCTCACCTGACGCCTTCAGTGCAGTGACGATCGGTGCAGCCCACGTGCAGTGTTTCACCGGTTCCAGCAGCCCGGCCCGGATCTGACGGTCCAGCTCGGCGTCGACAGCAGCACGGTACGCCAGCGGTACCGGTCTGGGCTTGTAGAAGATGGGGCGTGTGTCTGGGTCAATCGGGATATCTACCACAATCCCCTTCGCACATCCCAACTCATCCGCAAACACATCAGAGTACTTATGCAGCACAGACTCAACTCCGCTTCCCAGCGTCTGCGTCGTCACCATGCAGATGGTTCTCCAGTCCAGTCTGATGCTCTCCAACCAGTTCCTGCCGAAGAGCAGCGGCCCTGTCCCATCAACTACTACCAGGGACAGGCTAAACGACTCTCCCCGGTACACCACGTCCATCTGTACCTCACCTCGGACCTTCAAAGGCTCGCCTGAGAAGGTGTGTAGGATGAGGCTGCACGGCTGCAGACGGCGTTTCTTCTCCGGCCAGAGCTCTTGAAACCTGCTGAACGAACAGACGGATACAGATGCACCCGTGTCAAGCTCCATCCTGACATCACGCCCATCCAGCGACATGTCCAGCATGATCGGAGGCCGGCTTTTCACCACATGAATCCGCTCCCGACACTGAAAAACCTCCCCGATAAAGTCACATTCTTCAGTGTCTGCCTCCATCACACTCTGCTCTTCCCCAGATCCTGCACCATCGCCCTCCTCCTGACGGACCACCTCCGACCCAACATGTTTCACCGTCCCTGCCCGGTGAGCGGCCGAAGTATGCCCGTACTTGGAACACTGGAAGCAGCGCTTACGTTTAAAGTAGCATTCGGATTCAGAGTGCGTTCTGTTCAAACAGCGCCAGCATCTCTCACCTTCATGCCGCGCTTGCTTACTGGCGTTGTGTCGCTCCTGGCTGGTCCGCTGTGAGGCTGACGGGCCCGTCCGGACACGGTTCACTGCCGTCTCCCCCGTAGCGGACACCACCGGCTGGCCAGCTCCTGCCAGCTCCTGTAGGTTTTGACCTGCTGTTTCCGTTGCCACAGCAATCTTGATTGCCTGCGGCAAAGTCAGCTCAGCTTCTGCCAGCAACCTGCGCTGAATGGGGTCAGAGTTAACTCCACACACCAGCCGGTCTCTGATCATTTGATCAAGAAACGATTCGAATTTGCAATCCCGTGACAGCTGTCGCAGGCGCGCCACAAACTCCTGAACAGACTCTGACTGTACTCGACAACAGGAAAAGAACCGATATCTTGCGACAGTTACCGATGTGGGCGGACAAAATTGCTTGCTCAATGTTTCAACAATCATGACATACGTCACCTCATTTGGTTTCTTCGGTGACAACAGCGATCTTACCGTACCGTATGTCCGAGCTCCCATGCTGCTGAGAAGAATGGCCCTCTTCTTAGCATCGTCCTGGATGTCATTAGCCACGAAGAATTGGTCCAACCTTTCCGCATACTCTTCCCAGTTATCTTGTCCTTGGTGAAATTCTTCAATCTTCCCCAACGGCATGGCTCCGTCCTCACTCCGCTCGTCGCCAATGTTATGTCTCGCGGCCCACCATCGACACACCACCGCTCGGTTCCGACTGACTGTATTGTAGCACGGTGGTGGGGACGACAGGAGGGTCATCCCCTCAGGCAGTCCCTGACCTGGGCAGGGACCGACCCAGGTATCACACACACAGTAGCAGGCAACTCACATATCGGCCACCGCCAATGCCCAGGCAGGGGTCTGCACAGGTGTGCACACGGCCCATTACATAACATATTCCATGCGCATTCCGATGCCAAAATCGCTTGGAAATGTGAAATTACCTGTATGATATCTTGATCTTAATGTAGTACACATTGACGGATACTAAGTACCGTAAAGTGGGGCTATTTGAGACAGTGGGGCTGTTTGAGACAGTTTTTAAAATGGCTGGAAAATGAAGAGCGTTTGAATTTTATGTGATATTTTTGCTCAGGAAGGTGTGGAATCGAGCGGTAAATCGCCTGAGCAAAAATTAGGCATAAATTTCAAACGGTTTTTATTTTATAACAATTCTAAATACTGTCTCAAATAGCCCCACTGTCTCAAATAGCCCCACCTTACGGTATGCTTACAAGACTTGCAATTTTGTCTTCGCGAATTCAAGTAGACCATGTGAGTGCTACCACAGGGTGACGCTATCCATTCCGCGTAGCGTTTGCCTGAATACTCGAGCAAAGGAGCCGCCTAAATTTTCACCGTTCCCTTCTCTCTCCCCTTCAGCTATCAGGAGCGAATCCGCGACTTCTTCAACAAGCAGCTGGTGGCGGCTCAGGAGCGGTACGATATGTACGGCCACGAGCTGCAGACGCTGCTGGAGAGCGTGTCCCTGATGGAGCTGCGTCTGGCACACCTGGACAACTTCGCCCACAGGCTCCTGGAGAACGGCCGGCCGGCGACGCTCGTCGGTAACGCCAAGTAAGGACAGACGCGGCCGATGCGGGGACGCGAGTGTAAGGTTGTTGTTGGTTATGATTTGGGCACGGAAGGGCTGCGGCCCGGGTGCTGTACTTTGAAGTGCTTTGGAGTTGGGACATTGATGACTGAAAACCTGGGATTGTTGGTTGCGGTACGGGGGTCATAGCTGACTAAGCACCACGGAAGGTCAAACATACGTGGTGCTTTTGTTGAAAGTGTTGGTGACGTTGATTTTCGTGCAGGGACGCCACAACGATTTGATTATAACTATGACGCACATGGAATCAAGCGTATGTTTTGCGCTTCTGCGGTTGTGTAGAAATGCGGTAGCAATCGTTGCATTACCTTATTTTCTAGGCTCTTATCCCAGGCCCTGCAAATATTTAGCACGTTTATTTTCTAGCTGTTCTTGCTCCAGTCAAGGCCTTTCAAAGTAGCATTCATTTCTTTTCAGATACATTCTGGCTCTTGCCAAGAAACTGGGAATGGTGGACATCAACTGCCAGCCGGCGAATCGGCTTCCCAAGATGGAGCTGCGACGGATCCTGCCCATTGATCGTGAGTGCCCGATCGAAGGAATGTTGAATGAATTGTTATTGCATGAATGTGTTGTTTGATCCGTATTGCTCGATATTAACATGGTTGGGCGGTGCACTAACTTTTAAAACCCGTAAGTCATTTTCGAAGGCCAACAATCAAGACAACCGGATAAATCGATGGACCGTCATTCGATTCTTTAGAGGCTTTAACAACATTTAGCAGGTAAAGTCGGGATACCCGTACTTTTCGCAAGACATTACCCGCCAGGATCGTTCCAGTTTTGCTCCTTTGATCCCTCACAAAATATGCTATCCATCCAGTCTTTCCCAGCTGCGATCGTTTTGGTAAGACTCCGTCCCTCCCTACCCTTATTCCTTTCAACATGCCTCGAACTGATCCCATCTTCTATCCCTCCGCCTCTCCTCGAGTCATCATGACCGCAGCCCTCCCTCCCCGTCTCTCCGGCAGGTATCGGCGACATGATCTCCCTGGCGCTGTTCGACGACGGCAAGTGCATACAGCCCACCCTGCATGACGCCTGCGTCAAGGCCTTCCTCGTGACCACCGCCCAGATAATGTACGTCCAGCTGCGCTCCCAAACAGACTTCGGCGTCAAGTACGTGACGATGATGTTCAGGGAGCTGATTCAGCTGCCCAGCATGCGGCCTGAGCTGTACAACATGATCAAGGAGCTGCATGATAGGGTGACCAGGAGCATGGTGCAGCAGGGTGCACCCTCACAGGGCGTCCAGCAGCCGGGTCAGCCTCCTCCCGGCCAGCAGCACCATTTTCCTCAGCAACAGCAGCAGCAACAGCGTGTACCTCAGCAGCAACAACAGTATCAGCAGCAACGGCAACAGCAGCCGCCACAGCAGCAGCAGCAGCAGCAACAGCGTGTGCCTCAGCAGCAACAACAGTATCAGCAGCAACGGCAACAGCAGCCGCCACAGCAGCAGCAGCAGCGTATGCCTCAGCAGCAACAACAGTATCAGCAGCAACGGCAACAGCCGCCGCCACAGCAGCAGCAGCAGCAGCGCGTGCCTCAGCAGCAACTGTATCAACAGCAGCAACAGCAACGGCAACAGCAGCCGCCACAGCAGCAGCAACAACAATATCAACAGCCGCAGCAGCAGCGGCCTCCTCAGCAGCAGAGGCAGGCGCCGTCCTACCCTCAGCAGCAGCAGCAGCAGCCGCCGCCGCCGCCGCTGTTGCGTGTTCCTGTTCCGTCATCAGCGGCTGGCGCGGGCAGGCCGCTGCCGCCCGGCTATATGGCCGCCGTCAGGGTCCCCGCGCCGGCCCCCAGCGCTGCACAGCAGGGCGCGCCGCCGCCGGCCGGCGTGCCTGAGGAGGCGGCGCCGTTCTCACTGAACCTGCAGGAGCAGGAGCTGGTCCAGCTGGTGGGTCAACAGCTGGGTCCCATGCCGCAAAGGTCCGTGCTGAGCGATCTGCTCACTGCGCCGACTGAGGGCCAGTCGAACCAGCAGCTGCCGCAGCAGAATCAGCAGCTGCCCCAGCAGGCACAGCAGCAGCAGCAGCAAGTTGTCAATGTTGAACTGTTATCGGGTGGTGGACAACAGTTCCAGCAGAACGTCCAGCAGCAGCGGGTGCCGCCAACGTCAGTTCCACCGCAATACCAGCAGCCTGTTAGTCAGTGCCACATGCAGCAGCAGCAGCATGGACCCCAGATGTACCAACAACGGCAACAATGTCCCAGCAGCATGCCTCAACAGACGGTGGAACAGTATCAGCTAGCGCATCTGCTCCAGCAGCAGCAGCAGCAGCAGCAGCCGTATGGACAGCAGCAGCAGCAGCAACAACTCCCAGCGCAGTGCATTCAGCAACAGCAACACTGGCAGATGCAGCAGCAGCAGCAGCCTCATCCGCAGTGGCGGCTGCAGCAACCTCAGCAGCAGTCACTGCCTCGACAACCTCCGCCTCAGCCTCAGCCGCTACCTCCTCAGCCGCCTCCGCAGCAGCAGCAGCCGGAGCCGCAGATCCCGGTGAGCTGGCACAACCCAGCCACGCCGCGGCCGGCGCGGCCGGTCCAGCTGTCCCTGGACAAACAGTTCCGGGTGCCACTCGGCAGGAAACGCATGCCTTCTGGTGGCGACAGCCCACAGGTGCGTAGCTGGTGATACCGCAGGGGAAGTTAAGGCACTGATAAGACCTATTGATCATGTTTGCACGACTTGTGTAATCAAGTATTGCGATTCGCTGTGCTTAACGTCTCGACGCAGCGTACAGACCGCATGCTTCAGAAATAGCTGAAGAATTGGTACAAACTATTGCCAACTTTAACTAAGCCGTTCATCTTTTCGCAGTCGACTGATGCGCCATCGAAGAAGACTAAGTCCAAGCCGAGGAAGCCTGCGGAAGCGAAGCGAGCGTCCAAAGCCAAATTGAGCGCACCGGGCACCATCACGCCGGATGTGACGATGACCCGGATTGTGACTTTCCCCGACGCCTCGACGAGCGGTACTGTTCTGTGCGCCTCGCTCGACACGCCTGCTAGTACAGCCGCAGCGCAAGGAAACGCGAGTGATGGGGGACCCGCGATCCCTCCGCTGGTGTCCCAACCGCAGTCATCGGCGGAGGCCGACCCGCGGGCACCGACACCTTCGACTAGAGCGGCGGCTATGCTGTCGGGCAGGAGTGGCATCACCCTGACGCCACTCTCGACCGGACACGTGAACCGGCCGCCCAGTCAGCCGCAGACACCGACATCGCTGCCCTCCCCTAAGCAGGAGGCACCGTCTCCGTCTGCGGCGAGGACCCCAGTCCTGCAGCCGCCGATGGTGGCTCTGTTTCAAGAGCAGCCGGCGCGGCCGCGGCCCGACGGTGGCTCACGGCCTGGAGAGTCGCAGTGGCCTCAGTCGCACCCCATAGACACACTGAGGGAGTGGGTGGAGTCGGGAGATATCCGGAGGAGTGCCAGTGTGGAGGAGCCGCCAGTCGTCTCGGCTGAAGCGGCGCGGAAGCGGGCTCACAGCGGTGGTAATGAATGGCCTGGTGCGAGTGGCGTCGCAGCCCAGCCGCGTGCGGCGGAGAGGCTGGCTGTTGAGGACGAGGTGCCCAAGAAGAGGCACCGCAGCTCACCGACGCATGCCCCACCTCCGGCAGACACTCAGAGCTACCTCAGCAGCGGTCAGGTGAAGGCACCTTCACCACCGCAGGACTACCTACCGTCATCGGCGGGCCGGCCACCATCGGCATCCCGCACCTATTTACGTAAGTATTGGCGTATTACGGGTTCCATACATGTGTAGTGTACACGCGATTTATTTTTCGGATTCGATTGTGTCGTATTGCATCTCGTCTCATAACGTTGCATATGGTCGTTGATATTGGGGAACCGGGAGGCTTGTCATAAACGTTGTGTGTCCTTTTGACTTTTTGTTATGTCTGGAGATGGAATATGTTTTCGTTGAACTCCAAGTAGGTCCCTAGATTGTCCAATAGTTCCCAATCATGTTTGCTGTCTGCTTACTAAGACACCGACCTACCCTATGGATTGACCAATAAATGACCATCCCCAGGGTCGTCGCGAGATGAGTTCATTCTGCAGAAGTGCGCGCCGCGGGACCCGAGCGAGCGGCATAGCTCTGGCGAGTCTGGCTCGGGCGCCGACGCCGGTCTGGAGGTGAACATGCAGGTAGAGGAGCCGGCCGAGCAGCCGCAGCTGCAGACGCCTCAGAGCGGACCGCGCCGGAGCCCCGCCCCGGCCGCCCCACCGGCCCCCGGCGGGGAGATGGGTGGTGTGGCCATCGAGTCGGCTGGGACCGGCACGGCGCAGGGAGCGACTCCAGCCGACACTCCCACCATCTCCGCCAGCCCCCAGCCGGGGCCCAGCCGGCGAGAGTCCTCAGAGGGCACTACTCGGAGGAGGTCCTCAGACTCCTCCGGACGGCGCCCGTCCTCGGAGCAGCCGCCGGACCGACTGGTGCCGCTCAGTGGGCAGACGCCGGCCGGCGTGCGTCCGGAGGAGCTCACCCACGTGGTGCGCGTGCCCGAGTCGGTGGCCAACGGTGAGGCGGCCCTCGACTGGGAGCCGGCCAGAGACCCGCTGGGTATTTGCTTCCCGCGGGGGATGCTCTACGAGCCCCCGGCGCGCGGTCCCACGTCTCCCAATATCAGCTACTGCGTGCTCTGCTGGGATGGAGGTGACCTGCTGCTCTGTGACTCGTGTGAGCGTGCCTTCCATCGGGAGTGCTACGTCGGACCCGCCGGCGACGAGGAAGGAGAAGAGTAAGTAAAACGGAGGAGGGAAGAGTTGGACGGGGAGGCAAGAGAGGGAGAAGGCGTGGGTAGGGAAGATAGAAGAGGGGTACTGGGTACTGAGTCAGGCGAAGGAGATATAGGGAGTAGATGGTTCGTTGCATTAACCAGGGAGGTACTGGTTCATGGGGCTCAAGATCACTTAACTTCATTGGAACTCGGGAATCGTCGATTTGTAATGGAATTAGTCGATGTACAGGGTGTCCCATAAGTTCGTTCTCACCTAAATTTTACGTTTTTAGGCTTTCTTGCTTAAAGGCACGCTGAAATTGGTTCGTAACTGAGCTTACATGGTTGCCATGGCTGGTAGAAATATGCTCCACAGTAGCTAATTTCTGTAGACAAAATAGTTTTTGCTAGAGAGCCCGCTTCCTACAGAGACGGCTAACGCCGCAACATAGAGGTCTCCGATACGGGTACGTCTCAGCATTTAGTCAGCACGTGACCATTCGCGACGATTGAGGGTGATTGAGGCCTACCAGTCTGTAGCCAATATCCATCGCTAACTGGACGCACAGTCAGCAAGTGACGCCGATGATTTGTTGGGAGTCAATCACTGCAAGTTTATCCTCTTTCTAGCCAGCCCTCAGGAATGAGCCAAGTGGCCAAAACTGTGTGGCGTCAAAGTGGCCATCAAAAAGGTCAAAGGGTTAGAAAGTTGGTAAAGAGACTTTTCAGGATGGATTACCAGCTGTCTAAGAGTGTTCTTTCGGGGTACATAACTCAAGGTGACTTAAGCTTTGCTTACCGGAGGGCACAAAACAGTCAAAAACGTCTTAAAATGGCCAAACATGAGTTTCGTTATGCCTGAGGCTAAACAAAACTAGAGGGCTGATGACATCAACCAGGTCATCTGGACTAACTAGTCCACGTTCGAGATGAAACACCCGTCCAAACCCGAAAACAACCCCATAAGGGCGAAGGAGGAGGCCTTCATTTCGTCCCGTTATGTTCCTATGCAAAAGGCCAGGGTCACTGTGTTGTGGGGTTATAGGCGTTCTGGAGTTGATCAAGTTACAAGTGGCAACCCAGAAACAGTTTTGGGAAGCAGAATGCTTTTCCAAGAACATCTAGGAGGAATTTCAGCCCTCAAGCTGAACTCGAACCGCGAGTATGAACACATTTATAGAGGAGAAAATGGCATCCGGGAGGTCGTAGGCCCATCTTCAGGCAAGACAGTGCATCAGTGCACAGGTCAAGCAAAGCTTAAAAGCGGTGCAAGGAGACTGTGACAGGCGTTTGTAGCAAGATCACATGCCAGGCACCTCATCGGATCAAAATTTCATAAAAATTTGTTGGTTATGCTGAAGTTGAGGCTCGTCGAAGCGTAGCGCTGTTCCAGCCTCGAGGAGCTCACGGCGCATGTCAAGTCAGTCTGGGTTAACTTTAAGCCTGCTATGCAGCCAAACATGCCGGTTGGCATGCCGCAGCATGTATTCATGTGTTTGCCTATTAAATGGGGAGCACATTGAGGGGTCATAAATATACCAAAACGCAATGTACTCTGTCTCACATGCAAACATAATGTGAGAACGAACTTATGGGACACCCTGTATAGTACTGTTGCCGGTATTGCTGCTTGGGGGGGGGGGGACGACGTAACCGAACCTTTCTTGGCTTTACCATGGTTTGTTACTTATGTGTGCTTCATGGGTGTTACCGCACGTTTTCGCCATGTAATTATCGTATGATTCTACTTCTACATCACCTCTAACCCCATCCCTCCCCCGCCCTTAGCAGCTGGCTCTGCCTAATGTGCCGAGTGATGCCGTCACCCATGAGCCCGCTGGACCGCCGGCCGGGCGATACCATGAACGAAACCGACATGACGCTCGCCAGACGACTGTTAACCGAACTCTATGCCTGCTACTACCCGGCCATGTACTTCAAAAGCCTCCAGAATATGTCGGTGGGTGGGGAAATGTGTGTGTGTGTGGGGGGGGGGTATAATGTGTTTTGTACAACTGCCGGAGGAATGGAGGAATTGTACATAGCCGGAGCCGGAGGACAGCTGGCGGTGTACATGAATGATAAACGTTATTGTATATGCTGTATAGTATAATGTGCATATATTGTCGCATGTGTGGCATCATATGCACTGCACTGCACCATAGCATCGAGCTTACTGCTCTTGGAATGCGCACTCACGCCCTCTCATAGCCTGTCTCTAAGATTCACACCATTACGTTGGATCTACATTATATCTTATATTCATGTGACCATCGCCTTTTGCCATTGCATCCTGATTTCTGCATGGAAACTTCTTTTCCGTCCTGTGCACTCACAGTTAACTCTCGCCTGTACCATAAATGTACCATATCTCTGTTCACGTTATGCAAAATCATTTTCATATTTCTAGAGACGTCGTCTGCCTGTAAAGTTCTTTAGCCCCTAACACTTCTTCCAAACCTAAGTCTCTACAAGTAGTTCTACTCCTAATTCGGGAACCTGTCTCTATCCGCAGCTGAAGCGAGGCTTGAACAGCAGCTTTTCCCGAGCTTGGCTGAAACGTATCCTGGTGGGGGCCAAGGCAAAGGTTTCTGACGGTTTCAGCAAGCGAGGCGCTTTTTACCTCAGTCTTTATACAATTTGTCAGCCGTTTGTTGGCAAGGTGAGACCCGTTAGAATCGGCATGCGCTCTTAACTTGCATCCCAAATTTCCATTTCCTAATTCATTTCCTGTGTGATTCTATCAACCACACTACCTGTGCAGCTCGCATGACTCACTTTGCACTCACCAATTTACCGTTCGTGTTTCTGTATTCGACTGTCGGTTGTGTCGCGTGCCGTGACTGACGCCTGCGTATACCAACAGAAACTGCCCGAGTTTGATGCCATCGAGAAGCCCGTCTGCCTGGACGGAATCAAAGATCGACTGCTCAACCACGAGTTCGAGACACTCATGGGCTTTCTGCGCACCACCAAAAAACTGGTCGACCAGATCCGCTTTTTCAAGGTAGGTCAATACTGACAGCTGTAAGACGTCCTGACCAAGTTAGTAGTTATTACACTGGGGCTTTTGGATCTGGGCGATGCCGGCCTATCTTACCCGAGTTATCGAGGAGTTTGATGAAGTAACCGTTCGTGCACTCCTAACGTTAAGCTGGGCTGTTAATACCTACCGTTATACGTTTGTTATGGAGTTTGAATAAGCAAAATAAGTTTCTCCTGGTAGTGTTTTGTAGTGTACACTACTTTGTATGTTATCAGCTTAAATGTTTGCCTCCTGCGTTACTGTAGGGTTCTCACTAAACCGAAATCTTCCTTCCCTCTTGTTGCAGAGGGGCTCACCCGTGCACAAGTACCTGAGGGAACTGGATGAGAAGTTCGAAGAGTTCCTTCAGCTTCACATGAAGGACTTCTGGCTCCAGCTGGATGACAAGGCGCTCAAGCGTTGAACAGAAGTCCGGTGAGACGCATAAATGCTTTAAAGAAAAACCAACAGTTCATTCAGGCTCAGAACTGTTTTAGAGAAGCCCGGCTGATAGCAAGATGGTATACAAATAACAAGTACTCAAGAGAAGCCCATTCGACGGCAAGGTGCCCTAAAACTTGTAAATAATAGCCGGGCGCTCAATTAGTACTTACAGGCTCAAGTACTTACGGGAACACGGCGGTCAACAGGCCATGTGATGTATGTCTAACGCACAAGTATTTAGACAAGACTGATCAATAGCGAAACGCTTCAGTACTCGAGAGAAGCCTAAACGCCGGGCATGCCACCCACGGCGAACTAGACCGTCGGTGCAGCAGCAGCAGGGCCTGTGATGTCAAGTCCAAGCTGTACTCGCCAATTTTCATTTCTTCGCTTTTGTTTTTTACTTTCAGTTTGTTCGATGGACATTTCGTGCGATATTTGTAGGTACTGGTTAGAAGCTCATCAGTGATCGGACGGCAGTTGGTGACATACAACCGACATGCAGACAGGCAGATAGAGCCACAGATACTATGTAGAGGGAAAACAATACCATGTTAAATAAGAACAAAGCAATATCGAAAGCTCTCTATCGTCGCCGTGTAGCAGTCTTGCTCGGATGATTTTCATTGACGCGGTTGTACCGTAGCTATCAAATATGTCAAGTCGGCGCGTTCGATGTCCTGCGCGACATTTCGTGACACGGTTAGACGCTGGCCGTAGTCTCAGGCAGGCTGAACATGACGAAGTGTATATTCCTTTAACCTGGGTGGTTGGGGGCTCCCTAGAACAGTGGAGTGCTGGCCGGCACTGGATGGGACCCGGCTGATCCCCGTGTATCTGTGATAGTACCCGCTGATCAGATTTGTTATCTCACGTTGAGAGATGTGTTGTCTAAGTCAAGCGTTGTCTAAGTCACGAACTGTGCGTTGTAGTGTGGTAGTTACGCGTTAAGACGCTAAATATGTGTGGTAGTGAAGGGAGTTGAGTGTACAAACGCAAAGCGCATCTCAATGTTTTATATTCGAGTGTATTAATATTAAACAAGTTCCTTGCCATTTTTAAGTTGGTGTTTTATGTCTCGTCCCGCCCCTAAAAGAGCGTGTAGCGAAGGTAATATATTGCACTTTCGCGGCACGGCCGTCGTCACGCAATAGTGACTGGTCGTCAGGACAAGGCGACAACAGGCAGATAGGCCGGGCCGGCCGCACCATTTAGTGTTCCAACGCACCATACAGGCCCAATAGTATACCCACCGTACCGTATCGTAGCATATCGTACTATGCTGCACGGTGTATTACTATATCGTGTCATACAGTGCCGTACATTACGATATGCGGCACCGTACCAAACTGGCGTTGCGACGGTCGGCGCTCGATGTCTTTAATTGCATATACTGGTGCTAGTCTTTTCAACATTAACTTACGTTAACCATCGGACTCTTCTGGTCCGACGTCCTACATGCGTCAAAGAAGGCCCACATCTCAGTCTAACAGCCAACAGTCATGGCAACACGAGCCACCCTGGCCCGAAGGTCACTGACCAATCTACTCTGAGACAAATTCGCTGACTACACCATACCCGAAATTGAGCTCAACATGACACTCCGTTACTGCAAGGGACCCATAACATATTGAAGGCAGAACATTAAACCGTTCTATAATCACTCGCAATCGCAAATGCTTTCGATGGTAGACTATCAAAGGCGAGAACAGCGGAATAAACGGGGCACTTAACGAGTGAGCGATGGATGCTTCCGCGGTCACTAAGCCATCACGAAGCTCCACTGGCCGCTAATCTATCTTAGAAACAAACTTCGCTGGCCTGACTCACGCAGTCCTGTGGTCAGAAATGTCTTCCCGTGACCGAACGGGCGCTCAAACTGTCCCACTTCCCGAGCTGTGATATTGCGAGCCTCCACCGCTGCTGGTGGCACCCGTGCTCATCCGTCGTCGGAGCGAGCGGCGTGGCCGACCAGCACTGCGTCGCCGCCGACATTGACAAGGCACTGCGCCTGCGGGGTGGAGAGGGGGTGCCGTCAGAACCCTATCCCTAAACACCAGTACACCGAACCTGGACGATCGAAAGGCACACGAAAATAGTTCCAGTCGTCTTTTATTGAAGGTAGAGAGACAGGTCGCATTGGCATAAATGGGGTGAAAGCATATTGTCGACGAGATAATGGAATATGAAGTGATGGTCAACACGGAAGATATGCGGACTGCAGCGATTCATGAAATCCATACAGCAAAATAATACATGTAACGGACCTGATTCTTTGCGAAAGACTGACGGCAACCGGCAACTAAATTTTGTAATTTGTGCGGGTTTCGCAGCTGAGTAGCATACCTGGTTTTTGTGCGGGTTGGGCAGCAGAACACACTGCGACATGAAGTAGGAGACGAGTGCGTTCCCTCCAAGCGAAGTGACGTGTGCGCGCACCACAGCCAGCACCTCGGTGACCAGGTCCTGCATGAAGCCGTTCAGACCTCCCACCTGTCCCGAAAGAGGAAGACGTTAGTCAAGACCACCTTCCTGGCCACACGGATGTGACACATCGGTCATAACCAGCTCACGCTCGGGTGGCAAGGATTGTCCGCCGATTGGGAGTCATGGCATGCTGTGATAAAAACGCACGAGAGAAAACATTCATGGCTTCATGGCAGGATTGCATTTTCCCCACCGGTGCATTCCACCATGCACCAGCTGGCACAACAGAAGACTGTTACCCGGACACCGGCGGCGTCAGCCGTCACATCATCTATCCAAAGCCGTTCACATGGCGACCATATATGCCGCGCCGAGCCGGGAGTCGGCCAGGGGTCCACTATTACAAATGACCTCGCTATTGACGCGCCCGGAAACCCTATCCGTGGACTACCTGGGTCCCACATGGTCTTTGAATTTCGAAAACATCCGTGACGTGGGGGGGGGGGGCTGACCGGGGGTAGCGTCTCCTACCATTAACCGGTGTCCACTTCAGCCCTCAGCAAACACTACGGCATTCCACGATAGGAGCTTCAAAGGAGACCGCGACCACGTGGGCAGTTAGGGGACACCTGAACAAACAGCTTCGTCGGTGACAAACAAGAGGGTGACTATCGGGACAGCTGACGTCTGGAGAAAGCAAGGGAAGGAAGATAAATGAAAGGAGGGAGGGAAAATGGGAAAGGACAGCTGGGGTGGCGGGGAGCGGACGAGGCGGCGAGGGGAGAAGGGTTGCGAGAAAAACAACCGGCAGGTGAGGTAACATTAGACTGTTGGCCAGATGAGGTAGAATATAGAAAAACAGGTCCGTCGTTATCTAGATATTTTTAGTAGAATATAGGAAAAACAGGTTTGTCGGTAACCGGATATTTTTGGTCATGGGTCAGGGCCGAAGGTTTTACGTTTTTGCAAAACGTTGAACCACAGGCTTTCCGAGCGGCAAGCCGGCAATACCACTTAGAACTTCATAACTCACGCTCCGACCAGTCTTCGACCGTCTGTCTTTAAAGCTACGACAGCAGGTAGCACCACGGCACTCACCTCTCTGAGTCCGGTGCACTCTCGAATGAAGAAGAAGTTGAGGTTACCCAGCCAGCGCTCCACCTTTCCGCCGGTGACGTGCGGCAGTGGCGTAATAATGACGTCATAGTCGCCGCGCCACAGTGAGTTCTGACCGGGAGGGGGTGGGAAAACGACGTCAGTCGTCATATAAACATCAAAGTAGGGCATCAAAGTCATCATGATAAACTTACTACGAACACGACAATTTTGCCCTTGCTCTTTCAACTACGCTTAGCGATATATCTCCAAAACCTCACGTGTGCCAGGATTTCTGGCAAATTTAGGATAGAAAGTAAACTGACTGGCAGGTTCAGCTACAACACCTAGGTATTAAGTTACAATTCTTCACCGCTACAACCGCAGCACCCACTCTCCCACTGCTCACTATACTCCCCTAGACTTCACCCTACACTCACCTGAGCTTTGAGCGCGCCGGTAACACTGCCGGCCCGACCGGCCGACCTGTCTCCACCCGGGCCCTCCCCTGTGCCGTCGGCTGAACCGTTCTCCGCGCCGGCCGAGCGCAGAGACGCCTGTTTGCTGAGAGGGGCGCTGACGCTTAGCGCCGCACCTACGGGGAAGGGAGGTTAGAGCGAGAGGAGTCAGCGGGGATGACAATATGAACGGCAGATGTAATTCGGATATCAGACATATAATAACCAGAACCTCAGGTGGCTGGAAATACGTGTCTTCTGACTTTCAACGACAGTTTGCTTGGATCTAAGATTGGTGCTTAGATAACTGATCTCACTTTCCGACTAGGTCCTAACGCCTGATGCTTCCCATCTAACCTTATCGATATATGAAAGCGATAATTTGACAAATAGTTACGCAAGTTTATGACACACAATAACTGCAGTTCCCCCGTAGCAAATAGTCTGATGTGAAAGAAATGCCAGCAGGCACTATCTGAGAACCACGAGCCGTCCGCCACCAGGCGGCGCCACGTACCATACACGGATATCTGGATTTCGTCGTCCTCGGGCAGATCGACGCTGAACCGAAGACCGCACAGTGCGCAAGGCGCCAGCTTACGTAGTTTGAAGTACAGGCCCTGATGGAAAGAGGAGAGGGAGCGGTCGGACAACGTTCTTTGGTGAGCTAACGTTCTAGTTCGGTCGGTCAGTACTGTCAGTAGGCACTGGGCATAGAGAAAGGTAACAGGAGAAATCAGCCAGCATGCTCCAGATGGCAATAAGTGAAGCAAGGCCTTAGCATAAATCCCCACTAAGAGACATTAGACAGAAACAAACAACGAGGCAGCTTGTTTCGTCCGAACTGACCAGCGAATTTACATTTTTTCCCTACATCTGGTAACGCACAACTTCCTGTTTTCTGTCCCTCGTCACTACAGCGCTCACACATAATATAAGATCTTCCCCACCAATATCACCATCACCATTCTTATTCTACCCTCTCCCGTTCACCTGTATGATCTCGACAGACCCGCCTCGGTCCAACGTCACCCACCTGTATGATTTTCTCCACCATCCCACGGCGCCCACCTGTATGATTTTCTCCACCATCCCACTGCGCCCACCTGTATGATTTTCTCCACCATCCCACGTCGCCCACCTGTATGATTTTCTCCACCATCCCACTGCGCCCACCTGTATGATTTTCTCCACCATCCCACGTCACCCACCTGTATGATTTTCTCCACCATCCCACGTCACCCACCTGTATGATTTTCTCCACCATCCCACGTCACCCACCTGTATGATTTTCTCCACAGTCTGCGCCAGCTGCCGATTGGAGGCGCTGCTCAGCTTGGTCCGCACTATCCGCGTGAACAGCTGCCTGTCATCCAGCAGCAGCCGCTCCGGCACCCCGGGCACACTGCTTGTCGAGACTAAGTCAAAGAGCTCCGGTGGTGGCCGGCTCATCAGCATAGAGAGCAGGTCGGCGTCCTCTGTGTCGTCCATCTGACAGGGAGCAGGGGTCATCAGGGGTCGGCATAGATCACCACAGGTCAGCAAGGATCGTTAGAGGCAAGAAGAGGTCACCAGATGTCACCAGAGGTCAGCAGGGGTCACAAGAGGTGAACAGGGGTCACCGAGTCCAGAGGTCAACAGAGGTCACTAACTCATCAGCATTGAGAGAAGGTCGGCGACCTGTCATCCATCTGACAGAGGTCGGCAGAGGTCACTGAGTTTCATACACGGGAACAGGGTGGTGGAATCCGAGTAGGAGTTGCCACAGCTAACAGATTACACTAGTGTCATTAGCGCAGCAAAAAGAGGTCACTGGTAGGGCTCAGCCCGGGTGATTCTCTAGGGTGCCTGCCCAGACCAATGTCTCCCCCTACTTCCTATCATCCTCCGGCCGGCTCTACAATGGTCTCAACGGACCGAGAGGGCCTAACCCAACAAAACAAAGTTTAGAGGTCACTAGAGATAACCGCAGAACATCAGAGGTAATATTACCAGCACCGGCCACCAGTCAGTCGGGACCACCACAATTACTACAGTCAACACCCCTTTACCCCACCCTGCCCCAGCCGGCACCCTAAGGCCACAGAGCAGCTATTGCCCACTAAAGCCACAGCTCTGCGCCGTTCGCACCCACCTCCAGTATACAGGCGTCCTTGTTTCCGGCAGCCAGGTCCAGCTCGGGCTTATCCTCCTCATCCTCGGATTCCTCGTCCGACGTCCTCCCACTCTCATCCTGAGGACAGGAAGATCGGATTACAAAGGTTAGTCCTCCAATTCCTCGTCCAACGTTCTCTCATTGACTACTGAGGACAGGAGAATGAAAAGATGGCTAAGGGTAGTCCTCTGATTACTCGTCCAACGTCCTCCCACTCTCTTCCTGAGGACAGAGGAAGGGATAATAAAGGGATGTCCGCTCACCACTGATTCCTCGTCCGACGTCCGTCCTCTAGGTACCAACTGCCTCCAGGACAGGAGGAAGGACCGTTGTCAAAGCGTTCGTATCATTCCTAATGCAGGGTATAAAACAAGTTAAATTGAGGGAGAGAAGTGTCAGTCTGATACAGGGCATGGCAAGCGCGGAGTGGAGCGGGGATGCGCCATACACACCGTAGTTACCGATACGGTCCATGACAGGGTGCCGCAATGATCTAAGGGACATAGAACGCACGAAAGACGCAGGAGCAAACGGTAGCCATAGAGAAAGGCAGCCCCAGCGAACAAGGCAGCCTAAGAGTTCCGATCGGGATAAAGTGCTGAAGTATAGTAATACGCGATCGCCGCATGATTCACGTTGGTTGTATTTCATCAGGAGGCCTACATGCAATTCCGTCCTTTGATAAAATCTGTGAGCGTCGTGCGGCGCTCTATGCTGCGCAGAAGCCATGCCACCTATTCATCTCATTCACGGGAGCCCAACCCAGACTCAATGCGCCCGTCAATACCGGCCTGAGGCCGCTGGATCAAAACTAATAACGTCGCGCTGGCTCCAATCAATGATCGACACGGGCGTCTATTGGCAGCGGGACGGGGCGTTCGATGGACGCCTGAGGCGCAAAGCGGCGTGGGGAGCGCGGTGAGGGGCACACCTACCTGGTCGGAGATGTTGAACGCCTCCCGGTTACTGGCCACAGTCTCGGTGATTCGACGCTGCGTCTCGGCGAGACGGTCGGCGCTGTCATTAACGGCTGTTGATGCAGAAAGACGCGAAGGTCAGATATCGCTCGACTAAGAAATAGGCATTGACAAGCATACAAACAGACAAACAGGTAAAAAAAAACATGCAAATCTTATCAGACTCAGTCAGAAAAAGAGACAGACACTCTGCCATAAATACAAAACAGACATCCCTCCCACGACTTTGTCGCCCTTCCACTGACCTGATGTGACACGAGGCACCACGGGCGGCGGCAGGGCAGACAGGTAGACGGCAGTCGCTGTGGCCACAGCCACCATAATCTCCTCACCAATCGACAGCTGAATCTGTGTACACAAAACAGTTAACAGAGGGAGGGTTAGATTACATGGGGACGCGGGAGAGAGAGAGAGAGAGAGAGAGAGAGAGAGAGAGAGAGAGAGAGAGAGAGAGAGAGAGAGAGAGAGAGAGAGAGAGAGAGAGAGAAAGAGAAAGAGAAAGAGAAAGAGAAAGAGAAAGAGAAAGAGAAAGAGAAAGAGAAAGAGAAAGAGAAAGAGAAAGAGAAAGAGAAAGAGAAAGAGAAAGAGAAAGAGAAAGAGAAAGAGAAAGAGAAAGAGAAAGAGAAAGAGAGAGAGAGAGAGAGAGAGAGAGAGAGAGAGAGAGAGAGAGAGAGAGAGAGAGAGAGAGAGAGAGAGAGAGAGGGGAGAGAGAGAGAGATCATGCTTCGGGAATGAAAAAAATTGTTCCAGCTACGCTCCCTTTTCCCTAAATAAACAGCAGCCTTTCGCTCATGTCAGATCAAACTTCCAACGTACCGTCAGGTCAAATAGCGCATTCATGCCGAGAATCCTGAGTTTGGTGAGCAGCTGCCGGTGCAGTTCGTACTCGAGGAACGGCAGTCGGTCGGAGACCTCCTTGGCCAGAACTTCAGACTTGACGTCGGCTTTTTCTCGACACACGCGGGCCTGGAGAACAGGTGTAAATAAAAAGGCTCGTCATTTACAGAGCGTACACAGACTCGGGCGAGGCAGCGACGCGGCACGTTAAATTGCAAGAAATCGCATACTTTGGAGGCTATATTACTGAAATGATATGCAAGTAGAAAAGAAAGTTCATAAGTGTTTCTAGAGCTATAGAAAGTGACCCATTCACTGAGATGAGATCTCGACCCGTCTTCTAGTTGACCCCGCTAATGATTTAACTATCGCTATAAATTGATATGCCGTCATCCGGCGTCAACGGCCCTTACTTGGACCAGCCAGCCGTGGCCAGTAACCGGCAATCCCCCGGTGGTTCAATAACCAATCACACGGCCCGCACCACCGCTCACCTGAACGAGACAGCCACGGCCGGTGACTGGAAGACCCCCGGGGGGTTCGATGGTGCTGAACACCACGTCAGGCACCTTGCTCTTTCTGGAATGATGACCAGAAGGGTATGGTCAGAGCTCCGCGGGTTGCCATCAGTCATCGGGTGTTACAGGCAGCCGGAAACTGCAGACGGGCCGCACTGGCTCCAATGGATTGGTCTTGACGTTGGTCAGTCGTTTTATAGATGTAAAGCAAATAGAACAAGAGAGCCCTTCAGCTTCGTATATACATGCATGGTCCGATCTATTTTGGGAATGGCGCGCCTGCACTTTCAGTGCGCTAACGTTCAGCTAACCTATGTATTTTCCCTTGTCTGACGGCCCTTACAAACCTCTTACAAACCTCACATCATTGCATACAGCCCATACTACCCTATTGACGACCCGTACATACCTACAGACGGCGCAGTTGAACTGGAGCGCCGATGCGGGCGCGCTGCCCTGGCTGTAGGGCAGGTGACACGGAGCACAGTTGGAAACCGACGAGTCGGGCTCCTCCAGAATCACCAGCGCCTGTGGCGAGAGCACGGGCGATAGGACATGAATGGCGTCGGCTGGTTGGGAAGGATCGCCCAAATGTAAAAGGCGGACATGTAATATTGGCAGACTGGTGCTGCCGGAAGGACCTGCCAGTGCCTGACTGAAGTTGGAAACTACTACAATCATACCAGACAAATAGGCCTGGCAGCGTCCTCGATATCCGGCTAGGTGGTTATTCGTCATACTCGTCCCTGGGCTGCTCTGTGTAGCAGTCACACTCGTAACTGAATGGTCAGTTTATCCGCCACCTTCCTATCTGGCTGATAGTGATTTACCACGCTCGTACCTGACTGGTCAGACTGGCGTCCAGCCGCAGTGCCGACCGCACCTCCCGGGAGTCACAGCGAGCGGCCGCCAGCGGCTCCGACAGACCCAGCGCGGCAAAGTTGACCGTGGCTGCCGTGCCGTAGGCGCTCAGCACGCATACGTCATCCCTAGGGACGGGGAGGGGTGGAGGTCAGGCCCGTCTCATAGGCGCTCAGCACACACACGTCATCCCTGAGGAGGGGGAAGGGTGGAGGTCAGACCCGTGCCATAGGCGCTCAGCTCAGCACACATGCGTCATCCCTGGGAGAACGGAAAGACCGTTTTTTATGGGTCACAGCCTTTATGGCAACATTAAGTCTGTCAGTTAGTCTTTGCACGCATGAACAAGCAAATGCGAATTACAAACGGACTGATTTTGCATTGAGCTTAGGTATCCGTCTGCAAGACAGTTATTTACTTCGCTCATCACTTTGTGGTAAGTGATCTAAAGTAGCGAGAGAATAAGTTTTTAATTATCATCACTGCTACAAACATCTGATCACATCTCACGCCACAGTTCCTCACCAAATAGTTGTCGCCTCTTCATATCCGAGCACGACGTTGCAGGCTAATGACTTGCAGTGCGAGCGGACCTCCGTCCGTACCTCAGCCCACCAGGCGTCTCGCGTCTCACTCTCCTCCGGGTGGTGGATACGGTCGAGAAGCTTCACAGAGCGAGCGCTCACCGTGCCGCCTGGGGGAGGGGTCGGATGGAAGGGGGTTGTTTGCTAATTGGGGCTTTAGGGCGCGCCGACTACAGAAGTCGGCGCAAAATGACCTTAGAATCTAAGTTCATTTTGCGCCGGAAACGATGCTAAAACGACGACGTGAAATATCAAGTAGGACGGCGATATAGTCGGAGCGATGAGCAGTCAACATAGGTGTACACAAAGTGATTCGGAGAGAGCTAGGCGAAACAGAGAATCAAATTAAAATATCACACCAAGCGGCGAACATCACACTGGCCACCCATTGCTTCAGGCTACTTAGCTTAATCAAATATTTGACAACATAGCTCCCATATACATCGGAAGTCCAACTCAAGCATGGCGAAGCTGAGGGTTACGGGTACTGCGGCACATTCAAGAAAAATCACTCCAATGACCCCAATCGCTCCACACTGAGTGAAGACGCACACTCAGTGGATGCACAAAGTGTTGCAATTCCACCCCCGTCCCAACTCACCGATATGCGTGATGAAGCCCGACGGAAAGGTGCGCAGTGTGATGAAGGGAAACTCTGCCGACTCGTAATTGTCCTGCTGCTGGCCTCGCTGCTGGGCTGACGTGGTCACCAGCTGGCCAGTAGCTTCGTGTCAGCGCCGCTGGACGTAGTGCTGCTTGGGCTTCAAGGGAAGGAGGAGAGCGTAAGACAGCATTCGCTCGACGTAGTTCTGCTCGGGGCTGTGAGGGGAGGGGTCAAACGACGGGCGGCGGGCGGCGGGCTGAAGGCTGAAAGCTCGAGGATGAGAGGGGGAGGGCGAGAGTCGGACAAGGGAAGACGGAGGACAGGCGACGTACTGCCAAAAACCGTGGCCAGTGGAGACGCAAGGGCGAGGGAGGATTCAGAGGCAGATGATGAGGATATAGCGGTGGATGGTGGAGAAAGCAGGGTTGTCGATGGCCTTCACTATACATTGAGCAC